>NC_089271.1:48669269-48993598 GCF_963930625.1 Muntiacus reevesi
GTTCATGTAAACCTGAAATTAAACAGAGCTCATTTATAAATTAACCTCATATTATCCAAAAACAAAGACACACACTGAGACACAGATAAATTTGGACAGTTTTCCACTTGAAATTTAAGATGTCTTTTTGCCCCTTCTTCTTCTTCTTCTTTTTTTTTTTTTTTTTTTTTTTTTTGTCTTGGTTTGAGTTCTACCAATTTGTTCATGGCTGGAGTCCCAGATAGAGTGGACTGTGTATTCCAAGGACATGATAAGAGTTAACCTCAGGTTTTTTTCCCCAGGCCTGTTTTGGTTTCTCAGGCAGAACTGGAGCTCCCAGAAAGTGTTTTAACAAGTCAACTTTTTCTTAATTGCATGTGCAAGAAGAACCGGTTTTGCGATTTGAAAAAAGATTTTATTTTAACCAGTTTTCTCCGCAGTCTAGAGAATATCATGGCCATTCAGTGTCAAAAATGTCGTTTCTCTTTTTTGTAGTCATAGTTTCATAGCATAGCTAAAAATTAAACCAGGAAATGTTCTAATTGGCTCTGAGGACTGGGGTAGCCTGACTGCTCAGATGTTGTCCCAGCAGGGATTGCCTCTCTGGGGAGCTGAGGGCTTCTCTTGAAGTAAAGAAAGCCTGTCCTTTAACCTCTATTTTCTCCCAGGCTCTTATGCAGTATCGCCTCACCTGTTTTATAGCTTGATCTTCCATAAGCACTCGATCTTGAATTCTCCCCCAATTTCCACTGCCTCTCAATTGACCTAAAGAGATGGGGATCTGCCTGGCTTGGTTATGAGCCACCAAAACCAAATGGGAGCCCTCAGCTAGTCCCTGCACTATTCCCAAGTTAAAAGGAGAACTTACTCCATAGTTCTGAACAGCTTGCTTAAGTTCCTTTAGTATTTTGAAGGGAATCTTGTAAGGCGAGTGCAGAGCAAAAGAGAGCAAGCCGGGCAGTCAGGCAAGAAAAGGGAAATTTATTAGAGGGAAAAGAGAGGGTGTCTGGCCCTTAAGGAGAACCAGCTCCCTCCCTTTCTGATGGGGTCTTTCTTATACCCCACCAATGAAAGAGTCTCTGAAGGGATGGTTAATTTTTATCCTGTAGTTGAGTCCTGTGGTCACATAGCCGGAGGTCTGGAATCTAGTGGTCTCGCAGCTTTGAGAAGATAGGCGCTAGTAAGAAAACAGAATGTCATTTGGGCAATTTGGTCAGTCTCAAGGATCACTGTGATTTTATTCGTTGTTTGCGAGGTCAACATAATGAACCATCTTAAAAGTGAGACCCCATGCCGGCCCTATCATTCCAACCTTTTTGATTTAGGATAAGGGCTGATGATCAATCTTCTGTAACTGCTTCTTGTGGGACAGGGGCATTGTGGGAGTAAGATAAGAAAAGTCTGGAATGTGGGTCAAGGGGATATGTGTGGGGTCGAAGTTTTTGATAAACTGAGCGAGTTAGAAGTAGCTCGTGGATAGTTCAGTTGGTGAAGGCTTGTAAGGGGTCTCGAAAAAATTTTGAAAAAAGATGCATTAAACATGGGCCAAAAGTTAGAATGAGGGTAAGCAGAAGGAGAGGGCCTAGAAAAGATAGCACCCAGGGCATCCAATTCCAACTGCTTAACCAGTTTTCCCATGAATTACTGAGGTGTTGACGTAGTCTTGAGGCCCTGTCTGTCAGATTTCTTGCTGCTTCCTTTACAACGCCTGATTTATTGGTGTAGAAGCAGCAGGCTTCCTCCAAAAATAGGGATAGGCCTCCTTTATCTGCTGTGAGGAGGCCTAATCCTCTTCCGCTTTGGAGGACCACAGCTGCCAGGGAACCTAGCTGGTTTTGGGTAGTGATAAGGCTGTTAGCTATTTCTTCTAGGCTGTCAGTAAGGTCTTTAGAAAGGCTTTGATGGTAATTTAAAGAGGTTGTGAGTCCTGCAGTCCCTGTCCTAATCCCAGCCACTATTCCTAAACTGATTAATAGAGGAATGAATTGAATTGCCTGTCTGGGTCGGTTATGAGTTAGTGGGATAGGAAGGGTCTGATTGTTAGAAGCCATGGAAAAATCTGGGGCCAGATATCTGGGGGCAGACATACCTGGGGTCAGAAATATCTGGGGCCAGGTATAGTGGTATAGTTCCTAGCTGGGGGTAAGAATTGCTCGTAGAGCTTTGCCTGGAAAAACAGAAAGGAGCCTGTTGTAGACAAACGTCAGAGGTGGTGGGTCTCCTATAACTGGCCCTTTATGAGTAGAAGTGAGATCTGTAAGGAGGGAGGTCAGTATCTTGTCGGGATTGTGAATTTGATCAATTGAATACAAATAAGGTATGCATGATAAAAAGAGAGATTCTCTTCTACATGTGTGATAAAGAAAAGTGTTTACATGAGTTCATTTACTGCAGAAATGGGGAGAGCCGATCCTCCAGGCAAAGAGATGGATAAGCAAATCCAACAATCACTGGCCAGGGTCGGGTTTGAGGTATTGAGTAAATGATGGGTCAAATTTAGAGTTCTGAATAGGCAGGCAAGGTTTGCGGCAGGGTGAGTTATAGGCAGGATATTAATGTGAAGTTTGGACTGTAAAAGAAGAGGGACTAAGAGTACAATCTCAATGAGATGTCTCATGTCTAAGGGGAGAAAATTATAAAAATATAAGAATCCAGGTGTAGAAATCAATGTGGGTTGGTGTGAACATTTCACTCCAAGATGGGTTCGATAAAGGACAGGAATGGTATGGACCTAACAGAAGCAGAAGATGTTAAGAACAGGTGGCAAGAATACACAGAAGAACTGTACAAAAAAGATCTTCACTACCCAGAAAATCACAATGGTGTGATCACTCACCTAGAGCCAGACATCCTGGAATGGGAAGTCAAGTGGGATTTAGCAAGCATCACTACGAACAAAGCTAGTGGGTGAGATGGAATTCCAGTTGAGCTATTTCAAATCCTGAAAGATGATGCTGAGAAAGTGCTGCACTCAATATGCCAGCAAATTTGGAAAACTCAGCAATGGCCACAGGACTGGAAAAGGTCCATTTTCATTCCAATCCCTTAGAAAGGGCAATCCCCAAGAATGTTCAAACTACCACACAATTGCACTCATCTCACATGCTAGTAAAGTAATGCTCAAAATTCTCCAAGCCAGGCTTCAGCAATACGTGAACTGAGAACTTCCAGATGTTCAAGCTGGTTTTAGAAAAGGCAGAGGAACTAGAGATCAAATTACCAATATCTGCTGGATCATCGAAAAAGAAAGAGAGTTCCGGAAAATCATCTACTTATGCTTTATTGACTATGCCAAAGCCTTCGACTGTGTGAATCACAATAAACTGTGGAAAATCCTGAAAGAGATGGGAATACCAGACCACCTGCCCTGCCCCTTGAGAAACTTGTATGCAGGCCAGGAAGCAACAGTTAGAACTGGACATGGAACAACAGACTGGTTCCAAATAGGAAAAGGAGTACATCAAGGCTGTATATTGTCACCCTGCTTATTTAACTTACATGCAGACTACATCATGAGAAACGCTGGGCTGGAAGAAGCACAAGCTGGAATCAAGATTGCCAGGAGAAGCATCAGTAACCTCAGATATGCAGATGACACCACCCTTATGGCAGAAAGTGAAGAGGAACTAAAAAGCCTCTTGATGAAAGTGAAAGAAGAGAGTGAAAACGTTGGCTTAAAGCTTAACATTCAGAAAACTGAGACCATGGCATCTGGTCCCATCACCTCATGGGAAATAGATGGGGAGACAGTGGAAACAGTGTCAGGCTTTATTTTTTGGGGCTCCAAACTCACTGCAGATGGTGAGTGCAGCCATGAAATTAAAAGACGCTTTCTCCTTGGAAGGAAAGTGATGACCAACCTAGATAGCATATTAAAAAACAGAGACATTACTTTGCCAACAAAGGTCCGTCTGGTCAAGGCTATGGTTTTTCCAGTGGTCATGTATGGATGTGAGAGTTGGACTGTGAAGAAAGCTGAGCACCAAAAAATTGATGCTTTTGAACTATGGTGTTGGAGAAGACTCTTGAGAGTCCCTTGGACGGCAAGGAGATCCAACCAGTCCATCCCAAAGGAGATCAGTCCTGGGTGTTCATTGGAAGGACTGATGCTGAAGCTGAAACTCCAATACTTTGGCCACCTCATGCGAAGAGCTGATTCATTGGAAAAGACCCTGACGCTGGGAGGGATTGGGGGTAGGAGGAGAAGGGAACGATAGAGGATGAGATGGCTGGATGGCATCACCGGCTCGATGGGCATGGGTTTGCCTAAACTCTGGGAGTTTGTGGTGGACAGGGAGGCCTGGTGTGCTGCAATTCAGGGGGTCGCAAAGAGTCGGACACGACTGGGTGACTGAACTGAACTGAACTGAACTCTTTGAAATCTCCCTGGAGTCAAAGATCAGTTATAAATAGCCAAGGGAGTAAAGGGAGATCAGTCACAGTGGTGTTTCCAGGAAAGGTAAGGACTTGTGTTACTATGTGAAGGAAAGCAGATAATGAATTCATCTAGGCTGATCACAGTACGAGGAGGGCCACGCCCCTCAAAACAAGAACTATAGAGAAGTAGGTAAAACAGAGGGAAAGCTTTTGAATGATAGTCCACTCAGGGGGGGGATACAGAGTAAAGTCCTATTGTGAATATGATGAGTAGGGGAAATCCCAGTCCAGTTAGTAATCAGTACAACTGTTTTTGTTTTATTTATTGATATTTTGTTTTTGGCTGTTCTGTTTCTTCAGGAATTCAATCCAGTCGAAGTCTGAAGGGTCCCAGAACAGTGCTGGTGTAGCAAGGAGCATCTGAGTGGGAAATGTTTCTTGGCAGAGATGACGAGTCTCCTTGGGTCCGCTTTAGTCTAGAGATATGACACCAAGAGGAATGACCTGCTAGTTTAGCACCTGTTGCTTTGGGTAGCATGACCTCAAACAGACCAGTCCACTGAGGTTGAAGTTCCTTACGGTGTAAGGTTTTAAGCAGGACTCGATCCCCGTGTTATGAGTTATTGTTATGTCAGCTGAATTCGTTTGATGAGGCTTTGGGAGAGAGAGCGATCTGCATGTTCCCCTATGAGGTACCAATAAAGGTTAAGGGTGGGAAGATAACCTTCCAGCAAGGGGCTGGCAGTAGGGAACTGACCTAAGAGAAAAGGGCGTCCATCAGTTCAGTTCAGTTCAGTCGGTCAGTCGTGTCCGAATCTTTGCAACCCCATAAATCACAGCACTCCAGGCCTCCCTGTCCATCACAAATCCCCCGGAGATTATACCCCACCAATGAAAAATTCTCTGAAGGGATGGTTAATTTTTATCCTGTAGTTGAGTCCTGTGGTTACACAGCCGGAGGTCTGAAATCTGGTGGTCTCGCAGCTTTGAGAAGATAGGGTGCCAGTGAGAAAACAGAATGTCACTTGGACAATTTGGTCAGTCTCAAGGATCACTGTGATTTTATTCTTTGTTTGCGAGGTCAATATAATGAGCCATCTTAACAATGAGACCCCATGTAGGCCCTATCAAATCTGTTTGTGTACAGCCTCATACATCCCATTAAGATTATTAGGATCTGTCCCAGGAGCTATCCGTTCATGCGTTGTTACTGGCAATGCCATAGTCAAAGCCTCCAAGTCACCCTCCTGTCTAACCCGCCAAACACCTTTCTGGAGGGGTGAAAGAACTGATGTCTGTCATAAGGAAGGAAGAGTTTGAGCTGCTCCAGTGGTTAAGACAGGAGGGGGAGGGAGAGGAGGCAGAGGACATTCATCTTCTCTAAACAAAGATGCAGAAGGAACAGCAGCTTTAAGAGCCTCCTGCATTTTTTACTCTATCCCCTGGGGCTCTGCATAGTCAGGTCCTCCCTTTGATGGGGTTTCACATTCATCTTCGCTCCCTTCTGAGCTTTCCCGGGTCTGAAGAGGTTCTAAAACGGATTTTATCAGTGCCCAAGTTGACCCGAGAGATACAGGCAAAGAAGTTTCTCTAATTCACTACCTACCTTCTCCCATGTTCCTAAATCTAAAGTAGCAAGAGAAGGGAACCACGAGCAACGTTTCTCAACGGTTTGTAAAAGCTCCAATAGCTGGCCCTCACTTATATTTGTTGCCCTCGCTTTTAAAAGCTGCCTTAAGAGGCATATATATGGCCGGTATTGTTCCGAGCTTTCCGAATGTCCCATGCTTAACTCCGGTTTCAATGCCTGAGAGAGTGTTTCTTACTGCAAAGGGGGATTTTCAGAGGCCTCATTGCACTCTTCCTCAGGACCGTGTGCCAATATTTCAACTTTAGCTTCACTCTCCCGGTGATCCTTCACTCTCAAGCCCCCTTTGGGCGCAACTTGCTATGACCAGCACAGCAGGTAGGGATTGAAAGTGATTAATGCACAGTTTGGGGAAAAGGAACTAGAGACAGAATTAAAGTTTTAAAAATGGGACCGGGGAACTCAAGATTTCTTGGATCAAGAGCCCTGTTCCTTGGAGCCACATCACTTTTATTTAGTGTCTCAGCACGCGGAAAGTATCTGTTGTGCTATGATAAAATCAGCCTCCTGTGTCCCTGGTCACGTCTCCCAGTTTATTGATTACTTGGAACTATCTTTGTTATTTTCTTGTACAAGGAGTATCACCCAGCTGGAGGTCATAGACCCGCATACACTTTGGGAAAACATCGTGGTGTGTGAACAAGCAGTTCTGAACTTGTGCTGACCTGGCGTTCCAAGGTCCACACTGTGTTTTTCCTTAGCTTAGCAGGGCATGATGATCCCAACTAATCAACCCGGTGTACTTTTGTTAAGATTATACTGTATTGCTACATTTTGCTTTTATTCTTTTCCCATGGTGTTTTTCTCACGGCTTAGCCAGAGCAACAGGCGGCTGATTATTAACCCCTGCAGAAAGACAAGCTTTTTCCCCTCCTTGGTGAGAATGTGACCAGCTTCCTAGTACACTTTCTTATCTATTCTTATATTTAGCAATGATAAGAATAATAAAATCTGCTCAGCTCCCCCTCACCCCACACTTTACAGAGCAGTTGCACACACTGCACCTCATTTATTATACCTCATTTTGTTGAGTAGGTGTTATCTTTGTTACATCCATATTACAGTGGATGCAGTTGATGATGTTGAGACTCAAAGAAATGAAAGGCTTTGTGCACAGTTACACAGCTCAGTGAAAGTGAGGAAGCCAATCCTTCTGATTCCAAATCCCATTCTTCTCCCGTGGGTGGAAGTAGTACAAGCAGCCCCAACCCATAAGGAATGAGAAAGTGGATGATCATAAACTGGAGTGCACAGGGCAGTGTGTGTGTGTGTGTGTGTGTGTGTGTGTATTTTCACCAGAAGACAGTGTTTATCAAGGCATGAAAGGCAATTGCCTTAGTGCAATTAGTGATGTTTCTGCAGCCCTGTGGGTTGCTACCCACAGCCAAGCAACTAGTACCAAACCTGATGGCCTGCTGGTTGACTCTCAAGTCCTCCACCACAATGTCTGACCCACCTGAGGCTTACTCTCCCGAGATCTCAGTGGCAGCAAGGCGCACACTCTTGATCACGTGGGACAGAAGAAGATAGCCATTTTCTACCTATATCCTTATTAAGAGATGAACACCCTCTACAGTCTTCCAGAGCTGGGGTGGGGCTGGTCATAGATTCGGAGAAGGAGCTCAGCTGGCACAGCCAGTCCAGACTTCACTTCTCTGCCTTAGGAGAGAAACGACAGCACAGCAGCTGGCTTTGCATCCACCATTTGGTGTCCAAAAGCCACAAACATGATTTTGGCTGCTGATTCCTCTTTACAATAAAGCAGTATACAGTGGAATGGGAAAGTTACCTGGAGTGGTAAAAACGATGCATCCCACCAGTTCTCCCATGGCTTTCTCATCTCCACTTTGGTGCCAACTGCACTTATGGAACTGTGTCCAGCCTGCACGTGGAAGCACAGAAGCTGATGTGGATAGACTGTGGGCTACGTTGACAAAAACTCTAGCACAGCGGTCTAATTGGGGCCCTGCCCTAGGTACAGCTTCTTTCACTCTCTGGCATGTCAACTTCTGGCAATTTTCTTAAAACTGATAATTCAGAGGCATTTTATTTTTTTGCCTCAGAATGAGAAGAGAAGGTTCTGATTGGAAGCCTGGCTGAAGAATTTTTGGCATCATGGTTTTCCTGGTGCTTGGGACCTGGCGCGAGGTTCAGGCCTGGATGACCTCACTCCCAGCTGCTGGGGTTCTGTACCTTGCACTGTGAGATTCTTCTAAGAGGTGGCAGTGGGCTTGAGGGTATCATCCACATGGTGAGGAGAAGGAGGCAGTACAGCTAGATGACTAGGGCCCTGTGTTGAGGCCCTCTGCTGTTGATGATCTTCAGAAGTTTTCATACATTGTATTTCTTAGCTATATGAAGCACAAGCTGGGATCACGATGGCCAGGAGAACTAACAATAACCTCAGATAGGCAGATGACATCACCCTTATGGCAGAAAGTGAAGAGGAGCTAAAGAGCCTCTTGATGAAAGTGAAAGAAGAGAGTGAAAAAGCTGTCTTAAAACTCGACATTCAAAAAACTAAGACCATGGCATCTGGTCCCATCCCTTCATGACAAACAGATGGGGAAACAATGGAAACAGTGAGAGACTTTATTATTTGAGGCTCCAACATCACTGCAGATGGTGACTGCAGCCATGAAATTAAAAGACACTTGCTCCTTGGAAGAAACGCCATGACCAACCCAGACAGCATATTGATAAAAGTAGAGACATTATTTTGTTGACAAAGGTCCATCTCATCAAAGCTATGGTTTTTCCAGTAGACATGTATGTATGCGAGATTTGGACCATAAAGAAAGCTGAGCACCACAAACTGATGATTTTGAACCATGGTGTTGGAGAAGACTCTTGAGAGTCCCTTGGACTGCAAGGAGATCAAACCAGTCAATCGTAAAGGAAAGCTACCCTGAATATTCATTGGAAGGACTGATGGCAAAGCTGAAGCGCTAATCCTTTGGCCACCTGATGCGAAGGGCCAACTCCTTAGAAAAGACCCTGATGCTGGGAAAGATTGAAGACAGGAGAAGAAGGGGATGACAGAGGATGAGATGGCTGGATGGCATCACTGACTTGAGGGACATGAGTTTGAGCAAGCTCCAGGAGTGGTGATGGACAGGGGAGTCTGGCGTGCTACAGTCCATGAGAACCTAATACTTAGAGTCTCATAGATTCTCAGGCTACTGTAACAAGTTACCACAAAGGGTTGGTGAGAACATCAGGAATATGCATTTTCTCACATTTCTGGAGGCTAGAAGCCTGAGGTAAGATATTGGCAGGGCCAAGCTCCCTCTGAAGGCTCCAGAGCAGGGTCCTTCCTTGCCTCTTTCTACCCTCTGGTAGTTGCAACAATCCTTGGTGTTCCTTGGCTAGTGGACATTTCACAGATGAGAATATAGTGTATAGGATTTGAAGAGACAGTTCTATAAATGTTTGAAAGTGGAAATCACAATAAGATATCTGCCCATAAGTGGAAAAAAATAAGATAAAATACTTTATATATATAGTCTTCCTATGGTCACTAAGCTTGTTGAAAACATATTGACATTTTCAATGGTTTTGCTTCTTTTCTGCAAACTATAGAAAAAAGTAAAGGCTAAATGATGAGGACACCTTGTCCATTTATGGACCACCAGTTATGGGTGAGGCACTAATGTAGGATCTGGATTCTACCCCATCTCGTCAAAGCTATGGTTTTCCAGTAGTCACATATGGATGTGAGAGTTGGACCATAAGGAAAGCTGAGCGCCAAAGAATTGATGCTTTTGAATCATGGTATTGGAGAAGACTCTTGAGAGTTCCTTGGACTGCAAGGAGATCAAACCAGTCAATCGTAAAGGAAATCAACCCTGAATATTCATTGGAAAGACTGATGCTGAAGCCGAAGCGCCAATACTTTGGCCACTGGAAGCGAAGGACTTACTCATTGGAAAAGACCCTGATGCCGGGAAAGATTGAAGGCAGGAAGAGAAGGGCATGGCAGAGGATGAGATGGTTGGATGGCATCACCGACTTGAAGGACATATGGCAGCTGGTGATGGACAGGGAAGCCTGGCATGCTGCAGTCCACGGGGTTGCAAAATGTTGGACACCACTGAGTGACTGAACTAAGTGATTTCTTAGTTGTAGATCCCAAGTTTCATACCAAAGGTCAGCATGCCTCAGCCCATGACTGAGGTTTTCTCAGGGACTCAGTCTGATTTTAGGGAGCTAGAGGGAGGAAGGGGGTGCGGGTGATCCCTTGGGGGTTCTGAGGAAAACTTCACTGTGTTGGGAGCTCGGGGTCACAGGGTAAGATTGGCCAGCCTTCCCTCACCACTCTTCTTTTTCCACCCAGATAACTATCTTTTGCATTGCATGATGATCTCCCATTCCCTGATCTGACATATGGGTCGTTTGTTCTCCTTCAGCACTCCTTGCAAAACACACTCTGTCTTCTTTTAGGGGGTGGGATTTTTGAGATGAATATTTGATGAGAACAGCAGATATACCTGCTTTCTGCTCACAGCTGCATTCCTAGAGGGTCATGCCAGAGGGGAGGGCAGCCTCAGAGCAGGGAGAGGAAGGAGGCAGGGAAAAGTGAACACAAGGAGCTGAGAAACAGGCTACCATGTTTCTGGCCTTTGAAGCTATCCAGGCTGGGTATCAGGATCTGGATTCTTCTGTGCCCCAGGGTTCCAGGGAGGGTGTAGGTGCCATCCCCTCATGGTAATGGCTGCTCAGAGCCTGGAAAAGTGTCTCCCACCCTAAGCTTTCCCACCTTAACATTTTTGTGGCTGATGATGATGATGATATGTGTGTGTATGTGTGTGTAAGACAGAGAGAGAGAATGTTTGTGTGCATAAAGGTGTTTGTGTGTGTGAAGAACATATGCCTGTGTGTGTGACAGAAGATGAGATGGTTGGATGGCATCATAGACTCAAAGGACGTGAGTTCCAGCAAACTCCGGGAGATAGTGAAGGTCTTGGAAGTGCTGAAGTCCATGGGGTTGCAAAGTGTCGGACACGACTGAGCGACTGAAACAGCAACAGTGTGTGTGCTTGTGTGTTTTTGCAAGATAAAAAGAGAGACACACAGAGAGAGAAAGAGACACACATACACACACTCACGTGCATGCTAAGTCACTTCATTTGTCTCTGACTCTGGGACCTTATAGACTTAGCCTGCCAGACTCCTCTCTCCATGGGGATTTTCTAGGCAAGAATACTGGAGTGGGTTGCCATGCCCTCCTCCAGGGGATCTTCCCCACCCACACAGAAACTGAAAACTTGTTAGATCATTAGCTTCACATCTATGTACTCTAGGCCTGGGGAGACTGAAGAACCAAACTTAGAAATGCATCTTTAACCTTTCTTCTTTCTCAAAATTTGGGTATTTTGGTATATATAACTTGCTTCTGCTTCATGTGTGTGTGTGTGTGTGTGTGTTCATGTGCCCACATATGTGTGTGTTTGTCTTACTGAGTATACTTTCTTTTGGTAATGTGTGCTAGTTGCTAGGTATCTGCACATGTGTACATTTCTGGGTGTCATATCCCCCGACCAGAGATTTTCTCTCTCCTTGTGTGGATATATACATGCAACGGAGGGAGATTGGGACTACAAGTTGCCTATGTATTTTTAGATAAACTTGTGGGCATTGAAGTGTACGTGGTGTGCTTCTGGACTGTACATATGGTGAGTGGGCCATGTGTACCAGTATGTACACCTGGGTGTGTGTTTGCCTGCTTGGGAATGTAAGCGCACTCTCAGAAGTGATGATTGGGTTGACATCCCATCTAGGAGAGTGTGGACACATGTGAGGCAGGCTGACTGTGGGTATGGGGGTATGTGTGTGCACTTTTCAGGCATGGTTGATGTCCTTACCTATGAGTTGGGAGGCAATGTGGAGTTGTCACCTGCTGGAGGGAAGAAATATTTACTTGATCAATTTTGGGGCCCAGAGCATGCCTATCAGAACCTGGTCAATGAGCAGAGAATGTGACCTGGGGCTGCTGAAACAGGAAAAGATAGCAGAAAGATCAGGAGGCCCAGAGGAACATATAAAAATAGGAGTAGTCAGAGAGGCTACCAGTACTAGGAGCACAGAGCAAACGTGTCAGGAGCAAACTTGAGGGTGCTAGAACAGCCCATGGTATGCTGGCTTCTGTGAGCTGCCTCGGGGAATGAGGTGAGAGGGACAGCCCAGGCGAAATATCAGACATGGGCAGTGGACAACAGGAAGATGTTCTGAAGCCAAGGTACAGAGGAGCATGGTGGGAGAGTAGGCCCTAACAGAGAGCAGAAAAGGAAACAGTTTCTGAGGATAAGGGGAACAATCCAACCTCTCCCTGCCCCTGCCTCCCCCCGTCCACCCCCAAAAGGCTGGGCTCTTCTGTTGCCTTCCACTTACCTCAACCTGAGGGTCAAACCTTCATGGACTAGCCTAAGCCAAGCCCTGGAGTTTGTGTGACCAAGAGGTTCGCTAGCCAATGGTGATATGTGTATCAACTTTGATGATCAGCCTTGGGACAAAGAGCAGTTCTATCTATCTAATGTTTGTAGGGTCTTATTTTGCTTATTGTTTAGTCTTTCCTTTTGCTCCTTAGTACAAGGCAAGGCAAAAGGAGGCAAATAATAACTTTGCCCCATATGACCTGAGAAGCAAGGTGATTCCTCTGCAACAAGGGTGGGGAGACCAGAGTTCGGAAACAGCCAGCTCCTCTGACCTGCCCTGGTGCACAGTGAGTGGCAGCTCTGATCAATGTCCTCCCTCAAACTAGGCACTTCCTCTTCAGCAATGCTGAATATGAATATTCATAAGAATACAAGTCATGTGTGTGTGTGTGCCCGTGTGCACACACACTGAAAACTGCCCAGATGAGGGTTTTAGAGCTTGCAAGTGCCTGGTGCATTGTTTTAGAGACTGGAGACTTGTTTGCAGATAACCTTGCTTGATTGGCAGGGAAGAGATGAGGGAGACTGGTATTCTGAGAGGGGCAGTTTGCGTTTGGCAGAGCTGGTTCAGAGTCCACATTCACATGCAGGGCTGGGGCTCAGGACATCCCCGCTCAGAATACAGCTTGGCCCTGGCACCTGGATCCTGGCAACTGTGTGAACTGCTTGAGGAAAATCTCAAGGATCATTATCGAGGATCATCATCTTCCTGGGAGGCTACTATGAAGCTCTTCTAGTGAACTTCAAGATTGCTCATTGGAGACTACAGTGAACAGATAGGTCTTGATAGCATCTTGCATCACCCTTTCAAATTCCCAACACAACAACTGTGGGAATCTTTGCCATCGTGGCTGATGAGGTCACTAGTGATAATAGCGGGGGCTCTGAGTCACAGGAATTGTTTGTATCGATACACAGAAAACTTCATGTTTATAAATAAAACGTCATGTTTATAAATATGTGTGTGTGTGTGTGTGTGTGTGTGTAGCATTAAGAATGTATACCTCTATATAGCTGTTACTATAATTTGTATCATATTCACTATCATTATCAGCTTCCTGACTAATGCACTGAAAGGATACTCACAAATGTTAGCACAGGCAACGTCTGGACCGTAGGATTAAGGCTAAATATTTCCCCAAAGCTTCATATTTTTACGGCTTGCGGAAATGTATGCAATGAGCATAAACCTTTCCCATAATCATAAAATGCAAAAGGCTGCAAAGTAAGTTTGATCCTTCCTTGACCATCAAGGCCCATCAGAAGTCTTGCCCACTGTGTTGTCTTCATTTTGAACTCCTGTGCTGCTTCTTGTGCACACCACACTCCTGAGACTTCCACAAGCAATCAAATCATTTGATTTTTTTCTTCTTTTTACTTGCAGCTTGTTATTTAATCTTTCTCATGAAAAAAAACTGTATTTGTATTAATAATAATTCCTTTGCAGTAGAAACCACTGACTGAATGCCTCAGATGGGCCAGGCACTGTGCCAGAGCAGAAAGGATGAAACCACAACTGTGGACATTTGCTGCTTTGTCAAAGTGTATCAATGAGTTGCAGTAAGTACATAATTTGCCCGAACGTGTTTAGAAAGTCTATAGCATATAGTGACAGTCTCTTTGATGTTTAAAATAAGTGGGGTGTGGTTTCTTGTGTGTCTTGGCCACTTTCCTTCTTTCTATTAATTCATTTTCCTTGTGTTATACAAAGGTATTGATCCGAGAGTTACTGACTTGGGAAAAGATAAATACTCGCCCTGCATCACAGATAGTTTGAGAAGCAGCAGTCTAGGGACTTTGTGAAGATCAGCTGATTTATTTTCCACAACATGTCTATCAAGCAAGAGGCATTAGGCCTGGTATGGTGGTGTACATGGTGGTGGACACAGGTTAGATGACTTCAGCTAGGTCCCCAAGCTATCGTCTTAGACACCATGGGTTTGGGACCAGCATGTTCTCACTCAGCTTGCATAGTTTATCTCAACTGCTGCTGCTCCATTGGTGCCTGGCACTTGTTTATCTTATCCGGACTTCAGAAGTACCGATTACACAATCCTGGCAGCTACCCTCCACCTCAGAGCATCTTATGGACAATGCTGCTTCAGGGCCAGCTCCGCGTCAGCCTTTATTACAGTCGCTGCAGCAGGCCTGGGATCATCTTGGAGGAGCTAGCCTCTGCAAAGTGGGACATAGTTTCAAGCATGCAAACTAAAGCACTGTTTGCAGGGAAAACAGAGTAGAAGGATACTAAATGTCCATTTGCAGAGGAGTGGGCACCTAAAGGCCTTGATCACCTTTTCTGGGTCAGGGCTACTGGAGAGGGTAGAAAGTGGGTCTGTGCCTTAGTGGAGTACCTCTATAAAATAAGGCTCCCTCCACATCTGTGTCCCCTGTGGCCCCAGTGCCCTCTCTTCTCCCTTTGTTCCTTTCTTCTCATGGAATCTGAGCTCATTCTCACTGGCTCAGATTAGTCATAAGAGTATTCTCTTCCTGGGATAGGCCTGGACCCTGTGACCTGAGACCCAGTCCTGTGAAAGCTTTATCTAGCCTCAGGTTTACCCTGCAGGTGGGGCACCGCCTCACAGAGAAGCTCATTCCCTGGGGTCATATCATATGGGCTCTTTTGCTAGATGGATTTTGTAGGCAGTGGACATCAGAATGAAGCTGACTAGAGGAAGCCCCATGGAGAACAAAGAGACCGTGAGCCTGCACACGTGTGCGTGCCTGTGTGCACCAGTTTGTGTGTGTGTGTGTGTGTGTGTGTCCACTTGTTCAAGAGTCTAAAGTATAGGGTCCCAAATGGCACAGTGGACAGAGTATGATCAGAGTTGATAATGTCTCCAGGAAGTTACTGTCCTGGCTTGGACTGGCCACAGCCTTCTGGGAGTAAGAATGCACTAAGAGTCAAGGAGAGGGCAGCTCTGAGGTTCTGGGATGTCTGTTCCACTTAGAGCTGGACCAGCCTTCAGAGGAGGGGTCTGTTTTAAGCAAGTCAAGATCACAGGGGTTTTGCCACTCAGCCTCAGACTTGGAACAGAGCTCCATTGCTGAAGTAGCAGTGTCACACAAGAAACTAAGGCTGGCTGATGCTCTGACATATGTGGCTACTGTGTAGTCATTTGAAGCTACAGTGGCTCACTGGGGAGGCTTGTTACCAGCGTAAGGGGCAGCAAGAGTAACTCCACACTGAGACTTGTCAGTAGGTCTGAACCTATGGTTATAAGACTGTCTTGAGAGTCAGACTGTTTGGCCTCAAAACTTTACTCTTCCCATCATTTGCTAACTGCTCTTGGCCAGTCCACCTGACCAACTTACATAGCACATCTCTAACTTGTAAAATGAGGATCATGATATAACCTCCATTAGTGAATTGTTTGGAGTATTAGAAATTATCGAGGTGCTCCAAAGTGTATCTGGCACATAATAGATGCTCAACACACATGGAGGTTCAACAAATTGGCAGGTACCTGACCTGAGCTAGAGGAGTTCAGGCAGGTCAAAAAGCCTCGCTGACCTCTACCTGACCCATAACAATATCATTCGCAACTCCTTGTGCATGTTCTAGCCCTCTTCTTTTGGCAAGGGCCATGTAATCCCCTTCCTGTTCCAAGTTACTGCTCCAACAATCCTCTCTGCCTTCCCTGTGCTGTCGATTTCACTCCTCTCTGCAATGCTACTTCTTCCATCTGAAGTAAATCTTCTCATGACTCTCTCTTACTCCACCAGATGCTGCCCAATTTCTTTGCTCCCCTTTGCAGCAAAACTCCTTTCAAGACTTGTCTATACTCACTGACTCCCCCACCTTCCATTCTCTTAAGCCTGCCCAAAGCAGGTTTTATCATCCACTCCTCCCTGAAGCTGCCCTCATCAAGGTTACTAGGGACTTCTGAATTGCTAATTTCAGTGGTCAATTTTCCTCTTATTTCACCTGGCATCAGCATTTTGAGCATAGTTGACCACCGGCTCTCCCTCGATACACTTTGCTTCACGTGGCTCCTGGGACTCTACACTCTTAGTGTGTAGTGCAGCTGGCCACTTCTCACTCAGACTCCTCAGCTGGTGCCTCCTTGCCTCCTCTTCTCCCTGATCCCTTTATGTCACAGATCTCTGTCTATGATCTTCTTCTCTTCTGTACATACTCTCACCCCTTAGCCAACCTCAAACAGTCTCATGGCTTTCTAATACGATATATACAGTTTATGGACAACCTTTCAGACACACTCCTGACTTCTGTGCAACTGAATTCTGTGCAACTTCCTACTCAACCCATATGAGTGTCAAACAGACATCTTAATTCAATATGTCCAGAACTGAATTCTTGATATCCTCCCTCTCCTATAAAGCCTGTTCCAACTAGGGCATCCCTTGTATCAGTTGGCTGCCACACCATTCTACTAGCTGCCTGGGCAAAAAACTCTCGAGTCAGCCTCAACTCCTCTCTGACACTCTACATCTAAACCATCAGGAGCTCTGTTAGATCAGTCTCATAATGTATCCAGAAAGTGAATGGTTATCATGTCTACTGTTACCAGGATGATCCAAACCACCACCATCATCTCCAGTCTGACTTATAGCAATAGCTTCCTACCTGGTCTTCCTGCTCCCACCCTTGCCTGTTTTCTCTCTATCTTCAACATAGTAAGTAATCAAACTGATCCTTTCAGAAGGTGATTCAGACTGTGCTACTCCTCTGCTCAATCCCTTACTGCCTCCCTCCTTCTGTCCCCTTCACTGCAAACAAGAGCCTAGTTCCTTGCAATGGCCTACTAGGCCCTACGTAATATGGGATTTGGTTCATCTCTCTGACCTTATCTCCAATTCTTGTCCTTTATGCTCACTCCACACCAACCACACTGGCCTCTCCATCCTTCCCCAAATATGCTAGACACTCCCAGGACCTGTGCCGACTGGTCCTTCTGCTTGAACAATACTTCCTTTATGTATCAGTAAGGCAAACCCCTTCGCCTTCTTCATTTCTTTGGTCAAATGTCACCCCACCATGAGGACCACCCTGCTCACCCACTGGTATTGAACTGAACCCTCCCTTCCTTTCCTGGCATGTCCCCTTTGCTTTATCCTGTTCTGATCAGCTTACCACTACTCTTGCCCCCACCAACCACAGAACTTACCACGTCTAGGTCCAGTATAATCTGTGATTTTGAAGGTTTGCATTCTATTTTCTGTTTTTGTGCAAGAAAGCTCATGATTTGTTCATATATGTTGCTCAGGCGACTGGCACAAGTGGACCTTTGTAAATATATGTAGAGTGAGTGAATAGATGAATTGTTAGATAATCACAACGTCCAAAACAACGTAAACCCAGCTATTTTTGAGAATTCACAGGTTGAGAATGAATCAGAATGATCACTGAATAAACTTTGATCAGAGTTACGGGAGTGGTTTCAGGCACTTCTCATGTGTTGCCCATTTTGAGATAACATTTGCAAGGGTTTCCCTGGTGGCTCAGACAGTAAAGAATCTGCCTGAAATGCAAGAGACTCCAGTTCAATCCCTGGGTCGGAAAGATGCCTTGGAGATGGCAGTGGCAACCCACTCCAGTATTCTTGCCTGGAGAATTCCATGGGCAGAGGAGCCTGGTGGGCTACAGTCCATGGGGTCCCAAAGAGTTGGACATGACCAAACAACTAACACACTATGTTACAGTTCCTATAACACATTGGCACAGGAACTGAGGCACGAGCTGACCAGTCAAGAAGCGGGCCTGATTTTCACCAGCTATTGGTGGACTCTACCTTCTCCCCCAAGTCACCTTATGTGAGCTTTATGCCTATTGGGTGATGAGCAGTACAAGCTCAGAGTCCAGTTTTCGTCCCCAAACCTGTTACCAAACCCTGGATTGCTCCAGAGTTATTCTTATAGTGTTGCCTGAGCTGAGACTCTCTTTTGTGCAAGTGTCCTCACACAGATTTTCAAAGAAATTCCATTAGCTCTTTGATGTTTACCCGTTTCATGACCTGCAAGGCCTAGAGTAACCTGTGAACCAGTCTCAGTACCTCTTCATACAAATCATCTTTCTCCACTGCCTCCCTGATTCCAAAATCATTTCCTCCAGAAAGCTGGATTTCTATGTTTCTGCCAAATGAAGGAGACAAGAGGGATCCTGACTGCTTCCCATCTCACGAGGGTGAATGTGAGCCCTGGCAGAATCTGCACCTGTCTTTCTCCATGACCGTGGTCTGCTGTGCACCTGACTGATGAGGCCAGGGCCACAATACTGGCCTGAGGAGAATGTCTTTCAAAGACAGCCTGTGTTTGTTTGTTTGTTTGTTTGTCTGTTTTTGTACGGGCAGGTACTCACTGCTTGCTGTGTCTACTCCGGGCACTCTATTCTGCTCAAGTTAAGAAGTCCTCCTGGTCTATCTTTCCTTTCAGGTTGGAAACAGCATCAGTGAGCAATGTTGCAGGCCAAGAAAGGATGCTGCTTGGTTGGTCCACTGTGTGACAGCCAGGACCTAGGATTCGAGGATTTATGGAGTGTTCAGTGTGGCGAAGTTTATGAGCAATGTGTTTTGCCAGGGAAGACACAATTGTTTTGGATGAAAATACTCATTCTATACATAGCAATGCCTCAAACATACCTGGCAGTTGGGGCCACGACAAATGAGAATAAAAGGGCACTCACAGCTACTCCCCAAATGGCTTCTTATACTTACTTTCCTGTGCCTCCTCACTCTACTCCAGCATGCTCCTTCTCACTTTTACCCTGGGTTGTGGTGAAGTCTGAAGACAAAAGACTTCCCCAAGGCTGGGTGGAGCCCCAGGTGTCCTGGTGATGATGCAGCCTGTCTGCCATTTTCATGTAACAGTCTGGGCTTTAGACTTGGCCCATGCTGGGTCATTTGCAGGGCAGTCACTGACCAACCAGGTTTCCCTAGCAACTTGCTTCTGGTAACTGATCCCAAGTTTCTTCCTCCATAAACTTGTCCTAGTGGCACCTACCTTGCCACACTGTTGCAAAAGTTAGAGACAATGTATGAAAACAGCAGTCAAAGATCCTGGCACAATTTAGGCACTCAGGAAATGGCAGCTGCCCCTCTTGCCATGCATGGAGGACTTTTGGGCTCTTTACCCTCGAGTTCCCTAAACAGCTAGATTTTCCTAGGACCCAGAAATTCAATCCACTTCAGAGACATCTTGGCAGCTGAAAGTGCAGCTTCTCCACTCACTTTGTGGAGACTCCATTGGGGTGGGATAGGCTTAGGTTGCTGATTTATGAACACAAAGCAAGAGGCTCCCAGCCTGTGTCCTATCTGGATACTGCTCAGAGGTGAAAGAAGTCACAGAACTGAAACAATGAATTTTCTCTTTTGCTCACCACCTTCCAGAGGCCCCTTTCCCTGCCTCTCCCTCAGCCCTGTCATTCATTTCACAGCCAACAGAAATCCTGCCCTTGTTCAGTGTTCACCTGAGCAAATGCAGATTAACTCTTTGCAGTACCAATGTAGTGTGTTGGGAATGGGGAGGGGTGGGAGATTCACTAAACTTCCAGGCCAAGGCAGGGACTGAGGCTGGGCCATTTGTTGCTCCCTTCCTGGGCTGGGGAAGGTCACCCATTCCTTGGCGCAGCCCCAGGGAGCCTCCTACCCAAGACCTTTCAGGATTCCAGCAATCATATCTCTTATAGTACAGCTTGTGGTGTACTCCCACTCTTTTCTCCCTTTATCCTGGGCACTGCTGATTCCCTGACTGAATTCAGCTTCTTGGCCCATACTTGCAAATAGCCATTTTAGACAACTCGGTGATTATTCCCACCAGGGCCAAAGAAAATCGGGACTCAGGTTTTGGAAGGACACTATTTCTTTCCCTGAGCGAGCTGGCACTTCCTGCAAAACGAGGATGCTACTGGTGTCACTGGCCTGACAGAAATAATGTGTGGCAAGCCCCCACTACAAATGAGATGCTCAACAAATCTTTGCCCTGCAGGTTTTCCCACTTACTAGTTGACTAACCTGGAGCTGACTGACTTCTGTGGGTCCCTTCCTGTAAAAGGGGAAACGTTTATGTCAGCCTTGCCGCCCAAAACATTTGAGGCTACAGTTGGGGTTACTGAGGACTGTCCCACTGAGTTCACATGTTTCTTTTGAAGACAGTGACTTTGTGAGTACATTGCCAGGCAGAGAAAGACAGCAGGGTGACCTATAGGGAAACACTCTGGATTTGCTGGGAGTGGACAGGGGGTCTTGTCGAGCATCTGTCACTTGCTACCTCTGTGGTTCTAGACCGGAAAGTAATTCAGCAATCTGAACCTCAGATTTACACCTTGCCTACCTCTCGAGCCACTATGGACAAATATGGCCCCTCCAGGCCCCCAAACATGCCTTTTGATCTTCTGCAGCCCAAGAGGTTCCCACTATTTTCTCGTTTGCTAAATGAATTTGGAGCTGCTGAGGGGTCATGCTTCCTACTTTTGTCTTTGCCAGCAGGCTGATGTCTGTGGGTCCCTAGGCCTTTGCCAGAAAGTCATTTGCTAGCTTACCCTGGCCCCAGTGACTTTACCTTGCACACAGGTGGAAGCAGGGTAAGTCTGCCTGAGGCAAAGAAAGAAGAAATGCCCTGGCCACTCTTTTGTGTGTGACAGCTGCTCCCTCTGAGACCCAGGAGGCTAGGTGAGGCACTCCTTCTTAGTGCTCCCTATTAGGGGACTTAGTTCTTACTGTGTTTAGCTCTCTGGGCAGTATGGTTGTCCTTGGGAGTGGTCAGACCTTCTTATGCATGTAGCTGATTTGAATATGAGGGATGACTCCCACCTCTCCAGATGTGCTGCAGGGCAAGGCAGAGGATTCAGACGCCCCTGGTGATAGAATGGATGGGAACAGCATTGAACTCCTTAGCACAGGGAGGAAAGAAAGTGTGAAAGCTCCGGAGGTGGAAAGAAACCTGATACCACAAGACTTCCTGCAGCATGGGCCACCATGCCAGGTAGCCCTCTTGACTTAATACACTGGCTGAAGAAGAGAATCAAAGTGTTAACTCTGCCCTACTGGTCCCCTCCCCTGCCAACACACACACACACACACACACATCTTTAAAACAACCTGTACACCTTAACAAGGCAGCTCCTCAGAGAGGTACCAGTTTACCTTTCAGAGAGCCCACAGATCGACTCCTTTCTTTGGTTTTTAGAAGCTCTGCTTTTAAGAAGCCTTTTTCTTTTCATTATTCCAGGATTAGTATTATTATTAACCATTTTTGGCCTCATTAAAATTAGTCACAACTTCTACCCTTTGGGAATCTAGCCCCTCCTCCTCTCTTCCCCATCTCATTCCTTTTTCTCCACTTTCCCCATGACATGACCCTAATAAGAATTTGTGCTCAGTTGCTCAGTCGTATCTGAGTCTTGGCAACCCCATGGACTGTAGCCTGCCAGGCTCCTCTGTCCATGGGATTTTCTAGGCAATAATACTGGAGTGGGTAGCCATTCCCTTCTCCAGGGGACCTTCTCCACCCATGGACCGAACAAACCCAGGTCTCCTGCATTGCCAGCAGATTCTTTGTGGTCTGAGCCACTGGGGAAAGAATTTGTTTCTTCCCCAATGTTCATGCTGCCTTTAGTGCCTCAATATTTACTCCTTTCCTCATCTCCAATATTACTTTCAGACCTCAGGTTTTCACTAACCAAGAATTTTCTGACAGTCCCATCTTTTTAATTTCTGTAGTACCATACAATGTCCTTTTGCCTACAACCAACCCTTTCCCCTCTGCCCTCCTCTCAAACTGATTTAAATGCATTTTCTATTTCCACAGCACCCTGTGATGTGTCCTCCCCTTTGCCATTGCCCCTTCCCCCAAGTTGGGTTAAGTTTCAAAGAAATACCTAATACACAATCTTTTCATAGTATGCTCTAATGCCCCTTTCAGACTCCCCCAAGCTTATTTAAGCATCTCTTGGATTTTCATAGCACCCTATGATGTCCTCTTTCCTGTCCCATCGTCCAATAGAGGTCACATAAACTTTTATACATTTTCATGGTACCCAAGGCTCACTCCCTATTACAGCGTTTACCACACTGCCAGTCTACATATTTGTCTCTCTCACATAATCTAGAACATTCTTTACAACTGAGAGCTGTGTCTCATGAGTATCCCCAGAACCTACATTGGTGCCTCACCCATAACTCGTGGCCAATAAATGGACAAAGTGTCCTCATCACTAAGCTTTTATTTTTTTTCTATATTCTGAAGTAACTATACAAAATTGAGATGGTTGTCTGTATTCTTTACACAACAGGAGACACAGAGGTTTCAGGAAGGTAGGACATAAAATAATTCTCTCATTCTTCTCTCACAATTTACCGGTTATATCATCACTTTTAAAAGCAGCCTATTTTAATGATAGAAAATATGTGCCCGATCATAGAATATAATAGATAGGCTTCATTTTAAAACGTTAGCAAAACTGTTATACTAAATCTCAATGACAGAAAATAAAGGAAAATATCTTTTCTTCAATCATATTTTAAAACATATTGTGATCGTAATCAACACTGTATTAAATTGAATAAAACTTACAATGTTTAAAGGAAACGTTCTATTTCTCAAACAATTTGATGATCACAAGTACGAAATACAGTGCCCCCTCCCCATTATATTCAACTCAGGACCCAAATGATCTACCTCTTGGGGAGTATCTTAGAAGCTCTTTCCAACCCCCCTCATGGGTGTGCTGCATATTTCCCTAAGGGGCAGAATAACCTCTCGCACCTGAATTGAGGATAGCCTCAACTTCTGCATCATCATCAGAATCCCAATCGTAATTACATGGCCAGTCCTTGGAGCATCGGTTACGCACCCTTGCCACAAAGTGCATGACTTTCAGCTTGCTTGATTCCACGTGTGCTCTAGGTCCCCAGAAGAACTCATACTCCACGGGGCTGCTACGGGGCACCGGCTTATAAATCAGGTACCCTCTGCGCACAAACTCTTCTGTAACGACCTTCTTTGGATCTCCAAAGATGCTGTGCTGCTGGCCAGGCTGCATCCCCAACTTTCCTAGCACTTTCCAGACCAGGGCTTCCTTGGCGCTGTTGCCCATGATGAAGATGAGGGCTAATATAGACATCAGGAGGCTTTTCTTGGTGCCTTGAAAGTTGCTCCGGGCTACCGAGGGCTTCTGTGCTTGAGCAGTACTCAAGGATTCCTCAGGAGTAGTGGAGGTCTCCTCTGGAGTGCTTGGGTCGTCCTCTGGGCAGCTCAGGTCGTCCTCCGGGGTGCTCGAGACCACAGAGGTGGCCATCGGGGTCTCAGAGGTTTCGGAGGCCTGAATCTTACGACTGTTGCGGTTCTCCTCTGCGGCCCTTGCGTTACGGCGACGCCGGCTCTTTCGTCCCCGTGGCATGTCTTCTACTAGAGGCACGGAGGCTATAGAAATCCTAGAGTAAGATGCCTGCAGAAAGCAGCTATCTCTACTTTAAAGGGGGCCCGCCGCTGAAGCCACCAACATCAGTAGAGTCTTTGTAACAACAAGCGAGACCTTCTCAGCAAACAAGCTAACACCCACGTAAGCCGACTTGCCGGAGCAACCGCCCCCAGCGCTCGCCCCAGCAGCAAAGCACGAGAATGCAAAGCTGAATTGACTCCGCCTAACCTGCCACGCAATCTCCAAACTCGAAAAGGAAGTGGGCGGTTCGTTCAGGCAGACTTCCGCTGTCAGATAGAAGAACGGACAAGCCAAGGCAGGGGTGGGACTAAGCCAGAAAAGATGGTTTTGGATTGGCGAGGGGTGGTGTATGCAACGAGAAATAAATATATTAGTCTTCCTTCATTTTTCAGTCTTGTACGAGATTGGTTGGCAAGGTGTATATGAGACAGTGTGGGAGGCGCACGGGTGTATTCTTGGAAGGAATCAGCTAGTCCCAGCGCTCCTTTCCTGTCTTGGAAAGTGTCTATAATTCCAGGTTCAGAGCCTTTAAAGTGTTATATATTCACGAGATTATTAAGCAGGGTACTGACAGAATCAGACTTGCATTTGTACAGCCACAAAGGAGCAGACAATTGTCTGGCAGGTCATTTAGGAAGTATTTAGAATAAGAAGCAGGAGAGAATGAAAGTGAGCCTTAAGGCGGTTGCCATGGGGATGGAAAGACAGAAAGACGTTTTAAAGGTGATCACTGACAGGCTTTAGAGACTGATTGGATGAAAGTGGTGAATACGGAGTGGGTGGTGGAGTTCAGGTTGGCTCCAAGGTTTCTTTGCTCCCGTCTACCTGAATACCTGACTTATTTTTCTTCTTTCTTTCATTCTGTTATCCAAATACAATTCAAAGCATACTCTGAATTTTATCCATTTCAGGTCAGTGAAACAGTGACTCATTGTTTCCTCTGTATGAATTGCCTTTTCTCTCATCTCCAACTACCTAAATTCTAACTGCTTGCTCAGAGGGCTCTTCCTCCATGAAGCTCCTCTTCATCTGTGCAAAAGAGTAATGAACCCGTTTTTGCTCTCTATAGCAAGCACTCTGTACCTTACTTATGTCTTTCTAAGGATATTATTTTGCACAAGTCACTTGACTTCTCTGAGCCTCCATTTCCTCACCTATAAATTGGGTTAATTAAAGTACCAGTGGTTTCATAGGGTTGTGGGAATTAAATGAGATCATAAACACAAAGCACTTATCACACAAAAAGCACAGCCTTTGTCTCTCTGGCGTTTCAAGCAGTGTGTGAGAGCAGAATTTAATAAACAAACGAACGTTGAAAGAATATATGACAAGGAAGATTTTGCCCATGTTTTCACCTGAACTTTTTAAAAGGAAATGAATATTTATAACTGGAAGAGATTTGGCTGGAAGAGATTAAATGTTTGCTTGACAAGATTTCAGATTGTAATCACAAAGCAGGAAGGGACCCTAACTCTCCCCCTGATATGCCCTAACCCTTGATAGAGTTGGTGGAATAGGATATGACTTCATCCAGTAAATAAGTTCATGAGTGGGAAAGTGTGTCCCTTTAAGAAAGCAGAATTGCCAACTGCATCTCACCCAGCAAGGTCCACTATACATGTGTAGAAAGGGAATGCCTGGTATTGAAGAACAAACATTGAACCCAGACATGGAAACGTGAGTTCTGGCCCAGCACCTGTCACTTACAAGCTTCATGAGTTTACTTAACATCTGTGTTCTGTGACTTGTCCTCTGAACAAGCAGGAAAGGTAATCGCTCTGGCTTTGGATGCGAGGCTTCTTCTCAGGTTCTCTGCAAATCCAACAGCATATACGGGCGACCCTGAGTTAGGGCAGTTTCCTCTGAGTTTGGTTGTTTCTTCTTTGTATATTTTCTATTCATTCGTTTTGTGTTTGCAATTTGTGAATCTGTGTGATCAGAGTATTAGAAAACCATCCATATTGTTTCAAATAGCTTCTCCATTCTGATGTTCTTCTTGTTCAGTCACTCAATCATGTCTAACTCTTTGCTATCCCATGGACTGCAGCACACAAGGCTTCCCTGACCTTTACTAATTCCCAGAGTTTGCTCAAATTCATGTCCATTGAGTTGATGATGCCATCCAACCATTTCTTCCTCTGTTGCCCACTTCTCCTGCCCTCAGTCTTTCACAGCATCAGGGTCTTTTCCAATGAGTCAGCTCTTCACATCAAATGGCCAAAATATTGGAGCTTCAGCATCAGTCCTTATAATGAATATTCAGGGTTGATTTCATTTAGGATGAACTGGTTGGATCTCCTTGCAGTCCAAGGGACTCTCAAGAGTCTGCTCCAATATCACAGTTCAAAATCATCAATTCTTTGGTGCTCACCCTTCTTTATGGTCCAACTCTCACATTCCTACATCACTACTGGAAGAAACACAGCTTTGACTATATGGACATTGTCAGCAAAGTGATGTCTTTGCTTTTTAATACACTGCCTATGTTTGTCATAGCTTTTAGTTGAAGGAACAAGCAACTTTTAAAATCACAGTCCGCAGTGATTTTGGAGCTCAAGAAAATAAAGTATGTAACTGTTTCCATTTTCCCCCCTCTATTTGCCATGAAGTGATGGAACCAGATGCCATGATCTTAGTTTTTTGAATGTTGAATTTTAAACCAGCTTTTCAAATTTTTATTTATTTTTAATTGAAGAATAATTGCTTTACAGAATTGCCTTGGTTTCTACCAAACATCAACACAAATCAGCCATAGGTTTACCCATGTTCCCTCCCACTCTCCTCTTTCACCTTCATCAAGAAGCTCTTTAGCTCCTCTTTGCTTTCTGCCTTTAGGGTGGTGTCATATGCATATCTGAGGTTACTCATATTTCTCCATTCTGCAATCCAGCAAACTTATTTTCTTCCCATGAGTCACTTTCTAACTCAAGTTTTCTTTATACCCAGAGCCTACCAAGACTTCCTCTTGGTGAATGCTCTCCATAAACCAACTTGAGGCAGTGTATTCTTGTCTGCTCATTAACCAGCTGACTGAGGAGGGGGTACCATTTCCCTGACACTCCATTCAGCTTAGTGAACCTTTGCTCCAACCTGCAACAATGAGAAGGCAACTCTGCGCAGCTCCTGGGCAGATCAGAGCCTATGCTTAAGCAGAGCACAACCTCGGGCTGCAGCTCTTAATAGCTTTCCTAAAAAGAACATGCTTTAGGTTGTGAGCTACTCTCAGTGTTCCCAAAAGCTTAACAGAAATCGCATTTATGTAAGACAGGCCATGGAGGTTATTAGTCAAGAAGCACAGTGATTTTAATAGCAAGAATATTGCCAGGCATGATATTAACAGGAGGAAATCATAAAACCATGCCTTGGGACATTGTGGACCACAGGTCTGTCTGGAGTAAGTAGCACATGACAAAAGAAGGGCAGTGACTTGTGAGGGCCTGAGAAGTACAAAGAGAGGAGGGAGACTAACATTGCTGTGGTAAGCTATGTGCCTAAACTATCTCCAACCTGGAATCTTAATGGCAACTTTCAAATACCAGTGAACCTAGAGAGAGATTAATTTTCCTGTTGAATGTCAGTATTGGGGCTCACACTTTCAGATTTCTAAGTTCCACCTGCTGCCAATAGCATACCTCACAACTGCTCCAGATGAGTGCACATTTGGTGGTGCAAGGAGGCTTAACACGAAAGGAAGTGCTGTTGATCCCTTGGGATAGGAACAGAAGGGAAAGAGATGAGAAAAGGGACAGATGTGTGGAAAGTGAAGGCAAGGATCCTTACACACCTTGCTAGGTTTTCTATACTTGGCTTCACCTCTTCCAAGCTGTGTCAAGTCCAGCACATTAGTTAACCTTCATAGGCCTCAGTTTCTCCATCTGTGAACAAGCATATCACAGTGGTATTGTGAAGATTAAAGGGAAATAGCTCATGCAAGATGAGGTAGGTTGGTAATTTCCCCCGAGTTCTCAAAGATGTCCACATCCCTATCCCCAGAATCTGTGAATATGCTACTTTATATGGCAAAAGGGAATTTTGCAGGTGTGATTAAGTTCAGGATCTTTAGAGGAGGTTTATCTGGGACCCAAGGTAAACACAGAGTCCTTACAAAAGGAGGGTAGCAGGGTTAGATTCAGTAAAAGACATAAGGGTGGAAGCAGAGATCAAAGAGGAGAGAAGATGCTACATTCCTGGCCTTGTAGATGGAGGAAGAATGTATGAGCTATGGAATGTGGGAGGCCTCTAGAAGCTGGAGCAGACAAGGAAATGGATTCTCCCCTAGAGCCTCCAGAAGGAACACAGACCTGCAGGCACATTTTAGACTTCTGACTCCCAGAACTCTAAAATAATAAATTTGATTGCCTTAAGCCATTGAAGTTGTAGTACTTTGTTACATCAACAAAAGTAAACTAATGCATAAGGCACATGTGTACCTCACTCCTCAGGAGTGCCTAATGAATAAGAACTATGATTACTGTTCAGGTGAATTTATATTATTGCCGTATTTTCAGTGAAAGTATTGGGAGGGACTAGAGAGTGTTACAACACTGGACTGGATACCTTGGCAGTAATTCTTGTGGGTGTCAATGCACCCTGTTCTTCCCTGGGGTTGTCTAGTAACCATCCTATTCCAGACATTGTCCTGGCTGTAGTCTAAGTTTCCTTAGGCATTGCTCTCACCTGGGTAGACATCGCCATAGTCACGACCTAGTTGTAAGTGCTGGGGGTAGGATAGAGATGGAAATTCAGGGGTCACCCACACCACTCCTAAGCTCTAACTAATCATCTTTCAGTTGCCTGTAGGCCCTGCTCTGATTTTTGCAAGTGCCTCCCAAGGGCAGAGAGGGCACTTGGGCCAGTTACTTCATTTACAACAACCCTTGAACAGACTACAGGCCACTGCTACTTGAACAAGTGAGTCTGACCCCATCTGATGGCTCTCTTTCAAGGACTCCACACTACTTCTAGTCTGTTGAAGAAAAATTTCTCTGAATCACTTCACAGTGTAAGTGTGGGCTTATTTTACAATTTCCCAGAATTAGGGTTTGTCAGGAAGTCTATAGCCTGTGAATCCTACCATCATGAAACAAAAGTCATGTAGTTACTTTTGAGGAATATTTGCTGGGTTTGAGGATATAACGTTTTACTGCAAATTAATCACAAACATAAGGATAAGAATAAGTTTAATGTTGCGAACATCTGCATAACCAATGCCCTGCTATGTCAGATTTAAAAATTAGGCCCTCCCTTGGTCTCATTTTTACATTGCGTGCATGCTAAGTTGCTTCAGTTGTGTCTGACTCTTTGGGACCCAATGGACTGTAGCCCACAAGGCTCCTCTGTCCATGGGATTCCCCAGGCAGGAATACTGGGGTGGATTGGCATCTCTCCTCCTTGGATCTTCGCGACCTAGAGATCAAACCAGTGTCTCTTATGTCTCCTGCTTTGGCAGGCGAGTTCTTCACCACTGGCACCACCAGGAAAAAGCCCTAAGCCTTCATTTTACCTCTTCCGAGACCGACACCACTCTCTCCTTCTTTGGTGGGGTTTGCTATCGTGAATTCAGTAACTATTATATCCAAGTCGATTTGTACATATTTGCTACCTATTTCTGTGTTAGTATGCATTATATAGGAATTTTTAGATTGTTTTTGCAAGTTGGCAAATGTAGCTCGAGGTCCTTTTCATGTTGTATACTATTTCTGTCAGTATTTGCAATTTATCTTTCTCCTGATGATCCAGACTTTTGCAGTTTCCTTGTTTTTTTCCAGAAAAATAAAAACAAACAAAAAAAAGCAGAGCTCTTATCAGTCTTTCTGTACCCTTCCTCTAAGAACACAGCACAGATCTCTAGGGTCACCATTTACGAGTGGACTTACTGGGTGTATCTGCATGGATGTATTTAGATGGACACAAGGTTTTCTGCTCCATTTCATTTATTAAAAATAAATAGATGCTTCTATATACAATTTTCACTTCATTCTTTTTCCTAATCAGAGATAATATTTACTTGACTCATACCTGTAATTCTTTCATTACAATGACTGAATGGCGTCCCTTGCAGTAGTTTTACCATAATCTCTTCAGTCATCCATCTGTTGGCCTGGTACACTCTGTCTCCTAGTTATTTGCCCCCTCTGCAAGCAATACTGCAATAACAATTGAATCACTTGTGCACTGGGATTTTGTTTAAAAGAGTGGTATATCCAGTGGAATATGAGAGCCAAGTTTATGTTCAGGCTTTTTGATAAATGATTAAAATCTTATTTCTACTTCAGTTGAAATCAAGGTGGTTTACCACTTTCTTTGAATTTTTTTTTTCATTTATTTTTATTAGTTGGAAGCTAATTACTTTACAATATTGTAGTGGTTTTTGCCATACATTGACATGAATCAGCCATGGATTTACATGTGTTCCCCATCCCAATCCCCCCTCCCGCCTCCCTCCCCATCCCATCCCTCTGGGTCTTCCCAGTGCACCAGGCCCGAGCACTTGTCTCATGCATCCAACCTGGGCTGGTGATCTGTTTCACTATAGATAATATACATGTTTCGATGCTGTTCTCTCGAAACATCCCACCCTCATTTTCTCCCACAGACTCTGAATCTTAAATAGGAAATGAAGATGTGTCTGATTAAATAATTCTATGATGTATAAGGGTGGTTGAGTATTATCCCAAAGCCACTAAATGGGATAGAACTGAATTATTTCCAGTGAGGGACTGATCAGGTCAGATCAGTGATTTAGCAAAGCTTCTTTGGCTGCAGTGTAGAGAATAGACTCTGAGGGAGGTGGGAGTGGTGGATGGAAAACCACATTAGAGGCTGTTGCTTTCATCTCGGCTAATGATGTTGGTACTTGAAAAAGAGGGTTGGCAGTGAAGATGGAGAGAAGGGAATGGATACCAGAGTGATTTGAAGATCAAATCAGCAAGTCTTGGAGATTGCTTGGATCTGGTTAGTGAGGGGAATAAACAGGTTAAGGGGGCCTCCCAGTCTTCTGGTTTGGGTAAGTGATGATATTAGGGATGCAGAAGGAGAAGCAGATTGCTTGTCTTGCTCTTCTCTTAGGTGCCTTGACCTTTTAGGAGAAGAGTGGAAGGGCTTTGTTAGGTTTAGTAGGATCATTGGATTTCAGATGGCTGCAGAAACTTCACTATTGTTAAGCCTCTCCCAGCACAGTGGTAATTGTGGGAAGACTAGATATCATCCATGGCATTTGTGCCTTGGAGGAAATTCTCTTGGTTTTCCCTGGTGGATCACCTGGTAAAGAATCCACCTGCAATGTGAGAGACCTGGGTTTGATCCCTGGGTTGGGAAAATCCCCCAGAGAAGAGAACAGCTACCTACTCCAGTATTCTGACTTGGAGAATTCCATGACTGTAGAGTCCATGGGGTCTCAAAGAGTCAGACACGACTGAGTGACTTTCACTTCATACATGGCTTCCCTGATAGCTCAGTTGGTAAAGAATCTACCTGCAATGCAGGAGACCCTGGTTCAATTCCTAGGTCAGGAAGATCCACTGGAGAAGAGAAAAGCTACTCACTCCAGTATTCTGACCTAGAGAATTCCATGGACTGTATAGTCCATGAGGTCGCAAAGAGTCAGACATGACTGAACGACTTTCACTTCACTTTAAGCAAGGATAAGTCCATACTGTCTTTCCTACACTTTTCTCAGAATCACAATTCCCCCTGCCCCAAAACCCAAAGTGCATCTGTTAGTTGACTCTATATCATCACAGGAGTGATGGTGCTGCCTAAAATTCTTCCTGAGATTCTGTGAGGTCTACAGTGTGCCTACTCACCTCAAGTGACATCAGTGGTAGTCTAAACAAAAGATGCCAAGTATCACACCCATGAAATCAATCTGTGTGCTCTTGTGAGTCCTAGGTGAATGCCACTGGTAGACTTTAGGGTGCCTCCTTGGCTACTCCTGGACATACCAAACATTTTGGGAATTCCCCCCTTTGTGCTTTCTGTTTAAGGGTGGGAATGACTCTGAGGGATAGGTGGAATATCTGCCTCTGGAAAATAACTTAAGCATGCAGTCACATTAAAATTCCCTCAGATGTTAACTAAAATGTCACTATTCTTAGGCAGTTGACAACTGTTGCATTTATTTTCTCAACATATATCCTAGATCCAGCATATTATTATTCATAATGTCAATAATAAGCTTTTTATTGACATTGTGAATAATAATATGCTGGATCTAAGATATAGTATTCTTGCCTGGGAAATCCTAAGGACAGAGGAGCCTGGCGGTCCAGGGAGTCACAAAGAGTCAGACATGACTGAGTGACTGAACACAATTACAAATAACTTCCTTCTGCTATTTTTATTGTGCATTATCTCAAAATTAAAATTAATCATTCAGTCTCATTAGGACAGGGGTCTCCAGCTTCCAGGATCTAATGCCTAATGACCTGATGTGGAATTGATGTGATAATAATAGAAATAAAGTGCACAATAAATGTAATGTGCTTGAATTACCTGAATGCAACACCCTTGCCCCCACAGTCCATGGAAAATTTGTCTTCCATGAAACTGGTTCTTTGTGCCAGAAAGGTTGGGGAGTGCTGCATTAAGATGCTCAATGTAGATATAAGGCATCTGAGGTATCTGAGGCCTGATATCAAATCACTGACAGGTGATGGAGTCAGGACTTTTGACCCATTTCCCCGATCCCACTGATATTTTCATTTTATCTTCAGAGTCATTAAATGAGGTTGTTTCTGTTACCACACCCTTACAGGGTTTCTTATTGAGATTTATGTAGAAAGAGAATGCTGCTTTCTCTGACTTTATGCCACCTCCCTTCTCCTTATCCAACTTTATCTTGCATGTAGACATAGGAAATTCCTCTGAAGGGTGAGTCCCCACTCATTTTTCACCACCAGACTAAACTCTTCAGATGTTGCATCTGACTTCTTGCTACCTCAGTGGGGCCTGGTAATCCATAGAAAGTCCTCAAAAAGTGAGACTTGATGTACCGAATGAAAGAATATATAAATGAGGTAACTTGCCTTCCTACCTCAGCATCCCTAGCTGGAGCCATACTGTGTTTGACATTCAGATCCCAGATTGCCTAGATCTTGAGCTTGTCCTGGCCAGGGAGAGGGAGACCTTGTGGACTCAGCCTCCAGTGTGTATGCACACCTGTGTGCACAAAGGCCTGTAGTTATCCATCATTTACAGATGCACACTCGCCATGCCGTTTCCATTTCTGTGTAGTTTCCAAGATTGGTCCCTCTGGTTTAAGTCATCAACTTAGTACCTATCTGGTCAGGACTTGACATACATTGTCTCATTTAATCCTCAGAACTTTCTTTAAAGTTGAGCACTGTCGTTTATGTCTTATAGATGTGGAAGCCTGACTTCTTACATAGGTAAGAGGCATGGATACAGAGGAGGAATGGGGTAAAGTATCTTTAATAATTGTGATCATTTCCTGAATAGTTTCTCTGTGCCAACCATTTAGCATACATTATTTTACTTAATACCAACAGTAGCCCTATAAGGTAGTTACTATTATGCCCATTATTCTGCAGGTGAGGCATGCTAGACATAACAGGAGTATACGACTTACTCAACATCAGAGTTAAATTGTCTCGTCTGGGTTTGAGCCCAGGTTTGTCTGGAATTACAGACCAAATCCTTATCACAGTACTAGGACTGAGGCATAGGAGCAGTCTAAAGGATCAAGGGCTGGTTGTGTCAAGGATTGGATGGTAACAGGCAACTGAGGGAATCCCAGGTAAGCATAACCCCACTCCTTACCTCAGAGTGCTCAGAATTCTGGACAGATCTTAGACTGGGTCTTATATGCAGGCCAGTTTCATCTATTTCACTGTTGCCAGCAGTTAAATGTTTCTGATTTTTATAAGTTTAGTAGCCTAGGTGTTATAAAAATGTTTCACTTCCTTGTTAAAATGTATTCTCAGTTGATGATGGAGGTATACATATATATAGTTCTTTTGGTACAGACTTTGTTGCTATATGCAATCTCTGATGTTCTAGTTCCTGAAAACATTGTTATGAAGAAATACCCGTGGATAGCACTTATATAGGCATCAGGGCCAATGTGGTTCCATTCCCTCAGTGACCAGAGAAGCAAAGCATTGGATAGTCAATTAAATGTTATACAGTGAGCAAAGAGCAGTAAGGAGAAATCAAGAAATTTTCAAACTTGGTCAAGAATGTAAAGTGTGGTTTTAAACAGGTAAATGAATCATATCAAACTCTGTTCATCAAGTATGGAATTTTTTTTATTAGGGCTGCCTAATAATAGGACATAATATCAATTAGGATTTTCTTGTAGTAGTTCAGGTATATCAGGATGAGGCAGGTTATGATGGTATAACAACTGCTTCTCAAATGTCAGTATCTTTAAACAATATATAAATGTTTTATGCTCATGTTATATGTCTACTTTTAGTGGGAAGAGTGCTATTTTTCAACACTGTTTTCAGTTAGGATCATTTGCTGAGAGAACCTCACTAGTGTATTTTGCAGGTCATTGTGTCAGACATTAAAGGAATGTGACACCTAATGCCCCGTTTCTGAAAATCTTCTCTCCAGAAGTGACACAAATCACTTTTGCTCAGGTTTCATAGGAAATCTTTTCATGAAGCCATCCCTAACTTTAAGTGGCTACTGAAGTGCAATTCTAACAGATTCAGGAATTAGAGTCTAATGTATTTAGTGGACAGAATTCTCATCTGCCAGTCAGGCAATAGAAGATGATTAGCTTATGTAGCTGGTTATTTAGGTGTTTCAACACTGTTGATAATATTTTCACCTCCATACATTGCTTTCTGCTGTCCTCTACTGTGTCCTCTTTTCAATCTCTGAATTACTTCTTTGGTGTCCTCATTTTTAATTAAAATATAATTGACATATATCATTGTGTAAGTTTAAAGTGTATAATATATTTGATTAGATATGTTTAAATATTGCAATATTATATATACATTTATATATTATAATATTTGATTACAATTATATAGTATTACCTAACACCTCTTTCCCATCATATAATCATCATTCCTTTTTGATGTGGGGACATAAGATCTATTCTTTAAGAGTTTGCAGTCAAGGTGGTGGGTAGGAAGACCGTGAGCTCACCTTCTACCATGAGCACACTAACAACTATTTACAGACCAAGGGTTGATGATAAAGCCTGAAATCTAGCAGAAAAGATCTACAACTAAAGCTATAAAGATGGAACCATAATGAAATAGGTAGGAGGGAAGGAGTTCTTAATAATCAAGTTGATATAATCAAGACCCACAAATGAGAGGATAATTAAAATGACAGAAGTTCTCCACAAGGATAGAGGGATCTGAGTCCCACACTGAGCACCCCAGCCCAGGGGTCTTGCACCAGAAAGATGAGCCCCAGAACAATTACATTTGAAGGCCAATAGAGTTTAATTTTGGAAGACCCACAGAGTTGTGAAGGGGCTTCTCAGGTGACTCAGTGGTAAAGAATCTGCCTGCCAATGCAGGAGCCACAGAAGTGGGTTCAATCCCTGGGTCAGGAAGATCCCCTGAAAGAGGAAATGGCAGCCCACTCAAGTATTCTTGCATGGAGAATCCCATGGACAGAAGAGCCTGGTGGACTACAGTCCATGGGATCTCAAAGAATCAGACATTTCTGAGTGACTGAGCATGCACATATAGGGCTCCATAGATAATAGAGATTCCACTGTTAAAGTCATACGCAATATCTCACATGCTTTAGGAGCCAGGAAAGAAGCAATAATTTGGAAAGATTATAGTTTAGGCCCACCTGCTGTTTTTGGAGAGCCTCGCCTAGAGGCAGCATACAACTGAACATAGACACTGGTGGGGACACAGACACTGGTGGCAGCCAATTTTGGGAGCTTGTTGTACCAAATGGATGCTGAGACTAGCAAGGGCATTTTGGAATCCTTCCTTCAACTTATCAGCACTGGAACCTGACCCCACCCACAAGCTTGTTTGCATCAGTACTGGAATGCCTCAAACCAAGCAACTAGCTAGGAGGTAACACAAACTTACTCATCTGCAGGACTACTGCTTTAAGATTCCCTGATCCCTCAGCTGTATGGGACATAGTCCTTTCCATCAGAGAGCCCAGAACCTAACCCTGTACACCAGTGGGCCAGCACTAGCCCTGAGACCAGCCTCACCTGCTAGTTAGCAAGTACCAGCCCCAGGATTCCCTGGGCCAAGGCCCAATCCAACAACAGGCCAATACCAACTGTGGAACACCTTGGGTCCCTTAGGCAACTGTCTCGGCATCTTGTTCCACCCATCAGGGAACTGATACAAGCTTTGGAACATCCCAGGGCCCTCAGCCAGCTGTGTCAACAACTGGCTCCACCAGCAAGCATGATAATACCAGCTTTGGGACTCGAGAGTCCTTTAGACAGAGACCATGGGACGTGGTTCAGTCTACCAGTAAGTGAATACTATCCCTAGGAACCCCTAGTCCCTGTCCACCATTAGACTGACACTAGCTCCCAGATACCCTGGACCAATTCAGACACACAGAGATCAAGACCTACCCACTCATGAACTGTTATCAGTTTATGATAACATACCAGATCATGCAGCCAGTGATGTCAGAAAGCAGATCCACCCACTAACAGACCAACCCTAGTCTCAGGACCCCTGGTGCCACAACGACCCAACTCAGAAGCCAGCTCTTCTCACCAGTGGGCCAGCACTAGCCCTGGAGTCTCTCAGGGCTCCACAGTCAGCTCCTTTGTGACCTGGGTTGTCCTACCAATGGCCAGCAGCCCCTCACTTCATGGCAAGTAGGTGGGGAAACAATGGAAACAGTGACAGACTTTATTTTCTTGGGCTCCAAAATCACTGTAGATGGTGACTGCAGCCATGAAATTAAAAGACACTTGCTTCTTGAAAGAAAAGGTGTGACAAACCTAGGCAGCATATTAAAAAGCAGAGACATTACTTTATCAACAAAGGTCTGTATAGTTAAAGCTATGGTTTTTCCAGTAGTCATGTATGGATGTGAGAGTTGGACCATAAAGAAAGCTGAACGTTGAAGAATTGATGCTTTTGAACATCGGTATTGGAGAGGATTCTTGCCTGTCCCTTGGACAGCAGGGAGATCAACCCAGTTAATACTAAGGGAAATCAACCCTGAATATTCATTGGAAGAACTGATGCTGAAGCTCCGATACTTTGGCCACCTGATGCAAAGAACTGACTCATTGGAAAAGGCCCTGATGCTGGGAAAGATTGAAGGCAGGGGGAGAAGTGTACGACAGAGGATGAAATGGTTCGATGGCATCACCGATTTGCTGGACACGAGTTAGAGCAAGCTCTGGGAGTTGGTGATGGACAGAGAAGCCTGGCGTGCTGCAGTCCACAGGGTCACAAAGAGTCAGACATGACTGAGTGACTGAACTAACTGATGTGGTTGGATGCTAGGAGTTTAGCTTTTTGAATGCTGAGTTTTTTAATTAATTTATTTAATTTAATTGGAGGTTAATTACTTTACAATATTATAGTGATTTTTGCCATACATTGACATGAATCAGCCATGGGTGTACATGTGTTCCCCATCCTGTCCCAACCCCCACCTCCTTCTGCATCCCATCTGAGTTTTAAGCCATCTTTTTCACTCTCCACTTTCACCATCATCAAGAGGCTCTTTAGTTCTTCGCTTTCTGCCATTAGGATGGTGTCATCTGCATATCTGAGGTTACTGATATTTCTTCAGGCAGTTTGATTCCAGCTTGAAGTTCATCCAGCCTGGCATTTTGCGTGATATACTCTTCATATACACAAAATAAGCAGAGTGACAATATACACCCTTGAAGTACTCCTTTCCCAATTTTGAATCAGTCTGTTAGTCCCTGTCCAGTTCTGCCTGTTGCTTCTTGACCTGCCTACAGGTTTTGCAGGAGGCAGGGAAGGTGGCCTGGTGTTCCCATATCTTCAAGAATTTTCTATGTTTTTTATGATCCATGCAGTCAAAGGGTTTTTGAAGTTAATGAAGCAGAAGTTGATATTTATCTGGAATTCTCTTGCTTTCTTGATGGTCCAACAGATATTGGTGATTTGATCTCTGGTTCCTCTGCCTTTTCTAAATCTACCTTGTACATCTAGAAGTTCTTGGTTCACATACTGGTGAAGCCTAGCTTGAAGGATTTTGAGCATTACCTTGCTAGGATGTGAGATGAGAGGCAATGTGCAATAGTTTGAACATTCTTTGGCATTGCCCTTCTTTGGGATTGGAATTGAAACTGATCTTTTCCAGTCCTCTGACTACTGCTACTTTTTCCAAATTTGCTGGCATATTGAGTGTAGCACTTAATAGCATCATTTTAAGATTTTAAATAGGTCAGCAGGAATTCCATCACCTCCACTAGCTTTGTCCATAGTGATGCTTCCTAAGGCCCACTTGAATTCACACTCCAGGATGTCTGGCTCTAGATGAGTGACCACACCATCATAGATATCTGGGTCATTAAGATCTTTTTTGTACAGTTCTTCTGTGTATTCTTGCCACCTCTTCTTAATATCTTCTGCTTCTTTTTGGTCCATACTGTTTCTGTCCTTTATTGTGCTCATCTTTTCATGAAATGTTCCCTTGGTATCTCTAACTTTCTTCAAGAGAGCTCTAGTCTTTCCCATTATGGTGGGTTTATTCCAAAAAATAAAATTATATCATATTTGTTTCTATCTCTTATGTTCTAACAAGTATAAACCCTATACTTGTATTTTTAAATTAATAACATATCTGCTTTTTACCTTTTAATGTGTTCTAGATTTGTTAGGAATTTCCTCTTGATATCAGGATGATCTCCACAATTACCCAGTCTTTTGCAGAGCCTGTTCCTACTGGTCAGTTCCATGTCTGGGCCTTAAAAAGTTTATCACTTTAAGCATAGCATGTAATATAAACAAGTAAATGATAATATTCATTCCCTTGTGTGCACGCATGCTCAGTTGCTTCAGTTGTGTCTAATCCCTTGCAACCCCTTGGACTATACCCTCCAGAGCACTCTGTCCATGGGATTTCGCAGGCCAGAATACTGGAGTGGGTTGTCATTTCCTCCTACTGGAGATCTTCCTGACCCAGGGATTGAACCCTCATTTCTTATGTCTCCTGCAATGGCAGGCTGGATTTTTACCACTGGTGCCATGTAATAAGAGCCTGTGGGCTAGTATCCTAATAAATGTGATTTGTGTGAATCCCAACAACATTATGTCAGGAGTCTGTTGCCATAAATAAAGGAAGCAGAGGTTTATGGATCTTAGCACTTTTCTTGTCAAAGACTGCCTCACAGACAACTTAGTTAACCCCTGTACTTATCTGTTATTATAATTATCATATGAAATCAGTGATAGTATTTATTATTATTATACTAATCACATTAACTGATTTGTTAATGTGACTAGACTGTGAGCCCAAGGCTGAAATCATGTTTCTCTTCAGTACAGACCCAAAGCACCTAATATATTACAAGGCATCTATGTATCTATTTATCATCTATCTATGTATCATTGAGAGAGAGAAAGAGAGGAAGAATTATATTTTCTAAGGATAAAAAATAAATCTTGAAGAAATAGATAAAATTCATTGTAGTAAGGTACAACACTTGGCTGTAAACTCTTCACTTTTCCCACAAATGTTCAGGCAATGTTTGAGATCTCTTTCAGTTATTTACTTTCCTCCTTTTACTGCTGTCATAATGCATGATGCACAAATACATTTCCTCTACTCATATGCATTGTTCTACCTTCAACCACAGGTGGTCATTCATCACCTCTTTCCTGACCAGGTGTAATATCATGACTTTCAGTTGGGCTTCTGGGTGTGAATGGGTATGAAAATAAAAAGTCAGTAATATAAATATTGGGGCTTCCCAGGTGGCTTGCTGGTAAAGAATCCACCTGCCAATGCAGTAGTTGCCCTGAATCAGGAAGATCCCATGGAAGAGGAAATGGCAACCCACTCCAGTATTCTGGCCTGAGAAATAACATGGACAGAGGAGCCTAGAGGGCTACAATCCATGGAGTCCCAAAGAAACTGACACTACTTAGTGACTGAGCGCAGATGAAGTATGAATGTAAATATACACCACACATGTGTGCTAAGTCACTTCAGTCATGTCTCACTCTGTGCGACCCCAATGAATTGCAACCTGCCAGGCTCCTCTGTCTTTGGGACTCTCCAGGCAAGAATACCTCAGTGGGTTGCCATGCCCTCCTCCAGGGAAGCTTCCCAACCTAGGGGTCCAACCCCTGTCTCTTACATCTACCTGCATTGGCAGGTGGGTTCTTTACCATTTGCTCCACCTGGGAAGCCCACACCACACACACACACACATATATATCTAATCATAAATACGTCTAAAAACAATTTTTCAGAACTATTTGATATATTTTAAATAAGGTGCCAGTATAATTGAGCTTATGATAAAGGATCTCTTCCTGGTTTACAGATGACCACCTTCTTGTTGTAACCTCACATGACAGAAAGAAAGATGGAGAGGGAAAACAAAGTCTTTACTCTTATTTAATTTCATGGCTGCAATCACCATCCATAGTGATTTTGGAGCCCAGAAAAATAAAGTCAGTCACTGTTTCCACTGTTTCCCCATCTATTTGCCATGAAGTGATGGGACCAGATGCCATGATCTTAGTTTGACTTCATTCATATGCCAAAATCACTGCAGATGCTGATTGCAGCCATGAAATTAAAAGACGCTTGCTCCGTGGAAGAAAAGCTATAACCAACCTAGAGAGTGTATTAAAAAGCAGAGACATTACTTTGCTGACAAAGATCCATATAGTCAAAGTTATGGTTTTTTGAGTAGTCATGTATGAAGTGTGAGTTGGACCACAGAGAAAGTTGAGCACCGAAGAATCGATGCTTTTTAATTGTGGTGTTGGAGAAGACTTTTGAGAGTCCCTTGGACTACAAGGAAATCAAACCAGTCAGTCCTAAAGGAAATCAGTCCTGAATATTTGTTGGAAAGACTGATGCTGAAGCTGAAGCTCCAATACTTTGGCCACCTGATGTGAAGAACTGACTCATTGGAAAAGACCCTGATGCTGAGAAAGATTGAAGGCAGTAGGACAAGGGGATGACAGAGGATGAGATGGTTGGATGGCATCACCAACTCTATGGACATGAGTTTGAGCAAGCTCTGGGAGTTGGTGATGGACAGGGAAGCCTGGCATGCTGCAGTCCATTGAATCACAAAGAGTCGGACACGGCTGAATTGAACTGAACTGATGGAATATTCTATGAAGTCAGAGATTTATACCTACAACACACTAATAAGACACATAGCAGGTGATCAGAAATTTACTGATGATGAATGGCTGGGAAATTTGCCATTTACCTGTCTTGCTAAGATGTGCAGATACTTTCCAATATGGGCAATGACCCCATTTTACTGATTATGACTCACGCAGAATCTAAAGGACACAAAAAAACTCTAGTCTAGATTTTGCAATCATGTTTTTCAAGCTTCAAAATCTGCAATTTCTAGATGTGGGGATATCAGTGGGCCTTACAATTTCTTTATTCATTCATCCATCAATAAATGCATACATTGTTTCCACACCTTAGCTATTGTAAATAATGATGCAATGAACATTGAAGTGCATATTTCTTTTCAACTTACTATTTTTATTATCTTTGGATAAATACACAGAAGTAGACTGCTGAATCATATGGTGTTTCTATTATTGTTTCTATTAATCATTTTTAAGGAACCTCCATACTATTTTCCATAGTGGCTGTACCAATTTACATTCCCACCAACAGGGCACAAGTGTTCTCTTTTCTCCACTTTAGGCCAACACTTGTTATTTCTTGTCATTTTGATTATATGCTGAGGTGAAATTTAACATCTGAAAGCAGGATATAGAAGGGCCTCATTCATCCTGTGATAAATTGGAACTGAGAATTTGGTTGGTTTCAGGAGTTACAGGATAAACTAAGCTCAATGAAATCCCCAAAACAGACATCAAAGAAGCCCTGTACCATATGGAGAGTGAGGTGACCCTAAGTGCAGAGGAGGGATGAAGATCACATAAATATAACATTAGTAGGCAAAGGATTCAGACTCACAGGGATTTAGTGTGAACAAATTCACAATTATGTCAGACCAATTTCTCACTGCATCTTTGAACACTGGTCAAACTGGTAAGTCAAGCCAAGGTCACATTCACTTCCTTTCTTATATTTTGGGTGTGACAATGTCATTCTGCATACAGAATGCCAGAAAATTCAAAAACTTTACAATGAAAGAACTTATAGATTTCACTTTGAATTTACTGTTTTGGCAGTTTTGTGTGTAGTTTGGTAAGGGACTTGTTTGATAATGTCTGTTTTGTACCTTGAGAATGACACAGCCATTCCTACCACCCATATCGCTGCTGTCTGTCAATCTAATTTATCTTGACCCACCCACTGAACATAATTGCCACATGCTATACTCACTGACTTTCACTGCTCCCTCACTCCTATTATCCTTCATGAAAGCCCAAACATTCACAGGCTGACTTGGCCAACCTGGAGCCTGTCTCCTCAGGAATATTATGTTCCATTTCACCTGATTGTCTCATGGCCACAGTCATGCCCTTATCATCAGGAATAAAACATAGCCATTGAATGCCATCCTCTACATCCCCCTCTCTCATCACCATCAACACTATCCAGTTCTAGATCCCTTCCTCTAATGTCCCTGTGCTGACAGCTGTCAACCTCATGAAGGTCTCTAATCTACTAACCACACATGTTTGTCACTATTTATTGGGACTTCATATTATTTTTCCCTTCTCATCTCATTTACCTGTTATTTGAAGCCACCTCCTAGACTTTAAAGACTGTTTCTCTTGTCTTATGCCATTTTGCTCATGTGGCAACACCTTGATAAACTGTAGTTTATCTTCCTATTTGTATGCAAGAAGCTGAGAAATACTCAGCCAAACTTAAAAGATAGTTGGAAGGTTTCACTTAGAATTTGTGACTGTGAAACATTATTTCCAACATTCTCTACAGTGACCTATGAATTCCCACTCTATTATAGTATAACTAAGGAAATAAAACAACTGTAAACATACACACTGTACCCTAGTCACCCACTCAGATTCTGAATTGGTTGTATCTGATCCCTGACTCTGGTCAAATAATAAGCTCTGACCTTGGTCAACCATTAACTTGATCTTGATCACATACCAAGCTCTGAGCTTGAAATACACTAAGTTCTGATCCTGGTGACACACTGCATGATGGCTATATTCATACAGTGATCTTTACTCTGGTTACCCATCAAGTCTTGAGTCACGTCACACATGAGACCTATTTAGTCAGAGCCTAAGCCTGGTGAAACCTCACACCTTGAGACTACTACTGGTCACATGCTGAGTCCTGACCCTAGACATACATTGAGCCCTGACCCTAATCACATGCTGATGCCTCACTTGGTCCCACATTACTTCCAATGCTGGTCACACACATTCTTAGCCCTGACCCCATAAACTTTCTGGGCCCTGATTTGGTCACATATAAGCCATGAACCTGGTCACATACTGAGCCTTAAATTTTGCCACACATTGAAATACGACCCCAGTTCCATACTGAGTCTTGATTATGTTAACACACTAAGACTTGACCCAGTTATTACACTTGTGCACTGACCCTGATCACACTCCTCTCAGGGGCCCAGATTACATGCCAAGCCTTTAACTTGGTAATAGTCTTGACTCAGGTTGCAGTGGAGATTTGACAGGCCATACAGTGGATATTGAGCTGAGTCACTGGATGTGTCCTTATAGTGGTCAGCCGATGAGCCATAAGCCTAATAACATCATGAGTCCTGAATCTGGTCACACGCTGAGTTATGACCCTGATCTCCCTGTTAGCCCTGATCCTGGTCAGGTGATGAGCCTTCACTCTTGTTACATGCTGAGCCCTGACTCTTTCACACATTGAGCAGTGACTCAAGTTACATAACAAAACCTGACTCTTTTATCATACTGATTCTTTGCTTGATAACAACTTGACAGAAGTCACCCCAGGCACATCCTGAGCCCTTAGCCTATCCATACACTGAACCCATACAATGATAAGTCATTGAGCCTTATGCATATCACATAAAGAACCATGACAGCAATCACACATTGAGTTTTATCCTAATCACACAATTGATTCTGACCCTAGTCCTAATTTAAGCCCTAACCCAGGTCATATGCTCAGCCCTGGCTTTGCTCTCAAGATGAGCACTGACCTTTGATAGTTGATGAACCCCAAAACTGGTCATACTCTGAACCCTAAATGTTAGTCAAATTTTCAGCCATTTACTGACTAATGAACTGGAACCCTGGTTGCAACCAATCCAGGACCCTAGTTAGCTGCTGAGCTCTGACCCAATCACATGCTGAGCCCTGACTTCTGTCACCTACTGCTGTGCTCTGATCATGGTCAGAGCCCTGATCCTAGTCAAATGCTGAGCAATGAATCTTGTCACTCAGCCCTAGCTCGATCAGTCATTCAACTCTGATTCTGACCTTATGATGCACCTTGTTTCTGGTCACCTGCTGACCACAGATCCTTGTCACATTGTGATATCTGATCCTAATACTCTGTTAAGCACTGACTCTAATCACATGCTAAACTCTGACCCTCTCACAAACTGAGAGCTAATCCTATAAACACACAGAGCCCTATCACTGGTCACACTCTGAGCACTGACTCTGGTTTGATGCTGATGCCTGACTGTTCATATACTAAGCTCTACTCCTGGTCACAGAATATGCCCTGACTCTGGTCTCCCACTGAGTCTTGACTCAGATCACAAGATGAGCCCTTAGCCTGGTTACTCTGATCAAAGATACTGGTCACACAGTAAACTCAACCTTGACTGTACTGTGAGCCCTAATCCTGGTCACAAGCTGATCCATGAACCTTGTCACACACTGAGCCATTACTCTAGTTAGATGTTCAGAACTGAACTTAGTACATACTCAACCTATCCCTGCTCACACTCTGATTACAAAACCCAATCATCCAACAATCCCTGACACTGTTATAATGATTCTGACCTTAATAAAGTTCCGAAATTTGATGCAGATCATTTACAGAGCTGTGATCCTGGTAACATAGTAAGTGCTGAATGTGGTTACATGTTGAGCCTTACCCTGTTTATACAAAGAGTCCTGATGCTGGTCTCACACAGAACTTGGACTCAGTCATTTTTTGTGCCCTGACCCTTGTTGCCTAGTGAGCCCAGAAACACACTGGGCTGATTCAGTCCAAACATTGAGCCCTTATCTTAATCACACTGTTAGGTCTGATCTCTGTCATGCTCTGAGCCCTGATCCTTGCCACATGTTGAACTCAAATCACAAAAACATTGTGACCCCAGAATCCATACTCATGCTAAGGCATGATCATAGTATAACTGTGAGGCCAGATCTTGATCACACACTGAGCTGCAATCTGAGTCATAAACTAAGATCAAACCCTAAACACATGCTGAACACAAACTCTGGTCACAAGCTGACTACTACTCCAGCTCTCGTGCTGATCCCTTACCCTACTGACATGCTGAACTCTAATACTGGTTGCACACCAATGGTAGTCATAGGGACCACTGATTTTGGTCACAGATTGGTTCCTGACCCTAAACTGGACAGTTCCTGTTCTCTTGTATGGCCGTGCACTGACCCTGAAACTCTGAGTCTTGCCCCACTGACCTGCCGAGGCCTGATCCCACTCATTTTCTGGGCCTTGACCCTGGTTATACACAGATACTTCTCATTCTTTAAATACTGAACCTGGTCATATCCTGCACACTGGCACTAGGTAACCTATGAGCCTTGAAAACATTCAGACGCTGAGCATTGAACTTGGTCAATTTCTGTCCATGGTCACACACTGAGCACCAACCTCAGTAACACTATGAAAACTGATCAAGATCACACTGAATCATGTTCCCAGTTGTCTTCTGAACACTATCCCTGGTCACAGTTGCATGCTTAGCCCAGTCTTGTCAGGCACTGAACTCTGACCTTCATCACATTCTAAACTCTAACCCTGATACACACTAATTCCTGACTCACTCGGCAGAAAACTGACTTCTGTCACACTATGTGCCCTGTCACCTGTTACTGACTGTGTTCTCATCTATGGTCACCTACTGAACACAAATACACCATATTTGTGACTCTAGACACATGTTGATTCTTAACACTGGGCAAACAGTAACCAGACAAAAACACCAAAGATCTATCTATGATTTATCTTTCATCTGATGTTTATACCTATATCTATACCTCTCTATATTAAAAATATATATTCTATATCTAATCCCTCTCTAAATAGACATACATATATATATGAATACATGGACTTCCCCTGTGGCTCAGCAGTAAGCGGTCTGCCTTCAATGCAGGAGCTGTGGGAGCCGTAGGTTTGATCCTCAGGTCAGGAAGATCCCATGGAGGAGGGCATGGCAATCCACTCCATGGGATTGTCCTGGAGAATTCCAAGGACAGAGGAGCCTGGTGCGTTATAGTCTGTAAGGTCGCAGAGTCTGACATGTACACATATATGAATACATATGATTATATTCATATATATATGAATATATACACAAATTGCATTTGGAGAGTCTCTATTTTTCTGAGTGCCACTCAAAGCAAGCAACTTTTGGGGTCACTTGGTAAATGGGTCCAGAAAATGCCCAAAAGGAAAAAAATGTTGCTTCTAAAATTAGAAGGCCCCATTAGCATTATTCCTCTTTTTCTCTCGTGAAGGAACAGACCATTTGGAACAATTTACCCTTTTCTTTTGTTGATGTTGTCCAGTTGCTAAGTACTGTCTGACTCTTTATGACCCCTTGAATAGGAGCATGCAAAGCTCCACTGTCCTGCACTGTCTTACAGAGTTTGCTCAAATTCATGTCTATTGAATCAGTGATGCTACCTAAACATCTCTTCCTCCACTACCCTCTTCTAATTTTGCCTTCAATCTTTCCCAGCATCAGGGTCTTTTACAGTGAGTTGGCTCTTCACATCAGGTGGCAAAGTACTGGCACTTCAGCTTCAGCATCAGTCCTTCCAAAAAATATTCAGGGTTGATTTCCCTTAGGATAGACTGGTTTGATCTTTTAGCAGTTCAGGGGACTCTCAATAGTCTTCTCCAGCTCAACAATTTGAAAGCATCAATTCTTCAGTGCTCAGTCTTCTTCATGATCCAACTCTCAGATCAGTACATGACAACTGGAAAAACCATAGCTTTGACTACAGACCATAGTCCACAAAATGATGTCTCTGTTTTTTAATACACTGTCTAGGTTTGTCATAGCTCTCCTTCTAAAGAGCAAGCATCTTCTAGTTTCACAGCTGCAGTCACCATCCTCAGTGATTTTGGAGCCCAAGAAAATAAAACCTGTCTCTGCTTCCACTTTTTCTCCTTCTATTTACCATGAAGTAATTCCCAATCCCAAAGAAATGAAATGCCAAAGAATGCTCAAACTACCACACAGTTTCACTCATCTCACACACTAGTAAAATAATGCTCAAAATTCTCCAAGCCAGGCTTCAGCAATACGTGAACCAAGAACTTCCAGATGTTCAAGATGGGTTTAGAAAAGGCAGAGGAACCAGAGATCAAATTGCCAACATCCACTGAATCATCAAAAAAGCAAGAGAATTCCAGAAAAACATCTATTTCTGCTTTATTGACTATGCCAAAGCCTTTGACTGTGTGGATCAAAATAAACTGTAGAAAATTCTGAAAGATATGGGAATACCAGACCACCTGACCTGCTTCCTGAGAAATCTAGATGCAGGTTAGGAAGCAACAGTTAGAACTGGACATGGAACAACAGACTGGTTCCAAATAGGAAAAGAAGTACGTCAAGGCTGTACATTGTCACCCTGCTTATTTAATATGCAGAGTACATCATGAGAAATGCTGGGCTGGATGAAGCACAAGCTGAAATCAAGATTGCCAGGAGAAATATCAATAACCTCAGATATGCAGATGACACCACCCTTATGGCAGAAAATGAAGAAGAACTAAAGAGCCTCTTGATGAAAGTGAAAGAGGAGAGTGAAAAAGTTGGCTTAAAGATCAACATTCAGAAAACTACGATCATGGCATCTGGTACCATCACTTCATGGGAAATAGATGGGGAAACAGTGGAAACAGTGGCTAACTTTTTCCTGGGGGGGGGAGGGGGCTCCAAAATCACTGCAGATGGTGATTGCAGCCATGAAATTAAAAGACGCTCCTTGGAAGGAAAGTTATAACCAACCTAGACAGCATATTATAAAGCAGAGACATTACATTACCAACAAAGGTCTGTCTAGTCAAAACTATGGTTTTTCCAGTAGTCATGTATTGCTACGAGAGTTGGACTATAAAGGAAGCTGAGCACCGAAGAATTGATGCTTTGAACTGTGGTTTTGGAGAAGACTCTTGAGAGTCCCTTGGACTGCAAGGAGATCCAACCAGTCCATCCTAAAGGAGATCAGTCCTGGACATTCATTGGAAGGCCTGATGTTGAAGCTGAAACTCCAATACTTTGGCCACCTGATGCGAAGAGCTGACTCATTTGAAAAGACCCTGATGCTGGGAAAGATTGAGGGCAGGAGGAGAAGGGAACGACAGAGGATGAGGTGGTTGGACGGCATCACTGACTCAATGGACATGAGTTTGAGTCAACTCTGAGTGTTGGTGATGGACAGGGAGGCCTGGCATGCTGCAGTCCATGGGATTGCAAAGAGTCAGACACGACTGAGCAACTGAACTGAATTGAATAGGACTGGATCCCATGGTCTTCGTTTTTTTGAATACTGAGTATTACTGAGCTTTTTGAATACTGAATACTGAGTTTTTTAACTTTCTTATTTCACCACCATCAAGAGGCTTTTTCATTCCTCTCCATTTTCTGGCATTAGAGTGGCATCATCTGCATATGTGAGGTTTTTGATATTTCTCCCAGAAATCTTGTTTCCAGCTTGTGATTCATCCAGCTGGCATTTCACATGGTGATTCTGCATGTAAGTTAAATAAGCAGGGTGACAACATACAGCCTTGTAGTATTCCTTTCTCAATTTTGAACCAGTGCGTTGTTCAATGTCCTGTTCTAACTCTTCTTTCTTGACCTGCATACAGGTTTTTCAAGAGACAGGTAATGTGGTAACTCTGTCTATAATCAAAACTTTAGTGTAGACAATGAAGCAGAAGTAGATGCTTTCCTGAAATTCCCTTGCTTTCTCCATTATCCAAAAGATGTTGGCAATTTGATCTGTCATACCTCTGCCTCTTCAAACCCCACTTTTACATCTGGAAATTCTCAGTTCATGTGCTGCTGAAGCCTATCTTCAGGGATTTTGAGCATAACCTTACTAGCATTTGAATTGAGAGCAATTGTATGGTAGTTGAACACTCTTTTGCATTGCTCTTCTTTGGGACTGGAATGAAAACTGATCTTTTCCAGTCCTGTGGCCACTGCAAATTTTCCAAATTGAGTGCAGCACTTGAACAGCATCATCTTTTAGGATTTGAAATAGCACAGCTGCTATTCCATCACTTTCACTAGCTTTGTTAATAGTAACATTTCCTGAGGTCCACTTGTCTTCACACTCCAAGATGTCTGGCTGTAGATGAGCGACACCATCGTGATTATCTGGGTCATTGTGTGGGTAAGTCACTCAGTCAGGTCCAACTCTTTGTGATCCCACAGACTGTAACCTGCCAGGCTCCTCTATCCATGGAATTCCCCAGCCAAGAATACTGAAGTGGGTTGCCTTTCCCTTCTCCGGGGGCTCTTCCTGACCCGGAGATCAAATCTGGGTCTCCTGCATTGCAGGAAAATTTTTCACCTTCTAAGCTACCAGGAAAGCTTCTGGGGGCATTAAGACATTTCTTTTTTAATTTTTCTGTGGATCCGTGCCACCTCTTGTTAATCTCTTCCACTTCTGTTAGGTCCTTACCATTTCTATCCTTTATCATGCCCGTTCTTGCATGGAAGTTTCCCTTGATATCTCCAACTTTCTTGAAGAGGTCTCTAGCCTTTTACATTGTCTAGTTTTCTTCTATTTCTTTGCATTGTTCATTTAAGAAGGCCTTATCTCTCCTTGCTGTTTTCTGGATCTCTGCATTCTGTTGGGTATATCTTTCACCTTCTCCCTTGCCTTTTGCTTGTGCTTTTTCCTTACCTATTTGTAAAGCTACCTCAGACAACTACTTTGCCTTCTTGCATTTCTTTTTCTTTGGGATGGTTTTGGTCACTGCCTCCTGAACGGTGTTACAAACCTCTGTCCATAGGTCCAAGGAACTCTGTCTACCTCCTCTAATTCCTTGAATCATTAGTCTATTACTATTCTAGATTACTAATCTATTATATGTAACAGTATGTTGGAAATTATTATTTCTTATTAAAAATTTTACCATACATCTTACCTTGAGATAATAATATGATTTTACCATATATTCTCATTCAGAAGCAGTTGGCCTTATAGAATAGTGGAAAGATTTATTCAACTCTCAGTTACAGCATCTTACTAGCAACAAAAATTTTCAGCTCACATGCAAAATGCACCTGTAGATCTATTGTTATTTTATTAGTTCATTTTACCCTCCTTGGCTCATTAGCTCATTTTACCCCACTTGGGCTTTCCTGGAGGCTCAGATTGTAAAGAATCTTGTTGCAATGCAGGAGACCTGAGTCCAGTCCCTGGGCCGGAAAGATCCCCTGGAGAAGGAAATGGCAACCTACTCCAGTATTCTTGCCTAGAGAATTCCATGGACAGAGGAGCCTGAGGGCCATAGTCCATGGGATTGTAAAGAGTTGGCCATGATCAAGTGACTAAAGCTTTCACTTTCACCCTACTTGCACCTTTTTTTCAGCATGTCTCATTGTCCCACCTTTGTTTCTGCTCACCAGGCTGCTTCTTTTTTCTTTTTGACTATTTTATCTTTCTCCTCACATCCCACATCACTCCCATATTACTGGGTTTAGTGTTTCTGCTAGTGGTGTAGCTGTTGTTAGTTGTAGTTGTCCACTGTTTCCACCAAATTAAGGCTCTTTACTACACCCCTTCGTGACCTATTCAGTTGCACCAAGATCCTAGTTGCCTAAGACTGCTGTGAAATGAGGCATTGCCACAGATCCAGCTCTGTGGCTGCCCTTGCCTTCCAAGGCAAAGGATTAAGATAATGGAATTTTGGGGTGTTCATGGTAATACTTTGGGATAAGTGCTAAGCCATATGCCAAGGAGAAACTAAAAGCCAACAGTAGTATCATCCATTAGGTTGTTGCCTTCTGGTGGCCTACAGCTAAAGAGTCTTTGCCCACTGAGGCAGAGGCAGAGTCTTCTGAGTGAGGCTTGAGGAAGATAATCAGTAGGAAAGTGAGGACAGGATGTCAGATCCAATCCTATGTCCACTGTGACTTTGGAGAAAAAAGCTGAATTGGCTCCTCCTTCCACTTTCTCACTCAAGGCTAAAATAAGGCAACTTGTTTGCCCAGCAAGGAGTTCCTTCCCTCCACTTTAAAGACTTTCCTTTGAAGAAGATCTCAAAGGCAGATGAGAACTATCAGGTCTTGAGCACAGTAAGGCCTCCAAAGAGGGTGGTAAGGCCACTTTGTGTGTTTCAGTGCTGTACCTGGAGCTTAGGCTAGCTGGTAGGAACCAGCTGAAGAGTGGGATATTGAGTGGCAGAAGGATATGATGGGAAACAGCCTCTGGGAAGCCTAGACTAAAGAGATTTCTGTCACCTATCAGTATCAGTTAAGTCACTCAGTCATGTCCGACTCTTTGAGACCCCATGAAGCACAACATGCCAGGCCTCCCTGTCCATCACCAACTCCCAGAGTTTACCCAAACTCACGTCCATTGAGTGGGTGATGCCATCTAACCATCTCATCCTCTGTCATCCCCTTCTCCTCCTGCCTTCAATCTTTCCCAACATCAGGGTCTTTTCAAAAGAGTCAGCTCTTCGTGTCAGGTGGCCAAAATATTGGAGTTTCAGCTTCAACATCATTCTTTCCAATGAACACCCAGGACTGATTTCCTTTAGGATGGACTCTTTGGATCTCCTTGCAGTTCAAGGGACTCTCAAGAGTCTTCTCCAACACCACAGTTCAAAAGCATCAATTTTTCGGTGCTCAGCTTTCTTTTAGTCCAACTCTCACATCCATACATGACTACTGGAAAAAACATAGTTTTGGCTAGATGAACCTTTGTTAAATAAAGTAATGTCTCTGCTTTTTAATATGCTGTCTAGGTTGGTCATAACTTTCCTTCCAAGGAGTAAGCATCTCTTAATTTCATGGCTGCAATCACCATCTGTAATGATTTTGGAGCCCCCCCCCCCCCCGCCAAAAAAAGAGAAGTCAGCCACTTTTTCCACTGTTTCCCCATCTATTTCCCATGAAGTGATGGGACCAGATGCCATGATCTTAGTTTTCTGAATGTTGATCTTTAAGCCAACTTTTTCACTCTCCTCTTTCACTTTCATCAAGAGGCTCTTTAGTTCTTCTTCACTTTCTGCCATAAGGGTGGTGTCATCTGCATATCTGAGGTGATTGATATTTCTCCTGGCAATCTTGATTTCAGCTTGTGCTTCATCCAGCCCAGCATTTCTCATGATGTACTCTGCATATTAGTTAAATAAGCAGGGTGACAATGTACAGCCTTGATGTACTTCTTTTCCTATTTGGAACCAGTCGTTGTTCCATGTCCAGTTCTAACTGTTGCTTCCTGACCTTCATATAGGCACTTCCAATTCTAGAGATGGTGTTCCTCACAGAGCCAAAGAGGGAAAACCCATGCTGTGGCAGTCTTGTCAGTTTCTGCATTTTCTTCACTAGAGGCTCATTCTGGTAGCCAACTCCCACTCCCAGATGAGATGACGGAGCAAATTTTCAAGAAATTTTACCAAGGAGAGGACCAATCCTCTCTTGATTTATTGATGTGGTACAAGGAACCAGTTTATTGAGAACTTATCTATAACAATGAATCAGTTTCAAAAATACCTGTTTGATTTTGCTTTAGAAGTGCCAATTTATGTTTGTTTGTCTCTGTATGAATTTCATCTTAAATCATCTGCACTTCCCATTCCAACAGGTAAGGGAACACTAAACCTTTCCTATTCTTTTTTTTTTCTTTAACATATCCCACTTTATTTTTTTTTAATTTTTATTTTTTTTATTAGTTGAAGGCTAATTACTTCACAACCTTTCAGTGGGTTTTGTCATACATTGATATGAATCAGCCATAGAGTTACCCGTATTCCCCATCCCAATCCCCCCTCCCACCTCCCTCTCCACCCAATTCCTCTGGGTCCTCCCAGTGCACCAGGCCCGAGCACTTGTCTCATGCATCCCACCTGGGCTGGTGATCTGTTTCACCATAGATAATATACATGCTGTTCTTTCGAAACATCCCACCCTCACCTTCTCCCACAGAGTTCAAAAGTCTGTTCTGTACTTCTGTGTCTCTTTTTCTGTTTTGCATATAGGGTTATCGTTACCATCTTTCTAAATTCCATATGTGTTAGTATGCTGTAATGTTCTTTATCTTTCTGGCTTACTTCACTCTGTATAATGGGCTCCAGTTTCATCCATCTCATTAGAACTGATTCAAATGAATTCTTTTTAATGGCTGAGTAATATTCCATGGTGTGTGTGTACCACAGCTTCCTTATCCATTCATCTGCTGATGGGCATTTAGGTTGCTTCCATGTCCTGGCTATTATAAACAGTGCTGCAATGAACATTGGGGTGCATGTGTCTCTTTCAGATCTGTAAACCTTTCCTATTCTTGACTTTAATTTTATCTGTTTATTTTTAGTGATTTTATTTTATTCAAAATGTAGATATCCCTTGTCAATTTATTGACAAGACTAGTAAACAAACTAGTTGGGTCAATAAGGAATGTCAAATCAAGTGAAAAGGACCATAATAGGAAATTTAACTGCTATCTAAAGTTATTAAAATAGTGTGTCATATGAAATAATCATATAAATGAGTTGGTCTTATAATGTTTTAGTTCACCAAAATATATTCTGTCAGGCAGAGTTATATAAAACTTATAAGACTCTCTATCTCATTTGTGAAGGCAAGAAAAAAATCAATAATATAGTTTAAAAAATCGTAATTTTAGGTCATTTAAATAGAAACTTTTCAATTCATGCTATTAGTAATAAAAAACAGGAAAACCTTTTCTTGTATGTTTTCTTTTATAAGATTTAAAATTTTGCATTCTATCCTCAGGTTTGTAAGATCCACTTTGAATTATCCTTTTATACAGTGCAAATTAATACTCTTTTCTTCTTTCTTTGCTAAACAGATATCTAATTATTCTATGACCATTTGTTGAAAAGTCTACACTTTTTGCACTTAACTTCTTTTGCATCTTTGTTAAAAATCAGTTTATATATATGTGGAGGTTTATTTTTTACCCCTCTCTTTTGTTTCATGGATCTACATATTTTGATTCTAAAACTACAATGTCTTGATTAGTGTAGCATTTTGAAAGACTTTTTTATCCAAACGTTTTATAGAGTATATTACATTTAATGTTATTTTGAAACATTGGCTATATTCTCTGTTTTGTACAATATATGCTTGTAGCTTATATATTTTATATATAGTGGTTCATACCTTTTGATCCCTTACCGGTATACTGTTCCTTCCCATCTTCTCTCTCTTCATTGGTAATCACCACTTTGTTCTCTGTATCTGTGAGTCTGTTTCTGTTTTGATATATTAATCTGATGTTTTAATTTTTAGATTCCACATACAGATGAAAATGGGCTTCCCTTATGGCTCAATTGGTAAAGAATCCGCCTGCAATGTGGGAGACCTGGGTTCGATCCCTGGGTTAGGAAGATCCCCTGGATAAGGTAAATGCTACCCACTCCAGTATTCTGGCCTGGAGAATTCCATGGGGGTTGCGAAGAGTCGTACACAACTGAGCAACTTTCACTTTCACTTTCATAGATGAAAACATAACTACTTGTCTTTGTCTTACTTTTTTCATTAAGCACACTACTCTCCAGTTCCATCCATGCTTTACCAATGGCAAATTTTCGTTTCTTTTCATGGCCAATTAGTATTTATGATTAGTTTATGAATATGCGCTATACTTTCTTGATCCATTCATCTGTTGATGGATACTTAGGTTGATTCTATATCATGGCTATTAAAACAATGCTGTTGTAAACATTGGAGTGCATGTGCTGTGCTGTCCATAGTCATTCAGTCATGTCCAACTCTTTTTGACCCCATGAACTGCATTCCCCCAGGGTCCTTTGTCCACGAAATTCTCCATGCAACATTACTGGGCTTCTCTGGTGGCTCAGATGGTAAGAAATCTGCCTGCAATGCGGGAGATTCGGCATATAAATAGAGAAACAACAATTCACTGCAAAATGTGCAATGGTGAAAATACACAAAGGAACAAGATGATATAGAGAAAATAGTGATGCCCTTGGCTGGGTCTAAAGAAGGTTTCCAGTGGAGGTGACTTCTGAGTTGCAGACAAATAAGAACCCAGTGACTTCCATTTGGCCCAGAATCATGCCTGCTATCCAATAGCATCCAGAGTCCCAGAACCACGTTTTGGCCTGAAGTCTTCAGTTTTCCCTTTAACCAACATTTTGCTCTCTTTCCCATCAAGTTTCTAGCTTAGATATTCCAATTATTTACTTGCTATAGTAAATAAATATGCTTACTGAGCTACAGTCCTCATTTTGCCCCCAATAAAGATTAACTCACAATTCTTACATTGTACATTTTTTGGTCAGCAAAGAGTAGCATGAACATCTGTCTGCTAACAAATTGTATAACCTTGATGAGATGAATAAATTCTTAGAAACACATGACTTACTAAGATTGATCATAAATAGCCTGAATCAGCAATCGAAAAACTCCAATAAAGGGAAAACCCATAATTAAATTACTTAATTTGTGAATTCTGACAAACATTCAAAAAAAAATTCACATGAATCCTTCACAAACTCTTCCAAAATAACCTCTTTCCAAACAGGAAGTAGCCAATCTGAACTTATTCTTTGAACCCAGCATTTCCCTGATATGCAAACCAAAGATACTACAGAAGAATATCCTTGGTTAATGCCAATGCAAAATTCTTCAACAAAATAGTAGCAAACAGACTGGAAGAGCATATTTATAAGATTGTACACCATGACCAAGCAGTGTTAATTCCTGCAATGCAAAGATGGTTCAACATAGGAAAATCAATCAAAACTACAGCACATGAACAGAACAAAAGAAAAAATCCCCATGATCATTTTAATTGATGCAGAAGAATACTTGATAAAATTCTACAAATTTTCATGAAAAACACAATTAACACACTAGGAATAAAGGGATATTACATCAACATTCAAAAGTCCATGTCACAAAGCCTATACATAGCATTACATGCAATTGTGAAAGGCTGAAAATATTTACCCTAAGATCAAAAATATGACAAAGATCCCTTATCTTGCCACTTTTATTTAACATTGCAATGGAAGTCCTAGAAAGAGAAAAAAAAAAAGAAAAAAAGCATCCAAAGAAAAAGAGGGAAAAAAAGCATCCAAGAGAAAAAAAGCATCCAAATTGGAAAGGAAGAAGTAAAAGTATCTCTGTTCACTGACAAAAACATATATGTAGAAAGCCTTAGAGATTACACACACACACATGCTCATACACTGAAACAAATTCAGCAGAGTTGCAAAAATTAATACTAAGTTGCTGCTGCTGCTGCTACTAAGTCGTCTCAGTCGTGTCCACCTCTGTGTGACCCCATAGACGGCAGTGCACCATGGTCCCCCGTCCCCGGGATTCTCCAGGCAAGAACACTGGAGTGGGTTGCCATTTCCTTCTCCAAGGCATGAAAGTGAAAAGTGAAAGTGAATTTTCTCAGTCGTGTCCGACTCTTCGCGACCCCATGGACTGCAACCTACCAGGCTCCTCAGTCCATGGGATTTTCCAGGCAAGAGTACTGCTGCCTGGGCTGCCATTGCCTTCTCCTAATACTAAGTTAATACATTAAAAAAGTAAGTCATATTTCTATACACTAACAATGATTAATCCAAAAAGGAAATTCAGAAAGCAATTTTATTTACAATAATGCAAAAAATATTTAGGAATAAATTTAACAAAGAAAGTGAAAGTGGCAAACTGAAAACAAAACATTGCTGATAGAAAGTAAAGAAAGTATAAATAAATGAAAAAATATCTCATGCTTATGAATTGGAAGATGTAATGTTGTAAAGATATCAGTAAAATACAAAGCAATATACAGATTTTGTGTAATCCGTATCAAAATCCTGATAGCATTTTTTTTTTACCAAAACAGAAATATCCATCCTTAAATTCATATGGAATGACAAGGAATTCTGAATAGCCAAAACAAAGTTGAAAAGAAAAAAAATTGGTGCTTTCATGCTTCCTGATTTCAAAACTGCTTATCAAGCTAGAGTAATCAAAACAGTGTAGTATTGTCATATAAAAGCATAAGTATATACCAATGGAATAGAACGGAATATGGAGGTGAGAAATAAACCCTGAACTATATGGTGAAATGATTTTCATAAAAGAAGAGGACAGTTTTTTTAAAAAAATATTATCTTATGTGAAACAGATCACCAGTCAAGGTTTGATTCATGAGACACGGTGCTCAGGGCTGGTGCACTGGGATGATCCTGAGGGATGGGATGGGGAGGGAGGTGGGAGGTGGGTTCAGGATGGGGAACACATGTAAGTCCATGGCTGATACATGTCAATGTATGGCAAAAAACACTACAACATTGTAAAGTAATTAGCCTCCAATTAAAATAAATAAATTTCAAAAAATACTGTTGCGAAAACTGAATATTTAAATGCAAAACAGTGAATTTGAACCCCTGTCTTACATGATATACAGAATTTAATTCACAATGGATCAAAGACCTTAATGCAAAAGGAAAAAGTATAACTCTTAGAAGAAAACATAGGGGAGAAGCTTTAGACATTGCATTTGGCAGACATGACTTAATGAATATGATACAAAATCACAGCAACACTTTAAAAAATGATAGATTTAACTTAATTAAAATTAAAAACTCTGGCAACAATCCCTCAACCCCCAAACCCAGCCTCTAACCAAGACATGCACACCATGTAAGGGTGGGGATGAAGGAGTGTGAAATCACCACAGAAGTGAAGTCACAAGTTCTCAAGCTCCAGATTTGTCCCCAACCAAAGCAGAGACTGCTATCGAATCTGGGAGAAACCCAAGTCCCTCAGAACTCCTGATGCAGTCCCTCAGGACCTTCCCTATACCCCAGTAGGGCAGTGATAACTATTAACAGAGTAGGAGCACCAGCTTGCACCTGACCTTTTCTCTAGCCCATTCAACTCCAACGCTAGCTCCCACCAAGGCACCCTGGGGGAAGATTTAGCCCTTGTTCACATCATATTCAAGCTATTCTATCAAAGCCACTGGATACATACAAACTGTTTAGGGATGTTCCTATGGAAGGGCACATGTAAGACCAGGATAGGTAACTGTTTCACCTAATTTCATTGAGACAGACAGTTAAGTAAAAGGAGAAGGGAGGAGAATATGTTTCTAATGGAATAACAACAACAAAAAACCTGTGGGGAGAAAAACTCCAATGAAATAGATAAATAACTTTCTTGATAAAGAATTCAAATCAATATTAATAAGAAAGTTTACTGAAAATGTAATAAGAAGAGAACACAGTAAGAATTTTAACAAGGACCCAAAAAATGTAAAAGGAACCAATCAGAAGTGAAGTATACAATAACTGAAACGAAAAATGCACTAAAGGGAATAAATAGCAGATTAATTTTCTTATCCATAAGCAAGCTAGAAGATAGAATTATGGATATCACTCAAACAGGACAACAAAAACCCCAAACAAAAGCAAAACACAAAAACACCAACAAATTATTTTAAAAAGCCAGTGTAGTTTAATGGGCCTCTGGGACATCAATCATACTAACATTCACAATATATGGGTCCTAGAAGGAGAAGAGAAAGAAAAGTGGGTCAAAAATGTGTTGGATGAAATTTTGACTGAACCCTACCAAAATTAAGAAGGAAACAGATACTCAGGGAAAGAAAGCACAGGGTCTCAAACAAGATGAACTCAAGAGAGTTACACTGACATATAAATAAAATGGGAAAAGATAATGATAAAGAGAATATTGTAAAGCAGCAAGAGAAAAACAGTCACATTCAAGTGAACCCCATAAGGCCATCAGTTGATTTTTCAGTGCAAACTTTGCAGGCAAGAAGGTAGTGTCATAACATATTTAAAGTACTAAAAGAAAAAAAAAAACCTACAACCTAGGATACTATACCCAGCAAAGTTGTCATTCAGAATTGAAGAAGAAAGAAATATTTTTATCAGACACACAAAAACTAAGAGAGTTTATCAATACTAAACTGATTTTATAAGAAGTGTTAAAGGGTTTATGTGTATGTGTGCTCAGTCACTCAGTTGTGTCTGATTCTTTGTGGCCCCATGGACTGTAGCCTGCTGGCTCCACTGCTCACAGAATTTTCAAGGAAAGAATACTGGAGTGGGTGCCATTTCCTACTCCAGGGGATCTTCCTGACCCAGAGATTGAACCCACATTTCCTGTGTCTCCTGCATTGGCAGCCAGATTATTTACCACTAGCGCCCCCTGGGAGGCCTGTTTAAGTGAAAAAGTGGCTACAAAAAAGAAATAAATTACACAAAGGAAAACACACCAATACTAACAGGAAATATATAGTAATGACTGTGGGTCAACCACTTAAATAAGCTAGTAGGATGGTTAAAAGACATAAACTATAAAATCAAGTATAGCTATAATAAGCAGTCAAGGGGTAGATAAGAAGATCAAAAATATGACATTAGCAACACAAAACCTGTGTGTGATGGGTAAAAAATGTAGTGTTCGGAATGTGTTTGAATCTAAATGACTTTCAGTTTAAAACAGGTAGATATTAGAGATAGGTTCGAATATATGAGCTCCATGGTAACCATAAATCAAAACTCCTAACAAATACACAAAAACTTCAGAGAAAGGAACTGAAACATGATCATCAAACTACAGGGGAAGAGACGAAGAAAAAAAGAACAGAGGAAAACTACAAAAACAACTGGAAAACAAGTAACAAAATGGTATTAAGTATATAACCATAAATACTTTAAATGCCAAAGACTAACTATTAAAAAGCAGACAAATCACTTTGCTGACAATGGTCCATATAGTCAAAGCTATGGTTTTTCCACTATTCATGTACAGATGTAAGAGTTGGATCATAAAGAAAGCTGAATGCTGAAGAATTGATGCTTTTGAACCGTGGTGTTGGAGAAGACTCTTGAGAGTCCCTTATACTGTAAGGAGATCAAATCAGTGAATCCTAAAGGAAATCAACCCTGAGTATTCATTGGAAGGACTGATGCTGAAGTTGAAGCTCCAATACTTTGGCCACCTGATGGGAAGAGCCAACTCTTTGGAAAAGACTCCAATACTGGGAAAGATTGAAAGCAGAAGTAGAAGGAGGAGGCAGAGGAAGAGATGGTTAGATAGCATCACTGACTCAATAGACATGAATTTGAGCAAACTCTTGGAGATAATGGAGAACAGAGGAGCCTAGCAGGCTGAAGTCCACGAGGTCACAAAGAGGCAGATGCAAGTTAGTGGCTGGGCAACAACAAGAAGACTAATGCTCTAATCAATAGACATGTTACCTTATTGGATTAAAAAAAAAAAAAACCCATCTACATTCTGCCTATGAGAGACTCACTTCAGAGCTAAAGACACACAGAGAGCAATTGTATATTTAAAAGAAAATAAAGCTTAAACAGCAATACTCATAGCAAACAATGGAGATTTTAAAACAAAGAGCATTAAAAAAGACAAAGAAGGTCATTACATAATTATAAAGGAAGCAATTCAAGAAGGGCATATAATATTTGTAAACATGTATACACATAAAATAGAGTACCTAAATATATAAAGCCAATATTAAGACAAAAATGGACATTGAAAATAATAAAATCATAATAGGGATTTTAACACCTCTCCTTAGATCAATGGACAAATTATCCAGGCTGAAAATAAATGAGGACTCAGTGGCCTCAAATGACACGTTAGAACAGATGACTTATTAGATATCTCCAAAACATCCAATTCAAACCCAGTATAATACACTTTTTCTTAAAGTACACAAGGAACAATCTGCAGAATTGATCTCTTATTAGACCTCAAAATAAGCCACATCAAGTTTATGAGGATAGAAATTATATCAAGCATTTTTTTTTCAACCAGAAGAGTACAAAACAGTATCAGTTACAGGATGAAAAAAAGGGAAAAACAAATACAGGAGACAAAATAACATGCTACTGAAAAACCAAGAGGTCATACAAGAAATCAAAAGAAAAATCAGGAAATAACTTGAGACAAATGAAAATTAAAACATAAATTTTCCAAATTTTTTTAAGATGCAGCAAACCAGATCTAAGAAGGAAGTTTATAGCATCACAAGCCTACCTCAAGAAGCAAGAAAAAAATATCGAAAAACAGCCTAGTCAACCATTTAATGAAATTAGAAAAAGAAGAACAAACAAGCTCAAAGTCAGCAGAAGGACTGGAATAATAAGATCAGAACAGAAATAAATAAAAGATAAAGAAAATTCTCACAGAAAACAATAGAAAAGGTCAATAAAACCACGAGAAATTTTTTTAATATAAGCAAATTTTATTTTAATGAAGCTCATTAATAAAGAAAAGAGACTCAAATAAATTATGTAATAAAACAGAAGAGATTATGGTCCATATAACAGAAATACAATCACAAAAGCATACTACAAATAGTTACATGTCAACAAACTGGAAAACTATAAGAAATGGATAAATTATTATTAACATATAATCTTCCCATACTGAATCAGGAAGAAATAGATCATCTATATAAAATTATTACAAGTGTTAAAATGATATCATCCAAAAATTTTTAAGAATAGTTCAGAACTGAGCAACTTCACTAATTAATTCTACCAAACATATAAAGAATATTTAAAACCTATCCTTAACACTTTATTGAAAAACACTGAAGAGTATTGGCAAAACTTGACCTCTGTTCACTGGTGCAGAATAGAAGAATGGAGACAATTTTTGGGTGAGGTAGAAAATAACAGCCTTAGAGAAATGCAAATCAAAACCACAATGAGATACCATTACACGCCAGTCAGGATGGCTGCTATCCAAAAGTCTACAAGCAATAAATGCTGGAGAGGGTGTGGAGAAAAGGGAACCCTCTTACACTGTTGGTGGGAATGCAAACTAGTACAGCCACTATGGAAAACAGTGTGGAGATTTCTTAAAAAACTGGAAATAGAACTGCCATATGACCCAGCAATACCACTTCTGGGCATACACACCGAGGAAACCAGATCTGAAAGAGACACGTGCACCCCAATGTTCATCGCAGCACTGTTTATAATAGCCAGGACATGGAAGCAGCCTAGATGCCCATCCGCAGATGAATGGATAAGGAAGCTGTGGTACATATACACCATGGAATATTACTCAGCCGTTAAAAAGAATTCATTTGAATCAGTTCTAATGAGATGGACGAAACTGGAGCCCATTATACAGAGTGAAGTAAGCCAGAAAGATAAAGAACATTACAGCATACTAACACATATATACGGAATTTAGAAAGATGGTAACGATAACCCTATATGCAAAACAGAAAAAGAAACACAGAAGTACAGAACAGACTTTTGAACTCCGTGGGAGAAGGTGAGGGTGGGATGTTTCAAAAGAACAGCATGTATATTATCTATGGTGAATCAGATCACTAGCCCAGGTGGGATGCATGAGACGAGTGCTCGGGCCTGGTGCACTGGGAGGACCCAGAGGAGTCGGGTGGAGAGGGAGGTGGGAGGGGGGATCGGGATGGGGAATACGTGTAACTCAATGGCTGATTCGTGTCAATGTATGACAAAACCCACTGAAATGTTGTGAAGTAATTGGCCTCCAACTAATAAAATAAAATTAAAAAAAAAAAAAAAAGAAAATAACAGCCTTTATTGGTTTGCCAGGCAAAGAAGCCCACAGTGAACTACCACCCTCAAAGACTGTGCCCTCCTTTGGGAGAAAAATAGGAAGGGACTTTATAGCTAAAGAGTGGAAGGAAGTGCCACAGATAAAGATTAGGGCAAGTTTGCATTTTTCTTTCCTCCAGGAAAATCTCAACTTGTCAAAGTTGACGTCAGGCAGTCCTGGGAGGTTTCTAGTCACCCTTGAGGTTATCACACTGTGTCATTTTTGGATGAAGTATACTCACAGAGGAAGGGAGTATTAGGGAGTGTTTCCTCTGAGAAGCAAACACCAGGTGCATAGTAAAACTCTAATTAGAAAGCAATCAGTTTTCAAATGTGATTAAATAAGAGATATATGTGAAATTATGGCTGAATGGACTAAAATAATAAAGACTAACATAATGGAAGCCTCCTTAACAAGTTTCTATGCTAACGAGGGGTGAACATTCCCAAATTCATTCAGTGGCTACTCTTTCACTAATACCAAAACCAGACAGAGACACCACAAAAAAGAAAACTACAATCCAACATCTCTGATGAATTTAGATGAAGAATCCTCAACAAAATATGAGCAAACAAAATTCACCAATATAAAGGAAAGATCATGCACTATAATCAAGTGAGATTTGTTCTAGGGAAGCAAGGATTGCTCAATATCCACAAATTAATCAATGTGAGGAACTACATTAACAAAACAAATAATAAATATCACATGATCATCTCAATAGATACAGAAAAAGAATTTGACACAACTAAGCATCTACTCTTGAAAAGATTCTCAGAAGAATTTTGGTGTAGAGGGAACATATCTCAACATAACAAAGACAATATATGACAAATCCACAACTAGCATCATACTCAGTGGTGAAAAACTGGAAGATTTTCCTCTAAAATCAGGAACTACACAAGGATGTCCACTCTCTCCTTTCTATTTAACAGTATTAGAAGTCCTAGCCACAGCAATCCTATAAGAAAAAGAAAGAAAAAGCTTCCAAATTGAAAAAGAAGTAGTAAAAGTGTCACTATTTGCAGATGACATGACACTATATATAGAGAACTCTGAAGTCTCTGCCAAAAAACATAAGAACTACTAAATGAATTCAGAAATTTTGCAAGATGCAAGACTAATATACAGAAATCAGTTGCTTTTCTATACACTAATAATAAACTAGTGAATATAAGATAGGAAGATCAAGCAAATGATTACATTTACAATTACATGCAAAAGAATAAAATACCTGGGAATAAACTAAACCAAGGAGGTGATAGAACCGTATGCTGAAAATTAGAAGATACAGATGAAGGAAACTAAAGATAATACAAGTAAATTGAATGATAACATGTTCATGGGCTGGATTACTGTTAAAATGTCCATATTACCCAAAGAAATCTCAGATTTAATACAATCCCTACTAAAATACTTAGAGCATTTTTCACAGAACTTGAACAAGCTATCCTAACATTTTTATGGAATCACAAAAGATTCCAAATAGCCAAGGCAATCTTGAGAAGAAAAGAACAGACCTGGAGATACCACAGTCCACATCTTCAGACTATACTACCAATTACAGTAATCAAAACATTATGGTAGTGGTACAAAAACAGACATATAGATCAATGGAAGAGAATAGATATACCAGAAACTAACCCATGCACATATGGTCAATTAATCTATGATAAAGCAGGTAAATATATAAAATGGGATAAAGATAATCTCTTAAACGACTTGTCTTGGGAAAACTGGACAGCTACGTGTCAAGGAATGAATTAGAACATTTTCTCAGGCTATGTATGAAAACAAGCCCCAATGATTTAAAGGTCTAAATGCCACACTGGGAACTATAATACTTGTTAAATAAAGCACAGGCTATACACTCTTTGACATAAGTCTTAATTTTTCTTTTTGAATCTGCCTCCTTAGGAAAGGGAAATAAAAACAAAAATAAACAAAATGACTAAATCAAATTTTAAAACGTTTGCACAGAAAAAGAAATCATCAACAAAAAAAGACAGCCTAGTGAATGGGAGAAGATATCTATAAATGATATAACTGATAAAGGATTAATATCCAAAAATTATAAAGAGATCATACAATTCAATATCAAAGAAGCAAACAACCTGGTATTTAAAAATGAGTAGAAGATCTGAATAGATATTTTTCCAAAGAACACATACAGATTTCCAAAAGGGACATAATGTGTAAAGGTGCTCAACATTACTAATCATCGAGGAACTGCAAAACCATGAAGAGATATCATTTCACAACTGTAAGAATGGGTATTGTAAAAAAGACGATAAATAACACATACTGATTAAGATGTGGACAAAAGGGAACCTTAGTACACTGTTGATGGGAATGTAAATCGGTGCAGCCACTATGGAAAACCAGATAGAGATTCCTCAAAAACATAAAAATAGAACTACCACATGCTCCAGCAATTTCATTCCTGGGAATATATCTATAGAACATGAAAACCATAACCTGAAAACATACATGCACCCCAATATTCACATTGGAAGGCCTGGTGCTGAAGCTCCAATACTATGGCCACCTAATGCGAAGAGCTGATTCATTGGAAAAGGCCATGATGCTGGGAAAGACTAATGGCAGGAGGAGAAGGGGGCACCAGAGAATGACATGATTGGATGGCGTCACCAACTCAGTGGACATGAGTTTGTCACCAACTCAATGGACATGAGTTTGAGAAAACTCTGGGAAATAGTGAAGGACAGGGAAGCCTGGCATGCTGCAGCCCATGGAGTGGCAAAGAATTGGAAACAAGTTAGCAACTGAACAACAACAGCATTATTTAGAATTGCCAGTATATGGAAGCATCTTAAGGTCCCATGAACAGAAAACTTGATAAGGAATATATATTGATAAGAAGATGTGATACACACACACACACACACACACACACACACACACACAGAGTGTAATATTATTCAGCCATAAAAATGAAAATTTCCCATTTGCAACGACATCAATGGACCTGGAGTGTACTATTCTTAGTGAATAAGTCAGACAGTGAAAGCTGAGCACTCTATGTTTTCACTTAGCTGTGTAATCTAAAAATGAAGCCAGCTAAGGAATATAACAGAACAAAAACAAATTCACAGATACAAAGCACAGTCTAGTGATTACCAGTAGGGAGAAGGGGAGGTGAAAGTGAAAGTCACTCAGTCGTGTCCGACTCTTTGCGATCCCATGGACTATACAGCCCTTGGAATTCTCCAGGCCAGAATACTGGAGTGGGTAGCCTTTCCCTTCTTCAGGGGATCTTCCCAGCCCAGGGATTGAACCCAGGTTTCCCACATTGCAGGTAGATTCTTTACCAGCTGAGCCACAAGGGAAGCCCAACAATACTGGAGGGGGTAGCCTATCCCTTCTCCAGGAGATCTTCTCGACCCAGGAATCCAACCAGGGTCTCCTGCATTGCAGGTGGATTATTTACCAATTGAGCTATCAGGGAAGCCCTGGGAGAAGGGGAGGGGGAGGGACAAAATAGGCAAAGGAATTCAAGAGGTACAAACTGCTATGTATAATACAATTTATATAAATATGTAGTGTACAGCACAGGGAACGCAGCCAATAAATATAACAACTTTAGATTATAGTCTATAAAATAGTGAAACAATATGTTATACACCTGAAACTACTATCACATTATAAATCAACCATGCTTCAATAAAAAAGAAAAAAAGGAAAATTTAAACTTCTATACATAAAAGTACACAGCCAACAGACTGAAAATGCAACCCATAACCTGGGAGAAGATCTGCAAATCATATATCTGATAAGCAGGTAATATCTAGAATATATAAATAATATCTTCAAAGGACTTGAATAGATAGTTCTCTAAAGGAGACACTCAAATGGCCAATACACACATAAAAGGAAGCTCAGCATCACTAATCATTAATGAAATGCATATTAAAATCACAATGAAAGGCAATCTTACACCATTAGAACTTCACCCCCAAAACAAGACAGTAGATCTTGTAATTTTCATTACAGAAAAAAATTGCAACTATGTATGATGACAGGTGCTAATCAGACTTTGTGACAAACATTTTGCAACATATACAAGTATCTAATTATAATATTGCTCACCTAAATTGTTATATATTGCAACAATTGCAATACATAATATGTTTACATGTCAGTTCAGTTCAGTTCAGTTTAGTTGCTCAGTCGTGTCTGACTCTTTGCAACCCCATGAATCACAGCACGCCAGGCCTCCCTGTCCATCACAAACTCCTGGAATTTACTCAAACTCATGTCCGTTGAGTCGGTGATGCCATCCATTCATCTCATCCTCTGTCATCCCCTTCTCCTCCTGCCCCCAATCCCTCCCAGCATCAGGGTCTCTTCCAATGAGTCAACTCTTCGCATCAGGTGGCCAAAGTGTTGAAGTTTCAGCTTCAGCATCAGTCCTTCCAATGAAGACCCAGGACTGATCTCCTTTAGGATGGACTGGTTGGATCTTCTTGAAGTCCAAGGGACTCTCAAGAGTCTTCTCCAACACTACAGTTCAAAAGCATCAATTTTTCGGAGCTCAGCTTTCTTCACAGTCTAACCCTCACATTCATACATGACCACTGGAAAAACCATAGCCTTGACTAGACGAACCTTTGTTGGCAATGTAATGTCTTTGCTTTTTAATATACTATCTAGGTTGGTCATAACTTTCCTTCCAAGGAGTAAGCATCTTTTAATTTCATGGCTGCAATCACCATCTGCAGTGATTTACATGTCAAGTATACTTTAAAAATAAGAAAACAAGTTTTGGAGATGATATTTAGAAATTGCAACCCTTGTGCCGTTTGTAGAAATGTAGAATATTTCAACTGCTGTACAAAACACCATCATTGAAGCATCTTTTTTGACCACCACCTATAGTAATGGAAGTTAAAAAAAAATAGGACCTAATTAAACTTACAAGCTTTGGCATAGCAAACAAAACCATAAATGAGATGAAAAGACAACTCTCAGAATGGGAGACTATATTTGCAAATGAAGGGACCAACATGAGATTAATCTCCAAAATATACAAACAGCTCATGCAGCTGAATATCAAGAAAACAAATAAGCCAATCAAGAAATGGGTAGAAGACCTAAACAAACATTTCTCCAAAGAAGACACATAGATGAGCAACAAAGATGTGAAAAGATGCAAATGCTAAACATCACTGATTATTCAAGAAAGCAAAACTACAATGAAGTACCACCTCACACTGGTCAGAATAGCCAACATTAAAAAATAAATGCTGGAGAGAGTGTGGATAAAAGGGAACACTTTTGCACTGTTTGTGGGAATATAAATTGATACAGCCAATATGGAGAATTGTGTGGCTGTTTCTCAAAAACCATCACAATATTTTAACTGGAGAAGTAATTATCCTTCAGTTAAAATAAGTTAATTGAAAAAAATAGAACTTCCGGCTCTGTGGTGACCCAGATGGCTGGGATGGGGGTTGTGTGAGAAGGGTTCAAGAGGGAGGGGATATATGTATACATATAGCTGATTCACTTCATTGTACAGCAGAAACTAAAAGAATATTATAAAGCAATTATACTCCCAATTTAAAAAGAAATTATGGTAGTTCCTTGAAAAATTAAAGCTAGAATTACCATATTACCCAGCAATGTCATGTCTGGGTATGCACCTAAAATAATTGAAGAGAACACCTTGAAGATTTTTAAATTCATATCCATAGTATAATTTTGTTTGTTGTTTAAATAAAAATGGAAATTTATTTCTCACAGTCCTGGAGGCAGGGATGCCCAAGGTCAAGGTGACAGCATATTTGAGTCTGGTGAGGTCAGTTTTATGATTCATAGACATCTGTCTTCTTGCTGTGCCCTCATATGGCTGAAAAGAAATGGAGCTAGTTGGAAAATAATTGATTTACAATGTTGTAATACTTTCAGGTGAACAGCAAAGAGATTCAGAGGTTAGAGAGCATCATTGCCTCTATTGACATGAAGTTAAGCATATTCCAGGAGATAGTAGAGGACAGAGGAGCCTGTCCCCAGTGGAATGCTACACTCCATGGGGCCACAAAGTGTTGAATATGACTTATCTACTGAACAACAACAGTATATATCAGATTCTTTTTTACCTTCTCTTTCATTATAGGTTATTACAAGATGTTGAGTATAGTTCCCTGTGCTATATAGTAGGTTCTTGTTAGGTGTCTATTTTTTATATGATAGTGTGTATATTTTAATCCCAAACTCTTAATTAGTCCCTCTCCCCCTTCTCCTTTATTGGCAATAAGCTGTTTCTCTGTGTTTGTGAGTCTATTTATGTTTTGTGAATAAGTTCATTGGTGTGATATTTTAAATTCCACATATAAGTGATAGCACATGATATTTGGCTTTCTCTTTCTGGATCACTTCACTTACTTGTGAAAATCACTAAGGCCATTCATGTTGCTTCAAATGGCATTCTTTCATTATTTTTTATAGCTGAGTAATATTCCTTTGTGTATATATACCACATCTTCTTTATCTACTCATTTGTCAATAGACACTTAAGTTGCTTCCATGTCTAGGCTATCGTAAATAGTGCTGTCAATGAACACTGGGGTGCATGTATCTTTTCAAACTGTAGCTTTCTCCAGATACATGCCCAGGAGTGAGATTGCAGAATTACATGGTGGCTCTAGTTTTAATTTTCAAAGGAACCTCCATACTATTCTCCAAAGTGGCTGTACCAATTTACTTTTCCACCAACAACGTAGGAGGATTCCTTTTGCTCCACAGCCTATCCAGCATTCATATTTTTTTTGATGATGACCAGGTATGAGGCGATAATTTATTGTAGATTTTATTTGCATTTCTCTAATAATTAACAACATTAAGCATCATTTTATGTGATATTTTGCCATCTGTATGTCTTCTTTGGAGAAATATCTATTCAGGTTTTCTGCCCAGTTTTTGATTGGTTTACTTGTTTTGGTGATATTGAGCTATAAGAGCCATTTCTATATTTTGGAGCTTAATCCCTTGTTGGTCACATCATTTTTAAATATTTTCTCCCATTTCATAGTTTTTTTATGGTTTCTTTTGCTGAGCAAAAGTGTTTAAGTTTAACTAGGTCCCATTTGTTTGTTTTCATTTCCATTACTCTAGGAGAAAGATAAAAAAATGATATTGCTATAATTTATGTCAAAGAATTTTCTGCCTATGTTTTCCTCCAGGTGCTCTATAATACCAGATCTTATAATTAGGTCTTTAATTCATTTTGAGTTTATTTTTATGCATAGTGTTAAAGGATGTTCTAGTTTCTTTTACATGTAGCTGTCCAGTTTCCCCAGCACCAGTTATTGAGACAACTGTCTTTACTTCACTGTATATTCTTGCCTCCTTTGTCATATATTAATTGATCATAGGTATACAGGTTTATTTCTGGGCTTTTATCCTGTTCCATTGATCTATACTTCTCTTTTTGTGCCAGTACTATTCTGTACCATGAAATGACACTTCTTAAGTCCTGAGACATAAAAATTCTTAACCAAGAATTTTATATCTGACAAAACTTTTCTCAAAATGTGAAGGAGAAATTAAGACATTCATAGATAAACAAATTCAGCCTGAAATGAAAGGGCATTAACAATAGACTGAAATCAAATGAGAGCAAAAAGAACTCTACTTGAACTAAATACATAAGCAAATGTAAAAGCAAAGGCAAACAGTTTCATCAAGAGAACACTCTGGTCATAGGAAACGCCCTTTTCCAATAACTCATGAGACAACTCTAAACATGGAAATCAGCAGGTGTTCAATACTAAAATCAGGTTGATTATATTTTTTGCAGCCAAACATGCAGAAATGCTATATAGTCAGTAAAAACAAGACCTGGAGCTGAGTGTGGCTCAGATCATCAGGTTCTTATTGCATAATTCAAGCTTAAATTGAAGAAAGTAGGGAAAATCACTAGGCCACTCAGGTATGACCCAAATCAAAACCCCTATGATTATACAGTGGAAGTGATGAATAGATTTAAAGGATTAGATCTGGTAGATAGAGTGCCTGAAGAACTATGGATGGAGATTCATATCATTGTACAACAGGCAGTGGCCAAAAATATCCCAAAGAATAGCTGAGGAAAGGAAAAAAATTGAAACGCAAGGGAGAAAGCAAAAGATGTATCTAAGTGTATTCAGAATTCCAGACAATAGCAAGGAGAGATAAGCAGGCTTTCTTATATAAGCAATGAAAATAAACAGAGGAAAACAATAGAATGGGAAAGAATAGAAATCCTACAATAAATTGGAGATATTAAGAGAATATTTCATGCAAGGATGAGCATGACAAAGGATAGAAACAGTAAGGACTTAACAGAAGCAGAAGAGATTAAGAAGAGGTGGCAAGAATACACAGAACTATACAAGGAAGGTCTTAAAGACCTGGATAATCATGATGGTGTTGTCATTCACCAAGAGCCAGACATCCTGGAGTATGAAGTCAACTGGGGCTTAGGAAGTATTATTATGAACAAAGCTAGTGTAGGTGATGGAAATCCTACTGGGCTATTTAAAATCTAAAAGATGATCTTGCTAAAAGTGCTACACTCCATATGCCAACAAATTTTGAAAACTCCACAGTGGCCACAGAACTGGAAAAGGTCAATTTTCATCCCAATCCCAAAGAAGGGCAGTGCCAAGAATGCTCCATCTACTGTACAGTTGTGCTTATTTCACATACTTGCAAGGTTATGGTCAAAATCCATCAAACTAGGCTTCAGCAATACATGAACCGAAAACTTTCAGATGGACAAGTGATGTTTGAAGAGGCAGAAGAATCAGAGATCAAATTGCCAACATTCGTTGTATCATGGAGAAAGTAAGGGAGTTCCAGAAAAACTTCTACTTCAACTTCATTGACGATGCTAAAGCATTTGACTATGTGGATCACAATGAACTGTGGAAAATTCTCAAAGAGATAAGAGTAGCAGACCACCTTATCTGTCTCCTGAGAAAACTGTGTGCGGGTCAAGAAGCAACAGTTAAAACTGGACATGGAACAAGGGACTGGTTCAAAATTGGGAAAGAAGTACGACAAGGCTGAATATTGTCATCCTGCAAGAAGATGCTGTGAAAGTGCTGCATTCAATATACCAGCAAATTTGGAAAACTCAGCAGTGGCCACAGGACTGGAAAAGGTCTGTTTTCATTCCAATCTCAAAGAAAGACAATGCCAAAGAATGTCCAAACTATCACACAATTGCACTCATCTCACATGCTAGCAAAGTAATGCTCAAAATTCTCCAAGCTGGACTTCAAGAGTACATGAACCAAAAACTTCCAGATGTTCATTCTGGATTTAGAAAAGGCAGAGAAACCAGAGATCAAATTGCCAACATCCATTGGATCATAGTAAAAGCAAGAGAATTCCAGAAAAATATCTGTTCTGCTTCATTGACTATGCTAAAGCCTTTGACTGTGTGGATGGCAGCAAACTGTGGAAAATTCTTCAAGAGATGGGAATACCAGACCACATTACAAGTCATCTGAGAAATCTGTATGCAGGTCAAGAAACAGCTGTTAGAACCAGACATGAAACAACGGACTGGTTCCAAATTGGGAAAGGACTACATCAAGGCTGTATACTGTCACCCAGCTTATTTAACTTACATGCAGAGGACATCATGTGAAATAATGGCAAGCTGGATGAAGTACATCATGCTGGGTTGGATGAAGCACAAGCTGGAATCAAGATTGTTGGGAGAAATATTGACAAACTCAGATGCACAGATGACACTACCCTTATGGCAGAAAGCAAAGAGGAAATAAAGAGCCTTTTGATTAAAGTGAAGCAGGAGAGTGAAAAAACTGGCCTAACACTCAACATTGAGAAAACTAAGATCATGGAATCCAGTCCCATAACTTCATGGCAAATAGTTGGGGAAACAATGGAAACAGTTACAAATTTTTTGGCTCCAAAATCACTGCAGGTGATGTCCACAGCCATGAAATTAAAAGACACTTGCTCCTTGGAAGAAAAGCTATGACCAATCTAGACAGCATATTAATAAGCTGAGACATTACCTTGCCAACAAAGGTCTGTGTAGTCAAAGCTATGGTTTTTCCAGTAGTCATGTATGAATGTGAGCTGGGCCATAAAGAAAGCTGAACACCAAAGAATTGATGCTTTTCAACTGTGGTGTTGGAGAAGACTCTTTAGAATACTTCGGACTGCAAGGAGATAAACCAGTAAATCTTAAGGGAAATCAGTCCTGAATATTCATTGGAAGGACTGATGCTGAAGCTCTAATACTTTGGCCACCTGATATGAAGAACTGATACATTGGAAAAGACTCTGATGCTGGGAAAGATTGAAGGCAGGAGGAGAAGGGGATGACAGAGCATGAAATGGTTAGATGGTATCACCGACTTGATAGGCATGGGCTTGAGCAAGCTCTGGGTGTTAGTGATGGACAGGGAAGCCTGGCATACTGCTGTCCATGGGTTCACAGAGAGTCGGACATGACTGAGTGACTGAACTGAACAGAGTACATCACGAAAAATGCTGGCTGGATGAAGCACAAAATGGAATCAAGATTTCCAGGAGAAATATAAACAACCTCATATATGCAGATGATACCTCTATAATGCCAGAAAGGGAAGAGGAACTAAAGAATCTCTTGATAGCTTATTTCCATATTTGAACCTGTACATAGCATATTGCTCCCTGGTAATGCTGGGGCTTCCCTGGTAGCTTAGCTGGTAAAGAATCTGCTTGTGATGCAGGAGACCCCAGTTCGATTCCTGGGTGGGGAAGATCTGCTGGAGAAGGGATACGTTACCCACTCCAGTATTCTTGGGCTTCCCTAGGGGCTCAGCTGGTAAAGAAGTCACCTGCAATGCGGGAGGCCTGGGTTCGATCCCTGGGTTGGGAAGATCCCCTGGAGAAGGGAAAGCTTACCCACCACAGTATTCTGTTTTGGAGAATTCCACGGACTGTTTAGTCCATGGGGTCGCAAAGAGTCGGGCATGACTGAGCGACTTTCACTCACTCATTCACAGCATATTGCACACTCCATCCCTGCAGCGGTGAATAGCCCTGTGGTTTCATGGGTGCTGGAATCCTTGACTTAATTTTATGTTTACACAAATGGCAGTCTGACTAGACAGAATAGTCTTTTGTCATTCCTTTTATTATTGTAGGAATTACTTTCATGTCTTCCGGAATCAAATATTTCTGGAGGCATCTTAGGAAAACATGCTACAGATTGTATTTGTAAAAGTGAATTTTAAAAAAAAATACATTTTCTTTCTGCTGAATCCAAGGAAAAAGAAATTCTTCCAAAAGTTCGAGACCTTACTAGGAATATATCTCAGTGCTGGTCATTCTCTTTACAAAAAAAGAAAGAAAGAAAGAAAAAATCCATCCATATTTACACAGTTCATCCTCAAGGATTTTTTTTTTCTCTAACATTTCCTTTCTGTTTTGAGGAAATAAATTACCCTTATGTTCTTGTACTTCTCTCTTCAATAACTATTGCTTTCTCTAAATCCTTTAGATGTTTCCTTCTAATAGTCACTGCCTTTATCTCCAGCCTTTAACCTTGGTAGCCATTTAACTATCAGCCCTGTCCCTATTTCTAATATTGATTGAATCTGTATCGGTGTGCTCTTGATCACTAGTTTCCCTAGTTCTGCACTGTCCCATTTCAATTCAGGTCACTATGTTTATTTAATATTGTAGAACTTTTGAAAGTTATGTCTTAAGTAGTTAGGAGAAACGGTGGAAAGCTTTTTGTCCTTGAGCGCTTCTCTTTTGAATTAACTCTTAGCAATATTTTCTTTATTTTTAATGTTACAAAGTTGTCCTGTCATTTATCATTTTGTTTCTTTGTCTTCTTTCTCTCTTAGGCACATCTTTCATCTGTTTATTTATTTCTTTTTTTTTAAATTGGAGTGCAGTTGATTTACAATGTTGTGTTATTTTCAGGTGTACAGCAAAGTGAAGCAGTCATACATACACCTACATCTCCACTCTCTTTTAGGTTATTTTCCCATGTAGGTCACTACAGAGTACTGAGTAGAGTTCCCTGTGCTATACAGTAGGTCCATATTAGCTATCTATTTTATGTATAGTAGTGTGCATATGTCAATCCCAATCTCTCAGTTTATCCTCCCCTCCTCACCCCTTGTCCCGCCAGTAGCCATGAGTTAGTTTTCTATATCCATGACTCTATTTCTGTTCTGTAAATAAGTCCATTTGTATCACTTTTTTTAATATTCCACACACAACCAATTTCATATGACATTTGTCTTTTTCTGTCTGACTTACTTCGCTCAGTATGACAATCTCTATGTCTATCCACGTTGCTGCAAATGGCATTATTTCATTCCACTTTATGGCTGAGTAATATTCCATTGTATATAAATACCACATCTTCTTTATCCATTTGTCTGCTTCCATGTCCTGCCTATTTAGACAGCACTACAATGAGCATTGGAGTGCATGTCGCTTTTTGAATTATGGTTTTCTCCACATATATGCCCAGGAGTGGGATTGCTGGATCACACGGTAGCTCTATTTTTAGTTTTTAAAGGAGCCTCCATACTGTTCTCCATTGTGGCTCTACCAATTTGCATCTCCACCAACAGTGTAGGAGGGTTCCCTTTTCTCCACACCCTCTCCAACATTTATTGTTTGTGATTGTTTTGATGATGACCATTCTGACCAGCCAACTCATTGGAAAAGGCCCTGATGCAGGGCCTTTGATTGAAGGCAGAAGGAGAAGAGGGTGACAGGATGAGATGGCTGGATGGCATCACTGATGCAATGAACACGAACTTGGGCAAACTCTGGGAGATGGTGAGGGACAGGAAGGCCTGGCCTGCTGCAGTCCATGGGGTCACAAAGAGCCAGACACGACTGGGTGACTGAACATTTCTGACCAGTGTGAAGCGATACCTCATTGTAGTTTTGAGTCACATTTCTCTAACAATTAGTGATGTTGAGCATCTTTTTATGAAGATTTGGCCATCTGTATGTCTCCTTTGGAGAAATGTCTATTTCGATCTTCTGCCCAAGGTTAGGTTAGATTTTTGTTATTTTGATACTGAGCTGCATGAACTGTTTGTGTATTTTGGAAATTAATGCCTTGTCAGCTGCTCTGTGTGCAAAAGTTTTCTCCCATTCTGAGGAATGTCTTTTCATTTTATTTATGGTTTCCTTTGTTGTACAAAAGCTTTGGGCCTTGTTTCCTTAATTTTGTTTTTATTTTCATTACCCTAGGAGGTGGATTGAAAACGATCTTGCTGTGATTTATGTCAGAGAGTGTTCTGCCTTTGTTTTCCTCTAAGAGTTTTATAGCATTCGGCTTTACATTTAGTTTAAATTTTAATTTTGTGCATGGTGTTAGGGAGTGTTCTCATTTCATTCATTTATATGTAGCTATCCAGTTTACCCGGCACCACTTATTGAAGAGACCGTGCCTTCGCCATTATAAACTCTTGCCTCCATTGGCATAGATTCAGGTCAGTCACTCAGTCGTGTCTGACTCTTTGTGACCCCGTGGGCTGCAACACGCCAGGCTTCCCTGTCCATCACCAACTCCCGGAGCTTACTCAAACTCATGTCCATTGAGTCAGTGATGCCATCCAGCCATCTCATCCTCTGTCGTCCCTTCTCCTCCTGTCTTCAATCTTTCCCAGCATCAGGGTCTTTTCCAGTGAGTCAGTTCTTTCGCATCAGGTGGCCAAAGTATTGGAGCTTCAGCTTCAGCATCAGTCCATCCAATGAATATTCAGGAGTGATTTCCTTTAGAATAGACCGGTTTGATCTCCTTGCAGTCCAAGGGACTCTCAAGAGTCTTCTCCAACACCACGGTTCAAAGGCATCAATTCTTCGGTGCCCAGCTTTCTTTATAGTCCAACTCTCACATCCATACATGACTACTGGAAGCACCATAGTTTTGACTAGACAGACCTTTGTTGGCAAAGTAGTGTCTCTGCTTTTTAATATGCTGTCTAGGCTTGTCATAGCTTTTCTTCAAAGGAGCAAGGGTCTTTTAATTCCATGACTGCGGTCACCATCTACAGTGGTTTTGGAGCACAAGAAAATAAAATCTCTCACTGTTTCCATTGTTTCCCCATCTATTTGCCATGAAGTAATGGGACCAGGTGCCATGACCTTAGTTTCCTGAATGTTGAGTTTTAAACCAGCTTTTTCACTCTCCTCTTTCACTTTCATCAAGAGGCTCTTTAATTCTGCTTCGCTTTCTGCCATAAGGGTGGTGTCATCTGCGTATCTGAAGTTATTAATATTTCTCCCGGCAAGCTCGATTCCAGTTTGTGCTTCATCCAGCCCAGCATTTCACATGAGGTACTCTGCATATAAGTTAAACAAGATAGGTGACAATATACAGCCTTGACGTACTCCTTTCCCAATTCGGAACCAGTGCGTTGTTCCATGTCCAGTTCTAGCTGTTGCTTCTTGACCTGCATTCAGATTTCTCAGCAGGCAGGTTAGGTGGTCTGGTGTTCCCGTCTCTTTAAGAATTTTCCGCAGTTTGTTGTGATCCACACAGTCAAAGGCTTTGGCGTAGTCAATAAAGCAAAAGTAAATGTTTTTCTGGAACTCTCTTGCTTTTTCTATGATCCAACAGATGTTGGAAATTTGATCTCTGGTTCCTCTGCCTTTTCTAAATCCAGCTTGAATGTCTCGAAGTTCACAGTTCACATTCTGTTGAATCTTGGCTTGGAGGATTTTGAGCATTACTTTGCTAGTGTGTGAGATGAGTGCAATTGTGTGGTAGTTTGAACTTTCTTTGGCATTGCTTTTCTTTTTTTTTTTTTAATTTTTTATTTTTCAGTGGGTTTTGTCATACATTGATATGAATCAGCCATAGAGTTACCCGTATTCCCCATCCCGGTCTCCCATCCCACCTCCCTCTCCACCCGATTCCTCTGGGTCTTCCCAGCCCACCAGGCCCGAGCACTTGACTCATGCATCCCACCTGGGCTGGTGGTCTGTTTCACCACAGATAATATATATGCTGTTCTTTCGAAACATCCCACCCTCACCTTCTCCCACAGAGTTCAAAAGTCTGTTCTGTACTTCTGTGTCTCTTCTTTTGCCCTGCATATAGGGCCATCGTTACCATCTTTCTAAATTCCGTATATATGTGTTAGTATACTGTAATGTTCTTTATCTTTCTGGCTTACTTCACTCTGTATAATGGGCTCCAGTTTCATCCATCTCACTAGGATTGATTCAAATGAATTCTTTTTAACGGCTGAGTAATATTCCATGGTGTATATGTACCACAGCTTCCTTATCCATTCATCTGCTGATGGGCATTTAGGTTGCTTCCATGTCCTGGCTATTATAAACAGTGCTGGGATGAACATTGGGGTGCACGTGTCTCTTTCAGATCTGGATTCCTCAGTGTGTATGCCCAGAAGTGGTATTGCTGGGTCATATGGTAGTTCTATTTCCAGTTTTTTAAAAGAAATCTCCACACTGTTTTCCATAGTGGCTGTACTAGTTTGCATTCCCAGAATGAAAACTGACCTCTTCCACTCCTGTGGCCACTGCTGAGTTTTCCAAGTTTGCTGCCATATTGAGTGCAGCACTTTTACAGCATCATCTTTTAGAATTTGAAATAGCTCAACTGGAATTCCATCACCTCTGCTAGCTTTGTTCGTAGTGATGCTTCCTAAGGCTCACTTGACTTCACACTCCAGGATGTCTGGTTCTAGGTGAGTGTTCACACCATCATGGTTACCTGGGTCAGAAAGATCTTTTTTGTATATTTCTTCTGTGTATTCTTGCCAGCTCTTCTTAATGTCTTCTGCTTCTGTTAGGTCCATACCATTTCTGTCCTTTATTGAGCCCATCTTTGCATGAAATATTCCCTTGGAATCTCTAATTTTCTTGAAGAGATCTCCAATCTTTCCCATTGTATTGTTTTCCTCTATGTCTTTGCATTGATCACTGAGGAAGGCTTTCTCATCTCTCCTTGCTATTCTTTGGAACTCTGCATTCAGATGGGTATATCTTTCCTTTTCTCATTTGCCTTTAGCTTCTCTTCTTTTCTCAGCTATTTATAAGCCCTCGTCAGACAACCACTTTGCCTTTTTGCATTTCTTTTTCTTGGGGTTGGTCTTGATCACTGCCTCCTGTACAATATCATGAACCTCTGTCCATAGTTCTTCAGGCACTCTGTCTACCATATCTAATCCCTTGAATCGATTTGTCCCTTCCACTGTATAATCATAAGGAGTTTGATTTAGGTCATACCTGAATGATCTAGTGATTTTCCCTAATTTCTTCAATGTCAGTCTGTATTGGGCAATAAGGAGTTCATGATCTGAGCCACAGTTAGCTTCCAGTCTTGTTTTTGCTGACTGCATAGAGCTTCTCCATCTCCGGCTGCAAGGAATATAATCAACCTGACTTCGGTATTGACCATCTGGTGATGTCCATGTGTAGAGTCTTCTCTTGTGTTATTGGCAGAGGGTGTTTGCTATGACCAGTGCGTTCTCTTGGCAAAACTCTGTTAACCTTTGCCCTGCTTCATTCTGTACTCCTTGGAGCAATTTGCCTGTTACTCCAGGTATCTCTTGACTTCCTACTTTTGCATTCCAGTCCCCTGTAATGAAAAGGGCATCTTTCTTGGGTGTTAGTTCTAGAAGGTATTGTAGGTCTCCATAGAACAGTTCAACTTCAGCTTCTTCAGCATCACTGGTCAGGACATAGACTTGCGTTACTGTGATATTGAATGGTTTGCCTTGGAAACGAACAGAGATCATTCTGTCATTTATGACACTGCACCCAATTCCTGCATTTCAGACTCTTTTGTTGACTATGAGGGCTTCTCCATTTCTTCTAAGGAATTCTTGCCCACAGTAGTAGATATAATGGTCATCTGCATTAAATTCACCCTTTCCAGTCCATTTTAGTTCACTGATTCCTAAAATGTTGATGTTCACTCTTGCCATCTTCTTTGTTTGACCACTTCCAATTTACCTTGATTCATGGACCTAACATTCCAGGTTCCTATGCAATATTGTTCCTTACAGCACTGGCCTTTACTTCCATCACCAGTCGCACCCGCAGCTGGGTGTTGTTTGTGCTTTGACTCAGCTTCTTCATTCCCTCTGGAGCTCTTTCTCCACTCTTTTCCAGTACTACATTGGGCACCTACTGACCTAGGGAGTTCATCTTTCATCTTTTTGCTGCTTCATACTGTTCATGGGGTTCTCAAGGCAAGAATACTGAATCAGTTTGCCATTCCCTTCTCCAGTGACCACGTTTTGTCAGAACTCTTCACCATGACCCACCTGTCTTGGGTGGCCCTACATGGCATGGCTCATGGTTTCATTGAATTACACAAGGCTGTCGTCCATGTGATCAGTTTGATTAGCTTTCTGTGACTGTGGTTTTCATTCTGTCTGCCCTATGATGGATAAAGGATAAGAGGCTTATGGAGGCTTCCTGATGGGAGAGACTGACTGAAGGGGAACCTGGGTCTTGTTCTGATGGGCAGGGCTATGCTCAGCAAATCTTTAATCCAATTTTCTGATGATGGGCGGGGCTGTGTGCCCTCCCTGTTGTTTGACCTGAGGCCAAACTATGGTGGAGGTAATGAAGATAATGGGGACCTCCTTCAAAACGTCCCATGCACACACTACCTCACTCAGTGCCCCAGACCCTTCAGCAGGCCACCACCGACCCACACCTCCACCAGAGACTCCTGGACGTTCACAGGCAAGTCTGGGTCAGTCTCTCGTGGGGTCACTGCTCCTTTCTCCTGGGCCCTGGTGCACACTAGGTTTTGTTTGTGCCCTCCAGGAATCTGTTTCCCCAGCCCTGTGTAAGATCTGGTGGCTCTGTGGTGGGGTCAATGGCGATCTCCTCCAAGAGGGCCTATGCCCTACCCAGGTCTGCTGCACCCAGAGCCCCTGCCCCTGAAGCAGGCCACTGCTGACCCATACCTCCACAGGAGACACTCAAACACTCAAAGGCAAGTCTGGCTCAGTCTCTGTGGAGTCTCCCGGTGTGCACAAGGTTTTTTTTGAGCCTTCCGAGTGTCTCTGGCAAGTATGGAGTTTGTTTCTAAACGAGATTTTGCCCCTCCTATCGCCTTGCTGGGGCTTCTCCTTTGCCCTTGGACCTGAGGTATAATTTTTTTTTGGTGAGATCCAACATTCTCCTGTAGATGGCTGTTCAGTGGTGAGTTGTAATTTTGCAAAAAATGTGTTTAAGATTCATCTGTGGGGCTACGCTTTCCCGGCATCTGGCAGCTGAAGAGGATGAAGGAGTGGTGTGCTTTCAAAGTCCAGGTGTTAAGTTAGGTGTCATAGATTAGGTGACCATAGGTATGTGAGTTCATGTCTGAACTTTCTATCCTGTTCCATTGATCTACATTTCTGTTTTTGTGCCAGTCCCATGGTGTTTTGATTACTGTAGCTATGTCATATAGTCTGAAGTCAGGGCGCCTGATTCCTCCAACTCCGTTTTTCTTTCCCAAGATTGCTTTGACTATTTGGGGTCTTTTGCGTATCCATACCTATTGCAAAATTTTTTATTCTAATTCTGTGGAAAATGCCACTGGTAGTTTGACAGGGATTGCATTGAATCCTTTAGATGGTAGTCATTTTCACAACATTGATTTTTCCAAAGCAAAAACATGGTATCCGTTTGTGTCATCTTTGATTTCTTTCATCAGAACCTTGTTGTTTACTAAGAACAGGTTTTTGCTCCCTTAGGTATGTTTATTCCTAGGTATTTTATTCTTTTTGATGCTATGGTAAATGGGATTGTTCCCTTAATTTCTCTTTCTGATTTTTTGCTGTTAGTGTATAGAAATGCAAGTGATTTCTGTGTATTAATTTTGTATCCTGCAACTTTACCAAATTCATCGATGAGCTCTTGCAGTTTTCTGCTAACATGTTTAAGATTTTCTATGTATAGTATCATGTCATCTGCAAACAGTGACATTTTTTCTTCTTCTTTTCCAATGTGAATTCCTTGTATTTTGTTTTCTTCTCTGATTGTCATGGCTAAGACTTCCAAAACCAAAGTGAGTAAAAGTGGCAAGAGTGGACATTCCTGTCTTGTTCCCGATCTTGGAGGAAATTATTTCTGTTTTTCACCTCTGAGAATGATGTTTGCTATGGGTTTGTCATTATGGCATTTAATATGTTGAGGTAGTTTCCCTCTATGCCCACAATATGGAGTGTATTTTTTTTTTTTAATCCTAAATGGATGCTGAATTGTCTGAAGCATTTTCTGCATCTGTTGAGATGATCACATGTTTTTTGTCCTTCAGTTTGTTAATGTGGTGTCTGGTTTGCATATATCGAAGAATTCTTACATCCCTGGGATAAATCCCACATGATCATGTTGCGTGATCATTTGACTGTGCTGTTGGCTTTGGTTTGCTAGTAGTTTGTTGACAATTTTATGTCTATATTTGTCAGTGACACTGGCCTGTAATTTTGCTTTTGTGTGAAATTATTGTCTGGTTTTGGTACCAGGGTGATGGTGGCTTCATAGAATGAGCTTGGGAATGATCCTCTTTCCTCTGCAACTTCCTGGAAGAGTTTCAGAAGGATACATGTTAAACCTCTTCTCTAAATGTTTGATAAAATTTGCCTGTGAAGTCCTCTTTTGTTTCTTGGAAGCTTTAAAGTATGTTTCAATTTCGTTTCTTGTGATTGGTCTGTTCACAATTTCCATTTCTTCTGGGTTCAGTCTTGGAAGATTATACCTTTCTAAGAATTTGCCCATTTCTCCTAGGTTGTTCATTTTATTGGCGTATAGTTGCTTATACTAGTCCCTTATGATCCTTTGTGTTTCTGCGGCATCAGTTGTAATTTCTCCCCTTTCATTTCTAACTTTATTGATTTGAGTCCTCTCCCTTTTTTTCTATATGAGTCTGGCTAAAGCTTTATCAATTTTGTTTATCATCTCAAAGAACCGGCATTTAGTTTCAGTGACCTTTGTTATTGTTTTCTTTGTCTCTATGTCAGTTATTTCTGCTCTGATCTTTCTTTCTTTCCTTCTACTAATATTGGGTTTCGTTTGTTCTTCTTTCTCTAGTTGCAAGAAAGATCCCCGTGCAACTGGGCAGGATGAAAGAAAGAAGAAGGTAAAGGAAGAGGAGAGGAAGTGGGATGGGAGCTGAAAGAGAGGAAAGGTTCACACATCCAGAAAAGTCCCATCACCGGGGGGGGGGGGGTCAGTTGGGTCAGAAGTGGAGCATTGAGGTCTCAGAGGAGAGCACAACAACATGTCTGTGGCAAGCAGGGCAGGGTAAGACCTACACAGTTGGTTCCTCGTGCAGCCCTGTGTGCCCTAGCCTGAGACAGGTGTCCGCTGGTGCAAATGGGTGCTGGGACATGGGATTTCGAGGGCAGATCCAGAGAGGTCACTGTTATTGGCTGTGAGGAGACAGCCCGAGGGGACAGGAGTGAGGAGCTCTGCAGCCAGGAATGCTCGTGTAAGGAGCCCAGACCACCGTGGAAGCAAAGCACCACTGTTGAGTGATGTGCAAAGGGCAGGACCACCATTGCAGCTTCTCATCATGTGCCAGCCCCTGGCTCCCTAGACATTAGGGAGGGCTCCTGCTGGAGCAGTCTCACACGCCCCCTGCCTGGCGGCTGCCTCCTCCAAACCCTCCCTGCCTGGGTGGTCCACTGGACCCAATCACCACCTCAGCTGTTTCCTGCCTGGGTGGGCTCATGCGCTCTGGCAGTCTCGGGAGCAAACACAGGTAGGTGACTCGCATGCAGAGGTGGGGCTTGAAACCACAGCTGTGCCCCAGGGGCCATATGACTTAAGGAAGAAGAGCTGAAATCTCTCCTTATGACTGCACGAACTATGGATTTACACCTCCGCTAACAACTTTGCAAATTCAGTGCCTGCAGAACATCCAAATAGGCAACAAATGTTCTTGCCACTGGGACAAGTTGGGATTTAGCAGCTATGGGCTTCGTGGGCACACACACACAAGGGTTGGGCCAGGCCAGAGTCTAAGCAGCCTCTATAGCTCCCACAGTGGGTCCAGCTGCATGACTACTGCAGTCCTGGGACCTGACCTCAGTGGATCTGCATCAGTGACCTGCTGAAAACAATGCTGAGTTTCACCAGGGAAAACTGCCTTCTTACCCACGGCTAAGGTGGGACTGCAAGCAGTGCCAACAACAGTGTACTTTGTGAGCCTGCACCACAAGGGAATGGGGACACAACAGAGCACACTCATTGGTGAACAGCTCCAGAAGAGGAATACTCAGTGGCTTCTCTCTCAGTTGGAGTGCTCCAATCCCACCTACCTTGGGCCCATCAGAAACACAGCTAAGAAACAGATCTGAGGCTTCTATTCCAACAACTAAGAAACAGACCCCACCCCTGACAAGGCAGTGACAACCATAGAACAAAGGAGAGGCTTTGCTCAATATCCATGGCAGGCTATGGTTCCCACAACACCAGTTAAACCCTCTATCAAGGGGACACCAGCCAGCATATACTGAGGAAAGAGGTGACAGTCATCCATACTAAAAACAGCCCTCACACCAAAAAAAAAAAAAAAAAAAAAAAAAAAAAAATCTAAATCTTAAAAACTAAAACCATACAGGCTACACAGGGTGGTTCTCACATGAAAATAGCCTTCCAATACAGCCTGAAGATTGAGCATTGAGAGGAAGAATCCCCAGAGTATAAACAGAGACTCCACTCCTGGAGGGTGTGCACCAGGTCTCACATACACTGGGAGCCAGCACAAAGAAGTACCTCCATAGGAACCTGAGCTAAACCTACCTAGGGGCCTTGGAAGCTCTCCTGGGGATGAGGGGTTTAGCTGTAGGTCACTATGGGGGCAAGGAAATTGGTACCAGAAATCCCAGGGAATATTAACTGGTGCGAACCCTCCTGGAGGTCCCCATTTTGGCACCAAGACCCAGCCCCACCTAACAGTCTACAGGCTCCAGTGCTGGAATGTCTCAGGCCAAACAGTCAGTAAGACCGCAACACAGCCACACCCATCGGCAAACAAGCTGCCCAAAGTCATACTAGGTTCACAGTCACCCCAAATCACATCCCCTGACGCCAGAGGGACAACACCCAGCTCCACCCACTGGAGGGCAGGCACCAACCTTTCTTTTCCTTTCTTTTTCTTTTTTAGACTCTTAATTGTCTTCATCAGTTTCATGTAATGTAATAGGAGGCATCCCTGTCTCAAAAATCACCTTGAGTCTCAGGCCCCACAACTACATTAACTCCTGATTCTAGGAGGTAAGTTGTTAAGGACACTGCCACTTGTTTGGGTGGGAAGAACAGAACCAATAAAAGTGAGTTTCCTTAGCTTAACCCCTCATGACCCCTCTCTTCCTCACCTACAGTCACTCACTCCAGGTGGAAAAACAAATGTGCTTAAGTTGTCCACCACCTCAGATTTTCTTCACCAACTCACATCCTGGTCATGTCTGGTGGTGAAAGTAACGTCCGATGCTGTAAAGAACAATATTGCATAGGAACCTAGAATGTTGGGCTCATGTGGCAAGAGTGAACATCGACGTTTTAGGAACCAGCAAATTAAAATGACCTGGAAGGGGCAAATTTAATTCAGATGACCATTATATCTACCACCACGGGCAAGAATCCCTTAGGAGAAATGGATTATCCCTCATAGTCAACAAAAGAGTTCAGACTGCAGTACTTGGTTGCAATCTGAAAAACTCTGAATGAACTCTGGTTGTTTCCATGGCAAACCACTCAATACCACAGTAACCCAAGTCTATGTCCCAACCACTAATGCTGAAGAACCTGAAGTTGAACGGTTCTATGAAGACCTACAAGACCTTCTAGAACTAGCACCCCAAAATGATGTCCTTTTCATCATAGGGGACTGGAATGCAAAAGTAGGAAGTCAAGAGAACCTGGAGTCACAGGCAAGTTTAGCCTTGGAGTACCAAATGAAGCAGGGCGAAAGTGAACAGAGTTTTGCCAAGAGAATGCACTTAGCACATAGCAAACACCCTCTTCCAACAACACAAGAGACATGGACATTACCAGATGGCCAATACTAAAATCAGATTGATTATATTCTTTGCAGCCAAAGATGGAGAAGCTCTATACAGTCAGCAAAAACAAGACCAGGAGCTGACCATGGCTCAGATCATGAACTACTTATTGCCAGATACAGACTTACATTGAAGAAAGTAGAGAAAACCACTAGGCCATTCAAGTTTGACCTAAATCAAATCCCTTATGATTATACATTAGAAGTGAGAAATAGATTAAAGGGATTAGATCTGATAGACAGAGTACCTGAAGAACTATGGACGGAGGTTTGTAACATTGTATGGGAGGGGGTGATGAAAACCATCCCCAAGAAAAAGAAATGCAAAAATGCAAAATGGTTGTCTGAGGAGGTCTTATAAATACCTGAGAAAAGAAGTGAAAGGCAAAGGAGAAAAGGAGAGATATGCCCATCTGAATGCAGAGTTCCAAAGAACAGCACAGAGGGATGAGAAAATCTTCCTAAGAGATCATAGCAAAGAAAAAGAGGAACAGAATAGAATGGGAAAGATTAGAGATCTCTTCAAGAAAACTAGAGATATCAAGGGAATATTTCATGCAAAGATGGGCACAATAAACGACAAAAATGGTATGGACCTAACAGAAGCAGAAAGTATTAAGAAGTGGCAAGAATACACAGAAGAACTATACAAAGAGATCTTCACGTCCCAGATAACCACGAGAGTGCAATCACTCACCTAGAGCCAGACATCCTGGAATGCAAAGTCAAGTGGGCCTTAGGAAGCTGCTCTATGAACAAAGATAGTGGAAGTGATGGAATTCCAGCTGAGCTATTTCAAGTCCTAAATGATGATGCTATGAAAGTGCTGCACTCAATATGCCAGGAAATTTGGAAAACTCAGCAGTGGCCGCAGGAATGGAAGAGGTCAGTTTTCATTTCAATCCCAGAGAAAGGCAATGCCAAAGAATGTTCAAACTACTGCACAACTGCACTCATCTCACACGCTAGCAAAGTAATGCTCAAAATTCTCCCAGCGAAGCTTTAACAGTACGTGAAGTGAGAACTTCCAGATGTTCAAGCTGGATTTAGGAAAGGCAGAGGAACCAGAGATCAAATTGCCAACTTCCATTGGATAGTATAAAAAGCAAGAGAATTCCAGATAAACATCTACTTCTGCTTCACCAACTACAGTAAAGCCTTTGACTGTGTGGATCACAACAAACTGGAAAAATTCTTTTTTTTAATTAATTTATTTTTTTTAATTTTTTTTTTATTAGTTGGAGGCTAATTACTTCACAACATTTCAGTGAGTTTTGTCATACATTGACATGAATCAGCCATAGAGTTACACGTATTCCCCATCCCGATCCCCCCTCCCACCTCCCTCTCCACTCGACTCCTCTGGGTCCTCCCAGTGCACCAGGCCCAAGCACTTGTCTCATGCATCCCACCTGGGCTGGTGATCTGTTTCACCATAGATAATATACATGCTGTTCTTTCAAAACATCCCACCCTCACCTTCTCCCACAGAGTTCAAAAGTCTGTTCTGTACTTCTGTGTCTCTTTTTCTGTTTTGCATATAGGGTTATCGTTACCATCTTTCTAAATTCCATATATATGTGTTAATATGCTGTAATGTTCTTTATCTTTCTGGCTTACTTCACTCTGTATAATGGGCTCCAGTTTCATCCATCTCATTAGAACTGATTCAAATGAATTCTTTTTAACAGCTGAGTAATATTCCATGGTGTATATGTACCACAGCTTCCTTATCCATTCATCTGCTGATGGGCATCTAGGTTGCTTCCATGTCCTCGCTATTATAAGCAGTGCTGCAATGAACATTGGGGTGCACGTGTCTCTTTCAGATCTGGTTTCCTCAGTATGTATACCCAGAAGTGGTATTGCTGGGTCATATGGCAGTTCTACTTCCAGTTGTTTAAGAAATTTCCACACTGTTTTCCATAGTGGCTGTACTAGTTTGCATTCCCACCAACAGTGTAAGAGGGTTCCCTTTTCTCCACGCCCTCTCCAGCATTTATTGTTTGTAGACTTTTGGATAGCAGCCATCCTGACTGGCGTGTAATGGTACCTCATTGTGGTTTTGATTTGTATTTCTCTAATAATGAGTGATGTTGAGCATCTTTTCGTGTGTTTGTTAGCCATCTGTATGTCTTCTTTGGAGAAATGTCTGTTTAGTTCTTTGGCCCATTTTTTGATTGGGTCATTTATTTTTCTGGAATTGAGCTTCAGGAATTGCTTGTATATTTTTGAAACAAATTGGAAAATTTCTTAAAGAGATGGGAATACCAGACCACCTTACCTGCCTGCTGAGAAATCTGTATGCAGGTCAAGAAGCAACAGTTTGAACCATACGTGGAACAACAGATTGGTTCCAAATTGGGAAAGGAGTGTATCAAGGCTGTATATTGTCACCCGGCTTGTTTAACTTATATGCAGAGTTTTCCATGCAAAATGCCGGGCTGGATGAATCACAAGCTGGAATCAAGATTGCCAGGACAAAGTAGCAGTAACCTCAGATATGCAGGTGACACCACCCTTTTGGCAGGAAGTGAAGAGGAACTAAGGAGTCTCTTGATGAAAGTGAAAGAGGAGAATGAAAAAGCTGACTTCAAATTCAACATTCAAAAAACGAAGATCATGGCACATGGTCCCATCCCTTCATGGCAAATAGATAGGGAAACAATGGAAACAGTGATGGACTTTATTTTCTTGGGCTCCAAAATCACTGCAGATGGTGAGTGCCGCTGTGAAATTAAAAGACCCTTGCTCCTTGGAAGAAAGGCTATGACAAACCTAGACAGCGTATTAAAAAAAAATTCAGAGATGTTACTTTGCCAACAAAGGTCCGTCTAGTCAAAGCTATAGTTTTTCCAGTAGTCATGTATGGATGTGAGAGTTGGACCATAAGGAAAGCTGAGCACCGAATAATTGATGCTTTTGAACTGTGGTGTTGGAGAAGACTCTTGCGAGTCCCTTGGACTGCAAGGAGATCAAACCAGTCAATCTGAAAGGAAATGAGTCCTAAATGTTCATTGGAAGGACTGATGCTGAAGTTGAAGCTCCAGTACTTTGGCCACCTGATGGGAAGTGCTGACTCATTAGAAAAGGCCCTGATGCTTGGAAAGGTTGAAGACGGGAGGAGAAGCGGATGGCCAAGGACGAGCTGGTTAGATGGCATCACTGACTCAGTGGACATGAGCTTGAGCAAGCTCCTGGAGAGCCTGGCGTGTTGCAGTCCATAGGGTCACAAAGAGTCGGACACGGCTGAATGACTGAACAGCAGCACATTCTTTTTCTTTCTTTCTTTCTTTCTTTCTTTCTTTTAAGACAAGGGAAGAACTTTATTGAGAGAGGAGAAAGGAACCTCAATAAAAGTTATTGGCCACAGATTCAGTCTGGTAGGTGATTTCCTATTGTTACTCTCCCAAACTTTGGCAAGATTTCTCTCTAATCCAGTCATGAACATGTTTACTGAGTGCCTGTTGCACGACCTCCCTTGTGCCAGGTGATACAGACACAGAGATTATGTGACAGGTAACAGTCACCACTTATGTATTCGCAGTGAAATGTTGTGGGTTTAAAGCTCTGAGTGTACTTTCAAATTTTCCAGTCAAACCCAAGGTGTGACATCTGGCTTCTGTTGAAAAAGGATGAAGATAACCATCTGTGTTATCTGCATTACTCCCGGGACATTACATATGCTGTTCCATCCTTCTTGAGGCTTCCCCATCACCTTCTCCATCACCACCACTCTCTCCCACACTCATCTGTCAAAACCCGAGTCATACTTCAGGTCTCAACTCACATGGCACTTCCTCTGGCCGGCTTTCCCTGATCCCACTAGAAGTCATTCGCTATACCATACCGTAGGCAGTATCTATCATTTGGCTGTAGTTGCTTGCATAGTCATCTGTCTTCCTCACTAGGTTATTAGTCTCCCCGCATAGCACAGTGTTGTTGGGATGTCCTGGCACAGACTCCAGGCACATTCCCACCTCACATGTTTATGCTATCTGGCCTCACTCTTCCTCCAAATACCCCTGTGCCTTGATCACTCTGTCTTCAAGTACCTGTTCAAATGTCTTCTTCTCAGTGAGACTGACTGTGAACATCCCATTTAAGCCTGTATGTTCACCAGTTAGCACTGCCAATCCCACCTTCCTGCTCTATTCTTCCAGACTTGGGCCAGACATCCAACCAAGGAAATAAGGCCTTCTGGGGCACTGGCAAGAAAGCAAGTGGAGCATGGATTAAGCAGGGGCAGAGGATACTAGTAGAACAATCTAAGTCTGAGATCCACCACCCGGTAGACAATTTGAGGGTTGTTCCTCGATGTGCACAGTCTTTCTACCCACACCATGACTACGTCAATTCTTAACAAAAACTCAAATTGCCTCTTCCTGCAGCAAATCCCCTCCTTGTTGTCTCCATGCATCCCTGAACACTTCTTGACTTTCTTTCTTCTGTGGGCCATGGAATCTCAGAATGGAGCTCCTACATATTCTCTCACTCTTTTAAGCGGGATATTTTCTGGTCCTCAGTGGAAGCATTGCACCCTCAAACAGAGGGACTACATTGAATTCTACCTCTCTCAAACATCTGGCAAAATAGAACTGGGTACACCTATCATAGGACACTTTATTTACAAATTTTTAAATGATACAAAGTTTATTTTCATCTCTTTCTAATTGCTAGTACCCTGAGAGGTACAGGTGTGCAAGGCCATTAATAATCACTTTTAGAAAGGACTTACCAAGCATAGGGTTGTGTATGTGTAGGCATGTGGTATTTGAAATGTGAAAAGAGATCAGTGATGTTACCAAACTCCTGATCACTGAGTAGTTCCACTACTGGAATGTATTCTACTCCAATAAAAACTGTCACCTAAAGATATATTAGTTCTTTAAATATTATATATGATGCTGCTTTTTCACTTATTTTAATAAAACTGTTAAATGAGTCCATAGTAGTGAAGAAAACAGTATTATAAAATTAGATCTAATCATCATTACATGTTGACTGGTGCACCCTTTCTCTCCCTCTCTCTCTTTCTCTCCCTCCCTTCTTCACTCTCTCTCCTCTCTCTCTCTCTCTCTCTCTCTCTCTCTCTCTCTCTCTCTCTCTCTCTCTATCTCTATCTCTCTCTCTCTCTCTCTCTCTCTCTCTCTCTCTCACAAAGCATTTGAGTCCAAAGAAGAGGAGATAAACAAAGCTTGGCTGTCTGACACGGTGTGGCTCCCAGAGTGACACAGTAGATCCCTACAGAGCTGCCTGATGTTGGGAGAAGTATACATGCAGCCCAGAGCTTAAGCCTCAGCTCCCCACATTAGTATCTTGAGACCTGTCTTCAAAGTGACCATAGATTATATGCTCACACCTCTTGCATTGTGTTGATAACTGTATGAGAGAAGGAATGTAAATGCTGGTGGTCTCTGATGTAACCCTGATTTATAGGACCCTTGTTTAGCACTTGACGTCTATTCCTTAAAGGGGCAGTGGGTGAAGGCCATCAAGGATGCCAGCTCTGGAGCCACAGAGCCTGGGTTTGTAACCCAGCTCCCACATTCATAAACTGTGTGTCTTTGTGTGACTTCTCTGGGCCTCATAAACTCATTCCTCAGTTGGGAACACCTCATATAGAGTTGTCAGTGATGATTAAACAAGATAAAGCATGTGAAGTACTCTGCAGCATGCCTAGCATACAGGACACAATCAGTATGCCTCAGCTTATGGCAACTTATTATTATGATCAATAGCATCTCTTTGCAGCATATACACAGCCTGAGTCCTCTGCTCAATTTTAGGCCTGTCAATTATGAGCACAAGTACCCTTGTCTTCCCATCTTTCCCTGAGATAAGGAAAGGGCCATGCCAGATCCCAAGGGAGAAACTGAGTTCACATGAACTTAACTGTTCAGAAGTCCCTTCCGGGTACCCAAGAAGTTGATGATTTTTGTTTTCCTGGAACACAGCTCTGGTTATATCATTGAAAACAGATCTTCCCAGCTTAGTATGATCCTTATTTTCTCATTGAGAGACTGTTGTGGTGACCGGTTTGGCTCTTATCAGAAGGCTCTACAGGGAAAACAGATCAAGTCCTTTCTTTACATGTCATGAAAGGCAAGACACACATCTAAACCTTGACACCATTTAAAAGTAGCACTGGGATGCTCTTAGAGGCATGGGAGCACTGTTCATTTTTGTCAAGAGTGGGTCCTGGAGGCCAAAGAATGGAACATGGAACACCTAAGCAAAGGACACCAGTGCTAACGTGAAGGTGCTCACATCTGTAAGCAGGGACCTCTGCATCCAACTGCTTCCCCAGATGGGGAGTGGGGCCACACTGCCTGGCTGTCCCTAATACTGTTCTTACTTCAGTACCCAGACTTCTGACCTGAATTTGAACCCGGCTCATGTTTAGAACTCCTACTTGAGCTACTCCACACTTTTGCAGCTGTCCTCTTCTATGCCTGTTTAGTCTTTGCTTAGGATTTTCTCTGTCAATCTAATTCTTTCTGCCCACTGCATTGCAGGGATTTCCTATTATTTCTCAAGCATAGGCCAGTTCCTTCTTTCTCACTTTTCAGTATAATTTTGAACCGATGATAAATCTCTATTCTGGCATGATCTAGCAAAAGGCTAGAACCTCTTCTTAGGCCACCATGTAGAAGGGAGACAGGAAATATCTGAAAACTTTTGCTTTAGTGGAGATGTTGCACTTTCATATTGCTGGTATGACTGATGAGTGTCAGAGGGAGGACCCAATCGACACACTGGATGGTAAGAACTCTAGAGAGTACTGAAATATCTGACTACATATATACCTAAGGGCAAGGAGAAGGGACTCAGTGAAAAGAGATTGAGAAGGAGTGACCAAAGAAGCAGGAGAAAACCAAAGAGCTTGGCCTTGCTGTGGAAGTGAAAAAGGTCATCTGTGGACTTCCCAGGTCCACAGATCATTTGGTTCAATTTCTTGAAGCTGCTGAGATAAGCCTATATGCCACCTAGGCCTCCCATCTATAAAGTAAAATAACCTACTTTTATTTTAGGTGATTTTTAGGGTTGCATTATTTCAATAAATATTTATTGAAATATTTGCTACACTTTGCTACATCAGCCTGCTGTAGGTAGGAAAGCTTCAGGGCATTCATCAATTGCAGGCCCAACCTGCATTGTCCAAGATATATTATGAAGGGGGAAATGTGGGTGTTACTCTGGTGCAGTAAGGTTCTGGATAATGTGGGGATAAAAGACACAACAAACCTCTGGACCTAAAGAAAACTGAGCCGAGAGATTTGCTCTAGCCACTCGTTTCTGACATATTGTTTGCAACAAACTAATTGATGACATAGCAACAGCTACACTGCTCTGTGTGTGTACCTCATGTTATCATCACTCACAAGACAGTAAACATGTTCTGAGCACCTGCTGGGTACCAGGCTCCAGGACCTGTGCTTTGGCAGACTTTTTGCACACAGAAAAGTTTGATGCAGGAAAATGGTTCTCGAAGAGCTGACAGTGTGGTGGGCAGGGAGCCAGACTGAAGACAATGGAGAAACAAGCGTGATAAGAGCTGTGGCCAGTGAGAGCCAGCAGGTGCTGGGAACACAGACAAGACAACCCCAGGACCCAGGTGGTGAGGAATGGCTTCTCCTGGGGGTGGGATAATAGATAATATTATTGTTTCCATCTGCACATGAGATGATGGAGGATCAGAGAGGATTAGCAAGCAATGGAAGAGGTGGAACCCTTTTTCATCCTACATCTGTTAAAATGAAAAGTCCCTTACACTGTGAATTTTATCAGTCTCCCCAGGATGATATAATCATCTGCTTTTCTTGACATTCACTGCCTGCACTTCTTTCTTATCCCACTTTACCTCTTACATTCTTAAAATCTGGTAAGTATAATGAAGACAACCTTTGGTTGTGATACTGAGCAGGATTCTGCAGGGCCTCTCCAGGGCCAGACCCCAGTCCCCGCCCCCCCACCCCCACCCTGTTTGTCCACTGCTTCTGGTTTGTAGAAAAGCTTTAGCCTCCTAGGCCTTCCCCAGGTTCCAAAGAGCGTTTAATCATAGAAGTGAAAAAAATGCAGAAGCAAAGGAAACCAGTCAAGGAAGACTAATTAATAAAGGTTTAGCCATGAAATAAAGTCGAAGATCATTAGTTCCTCTTTTAGAACTATAGACCATACCCTGAGCTATATTCTTGGGTTGTTTTGCAGAAACTAAAATCCCCACCAGGTGGAGGTAGCTGACTGCATGCTGACCACCAGCATGTAGACACCAGGCCAGTTGGAGCCACAAAACTGGTAACTGAGATTCCTGAAATACCACCCTGTTACCTCACCACCAACCAATCAGAAGAATGTCTATGAGCTGATCTCATGCACCTTGCAGTCTTCACTGCTACTGTTACCTTTAAAAGCCCTTCCCTGAAAACCAGCAGGGAGTTAGGATCTTTGGAGCATTAGTTGCTCATTCTCCTTGTTTGACATCCTGCAAATAAACACTGTATTTTCCTTCACCACAACCTGGTGTCAGAGCAGACTGGAGTTCAGCCCCATAACAGTTCTACAAGGCCTTTATTCTTTTCTAGAGTGAGTTGTCACATCTTGGCACAATCTAAAACTGAATACTAAACTTAAATTTGTATTCTATCCACAGAAAGGGTTAATGATAAGTGGATCATTGTTGGCAAAGGGTTAGCCGGCCTGTTACGATGAATATCAAGCACAGCTTTAAAATTCTATCCACATGTGCAATTATCACCTGGGAAACCACTGCTCCTCTTTGAAGCTATTCACAACATTGCACAATAGTGGATTTTATCAAATACTGGGAGTCCCCATGCAAGAGATTATATGTCTTTGATTTTTCCACATTCAAGTGCACCAGTCATTGAGCATTGCTCAATGTGCTGCTCATTACCATATAGCAATTCTTTCTTTAAAATTTTTTTATTTATCTATTTTATTATTTTTGGCTGTATCGGTTCTTAGTCGTGGCACGTGGGCTCTCTTGTTGAGGTGCACAGGCTCAGTAATTGTGGCATGTAGGCTTAGTTGCCCCGGGGCATGTGGGATCTTAGTTCCCCGACCAGGGATCAAACCCGAGTCCCCTGCCTTGGAAGGTGAATTTTTGGTGAGCGGACCACCGGAGAAGTCCTGAGCAATCCTTTCTTATTTTTTCTTTCTCTGTCACTGATTAACTGTGGGCGACTGATCCAAGCAAAGCCATGAAGACTTATTTCAACATAGTAGCCCTATGATCGCATATCTAATAATGGTGTAACTCTAATGCCCACGATCTGCTCCACTCCAGCAAACTGGTTATCCAAGGAGTCATTTGCTCTAGATATTCTTGACAAACTCATTTAAATAAGTATAAATGAATGCAATAAACATTATAAAAAATAATATCTAATGATTTTTGCATATTCCAGAGAGGTTTATCAATTACTTCAATACGGGAGGTGTAAGTTTCTGTGAGCTGATCTCAATCTTTCCATCACTGCCCAACCAATGTACCACAAACTTCATGGATTCAAATGACACTAAGTCCAGGTGGGGTTGGCTGGTCTTTTGCTTGAGTCTTTTGGTCTTGCAAGACCAAAATCAAGATGTCTGCTGGGCTGTGCTCCTTACTGGAGGCTCTGAGGAAGGTTCATTCAGACTGTTGGCAGATATCAGTTCCTTGCAGCTACAGGAGTGAGGTCCCTTTTTCCCTGCTGGTTGTGAGCTGAGGGCTGAGCTTTGCTCCTAGAGCCTGCACACATTTCTTCTCATGCTTTCCAATTGGATTTCTCCAGCAATAACCAGTCTATTTCCTCTCTCACACTTTGAATCTATCTGCCTTCCCTTTTTGCCACATCTCTCTGACCAATTCTTCTGGCTTTCCTCTTCGGCTTTTAAGGGATCATGTGATTGCATTGGGCCCACTCAGATAACCCAGAATAACCTCCTTATTTTAAGGCCAACTGAATTGTAGCTGCAAAGTCCTTTCACGGCAGTACCTAGCTATGTGCTCAACTGAATAACCAGGGGACAGAAGTCTTGGAACGCATCTTTAGAATTCTGCCTACCACACATATATTATCTACTCACTTAAATTATTTTTATCTTTTGTGAAGGAAGGTGGTGAACTGTGTGGGTACCTCAGCTGGTAAAGAATCCGACTGCAATGCAGGAGACCCCAGTTCGATTCCTGGGTCAGGAAGATCCCCTGGAGAAGGGCATGGCAACCCACTCCAGTATTCTTGCCTGGAGAATCCCCATGGACAGAGGAGTCAGACAGGCTGCAGTCCATGGAGTTGCAAAGTGTTGGACATGACTGAGTGACTAAGCATGCCAAGGAATGGGTCTCTGACACTGATTCAAAACCCAATTAGCTCCTGAGTGCCGTAAAAAGTCTGAAGATCCTGTTTCTCCAACCAGTAAAAGGGAGATTATTCCACACACTGTGTTTTAAATGAAAAGTCTTAGATTGGAGACAGGGCATCTGAGGAATACAATTGTTCACTTAGAAAACCCATGGTTAATGAGAAAGATTACATTCACACATGGTGTTGCAGAAACACTGGCTCTCACCTGACCTATTTTTAGGAGATCCTCTCTCTCTCTCTCTCTGGATCACCTTCACGGCATCTCAGTGCCAAGCAGTGCCTCAGATCTTCTGGTCACGAAATGAAGTGCTGCCCTTGGAGAAGATAAGGGTTAGATCACCCAGAGCAGAAGTCCTCCTGAGATTTTAGAGACAGCATCCACCAGGAGCCATCCCTCAGGTAGTGGTGATTGGATGTGGGAAGTGAGTCTCAGGACAAAAAGCAGGGCTCTCTCAAAGAGTCAAACTTTCCATATAGAGGTGAGACAAATTAGATAAACAGGGTCCTAAATTCCCTCCCTTCAGTCTGGGGTGACTGGAAGAGGAAGGGCTAAGGGCTTAATGGTGATCAGCTTCTCCATGTGGCAAGCCAGTTAAGTCTTTCTCTCTTCCTTTCTCCCTCCCCCCTTTTCATGTGAAATAAACCACTAATCTCTGTTTGAGGCCCCCTGAAACCAACACCCCCAAACCCCCACCCCTCACTGGACAGCGGTAGCACTGGTGGGGCCCTCCCCCAGGTTTTGATTGTTTACTGGGACAAGTGACCCCTGGTGACAAAAGAAAGGTTTCCAAGGCACTAGAGGTGATGTTAGCAGTGAAGTAATAGAGAAACAGGTCATAAATTCCATCCCTCTGGTGGCAGGGGTGGCAATGGAAGGGAGAGTAGGGTGAGTCCTGGCAGGTGATGGGTAGAGAGACTGAAGGGAGGGCATTATTTCTTTTAGTGTACACATCAAAGAATACATTTTGTATTCATTTATCTCTCTTTCTGATAGGAACACATTCACATGTTAAAATCCTGTCAGTGGGATAACCAACAGTTGAACAGCCATTTAAAGTTTACAAAATGGAGCATTATGTTATACTCACTGGTCACAGCAGACCTAAGTGATTACTGAAAATTATTATGTTATCCTCAGATTGTGAAACTGGGGCACAGAGGGCTTGAGTACACTACACAAAGTAACAGAGGTACTAAGTGTTGGAGCCTAGATTCAGGATCATTCTATATCTTAACCACTATGCTGTGCTGCCATTCACTGATGACTCCCATATCCATATCTTCAGCTCAGTCTCTCCTTGGTGAGAGTCCTGAGTATCTATCCAGTGGCCTCATATGCATCTTTATCTGACACCTGACACTCACCTGAATTTATCATCTCCCACCACTGGCAAATGTGTGTCTTCTCTGATGTGTGAAAGATGTGTCTCTATGAAAGACACCGCCATCTATACAGCTGCTCAAGCCATCTCAGTCTTCTCTACTGTTCTCACACCCTAACACATCCAATCAACCACAGGTCCTGCGGATACAACTTTACCCCACTCTACCCCTTCTCTTCACCTGCCAAACGTGTACTGACCTTAGGTGAGTTTTCCTGGCTAAACTCTCAGAGCCCTCTCAGAGGCCCTGTGATAAACCTCTTCTCAGGTTGTGTCATTGCTTGTTTCCTTTTCTTTTTAAAAAATTAATTATTAAAAAAATTGAAGTGACATTGGTTTATAATATTCTATAGTTTAACGTGTATAACAGTATATTTCTACTTTTGTGTATATACACTAGATTGTGCTCACCCGAAATGTAGTTTCCATCCATCGCCATACAGTTGAACCTTTCTGCCCTCCTCCCACCCCACCCCTTCCCCTCTGGTAACCACTACTCTGCTCTTGGCATCTACATGTTTGCTTTTGCTTAGTTTGGTTTGGTTATTTATTTTGTTTTCTTGTCAGGGATTTGTTTTTGTGTGTTACACATATGAGTGTAATCATACAGTATTTGTCTTTCGCTGTCTGACTTATTTCATTATGCATAGTACCCTCAAGGTCCATCCGTATCGTTGCAAATGATGGATCTACCTATCTGGTATCTATATTCTTTACCCATTCACCTATCAATGGGCACTTGGGTTGTTTCTGTATTGTGGCTATTGTAAATAATGCTGCGATGTACCCAAGGTTGCATGTATCAGTTCCAACTCATGTTTTTGTATTTTGCATAAATACACAGAGGTAGAATAGCTGGATCATATGGTAGTTCTAGTCTTAAATTTTTGAGGAACCTCCATACTGTTTTCCATAGTGGCTGCACCAATTTACACTCCCACCAACATTGTAGGAAGGTTTCCTTTTCTCCACATCCCCACCAACAACTTCTATTTCTTGCCTTTTTGATAGTGAGTGCTTGTTTCCTTGACATAGTCTCCAACAATCTATGAGCTCCATGAGGGCAGGATCTCTGAATCCCAAGAGATCAGTTCAGGATCTGGCACCCTGTTTGGAATAAATTGAATCACAGGTGAAGATCAAGATGCTGGGATGGGGATAGTGGGCAGATATGAAAACAAATATCAGTCTCCTAATCCTCCAATGAAGGCTATATCTGCATGAAGAGGCAATGGGGAAGGATATGGAACTTACACTGAATGGAATGTGATGGAAGCTCTTTATACATTTCCCAACTGGACTGGTGTATTACTTAGTTTCAGAATAAGCTCAGTGGAAGCACACTCTGAAAGAGCAGGTTGTTTCTAGGAGAGGAGTCTCAGCTCTTAATAGGAAATACATGGGAGGAATCTGCTCTGTATTTTTTACTGTAAACTGTTATTTTTGAGACTGTATCCTGGAATTGCACAATGAAGATAAAAGAGCAGCAATATGGAAATAGCTTGGTCCCTTTACAATGTCAGAGGGATGGTGACTTAAATAGTCTTTTAAAAATTATATTCTCAGGATTTATTTACTTTATAACTGGATGTTTGTACCTTTTGACCACCTTCACCCATTTCACCACTATCCCGGAGGAACAGCCACCTCCCTGCCTCCCGGTGACTAACAATGGGTTCTCTGTGTCTAATGAGCTCACTTTTGTTTTGTTTTACATCCTATATATTAGTGAGATCACAGGGCATTGATCTTTCTCTGTCTGACTTATTTCACTTTCCCATAATGCCCTCAAAGAGGTCTATCCATGTCATTGAAAACGGCAGGGTTTTCATTTTTTATGACTGAATAATGTTCCATTGCTCATGTACATGCACTCGCATCTGTGTGTGTGTGTGTGTGTGTGTGTGTGTGTGTGTGTGTGTGTGTGTGTGTGTGTAAATATAACTCTTTCTTTATCCATTCACCCATGGATGGACACTTAGATTGATTCCATGACTTGGCTATTGTTAATAAGGCTACAATGAACATGAGAGTGCAGATAACTTTTTGAGTTAGTGTCTTCATTTCCTTCAGCTAAATACCCAGTGTAGAATTGCTTGATCATATGGTAGTTCTATTAGTTTTTTTTTTTTTCCAGCAATCTCTATCTGTCTTCGCAGTGGCTACAGAGATTTACATTCCCAACAACAGTGCATGAGGGATTCCTATTCTCCACATCCTCGTCAACACTTTTTATTTCTTATCTTTGTTTAAGGTGATCTCTCATCATGGCCTTGATTTGCATTTCCCTGATGATTATGAGAGGGTAACAGGCGGGAAGGTCAGGGGTCTCCAAACGGAGGAAATAGGCTACAAGTGTCAGACATTTTTTATCTCTCTCTTAAGCAGCAGGAGGAAACAAATTACAAGTGCTAGATTTTCCCCCCTCTCTATACAAATGTAAAAAGAGGTGTTTTTTTTTTTTAAATTCTGTGTTGCCACGATGACACATGGCTCCACCTGAACTTAACTTTTCTCAAGCCTTGAGCTAACCAATGCGTTTTTCTTATGGAAATGTTTGTCTTAAGCTATGTTAATGAACTATGTATTTACCCTAGACCCTTGTCTTCAAATCAAAGCATTATGTTTTACTCATGCAGATGTTCTCTTAAGTTATGCTAATAGACTATATTTGCTTGGAAACCTGCCTTTCTTCAAAATCCATCTCAATCATTTTATGGCCCAGGACAACTCACCTTGTGCCAATGTTATCTCAAAATGCATGTTGTGGGTGAGGGGCCTGGTGCCAGTCTCTTGAGTTTTGAGACATTTCCTTTCTCTAATTAGCAGCCTGCTAGTAGCTATATAACATCTGGCTAAAGACTAGCAGGAGGGCACTCTTTCTGCCCCACTTCTGATGTCTATGTCAGAAGCCTGCTCTATCTCGTTTACACTTTAGTAACACTTTATTAAACAAAAGCTCTGGGTGATCAAGTCTTGTCACTGGCCTCTCTTCCAGAGCCCAAGAATCCTGGCATCTTTCACGGCTTAGCAACAACCTTCCATCTTGGGGGTGTCACCCTGGATTCTTCAGGACAAGATAAGGACGCTTGGAGCTCTAGTAATTTGTTCCCCTAGCAAACACGTTTTCTGCTGTACTTTACTAACTCTACATTGTGCTTGTGTGTGTGATTGATTGAAAGACACACACATGTACGAAGCAAGAGCTATGTCCTGATTTGTGGTTCCAAAGTGGCCTTAGGGCAGAAAACCCTGTCGCGGGATTATACCAACCTGCCTATGCCGAGAGACATCCAACCTCCCTGCGAGGGTAGTGGCCAGAAATGGGCAAAGCATGTGGACCAAACTCTCCTTTCTCAGTCAAACTTTCTGGTCTCTTTGATTCCATGACTCCCTGGAAATTAGAAGTACTAACCTAATCTGTCGGATCATAGACTTTCAAGGGACTTGCTATCTATACTGTTACTGTGTACTGTTACTTAGGTCCCAAACTTAGATTGGTAGTCAGGAAGCACCTAGCCTCGCTAGGAGTTGAAAGTTCAGAAGCTAGATGGAGCTCTAGCTCCAAGAGCATCTCTCAGGTTAAAGGTTACTCAGATAGGAAGTATGGCAGGCTTCTTCCTTTGGTAACACTAGCTCTTGGTGGACCAGAGGAGGCTCTCCAGTGGCCTTTGTCCCAACTCTTTAGGTAGTCTTTCTGTGGAATCTGTGGGAATGAACTGGAAGGACTGGCCCTAATAACTCGAGGACAAAACCACTTTTTTCCTCGCTGGCCAGCCCTTCACCATATCTCTTGCTGTCGCTTATACTGGTGTGGTGATGCTCTGAAGGAGCATCTTGGTTTTATGTTCATAACTGTCTTATTGTGGTCAGGAATATACTCGGGCTTGTGCACAGGCACTCAGGAGATGAATGTTTCCCCAGGAGTCTTAGCTTGGGAGGCTTTCTGAAAGGTTACTCTGACTGCACCCCAGGTGGCATCAGAGGCAGGCAAGGTTTTAATGGTGAGGAACTGAACATTAGTCTGGCATGCCATCAGGTCTACCCCTGGTGCACCTCCACCCAGCCTCAGTGGTAGAGCTGGGAGGGATGAGTACGGTGCCTGTGTTGGTAAGCAACAGACTAATTCTGACCAGAGAAGGAAAGCTTTGGCATAAAGTCTGTCTACACCCCCATCTAGAGCAGGGAGGGATGCCTCCAGTAGAAAGATGGTGCCAGTTGCTTTGTTTCTCTCTTACAGATGAGAGCTAACAATTCCAGCCTCACTCCTTTGAACTGTATCCTGAAAAACTGAGATAGATTTGACCCCCAGAGCTTAAAGGAGACACACCTGATTTTCCTATGTCATACTGCATGGCCACGGTGTCCATTGGAGGGCGGTGAATGGTGGCCGGTTGGAGGGTCTCTTAAATATAATACTGTTTCACAATTAGACCAGTTCTGCAGTAAACAAGGGAAATGGGTAGAAGTAGTATATGCGTTGCCCTTTTGCTCTCTGCGAGACATGCCAGAATTCTGTCCTAAGGGTACAGATTTGGGTATGAAACCTTCAGCTCCCTCCTGTCCTCCTACTGTGCCCCCGTACCCGGGGCTCCAAACTGAGCAAGCTGAAAGTCAGGGACCCTGCCCCCCAGGAAGAGTTGCCTTGGTCTCAGTAAAAACCCAAACTGAGATTCAAACTTCCCAAGTAGAGGTCCAAACAACCCCTGTCTCAGTACAACCTCAGACTACTCTAGTTTCAATACAAACTCAGATCATCAAAGTAAGAGAAGCTCAGACAGCAAAAACTAAGGGTGAAATGCAGGATGAGATGGAGTACAGGAGACAAAGAGATAAAGAAAAGCAGGTTTTTCCAATCTATCCCTGGGATTATATGTACCGAGCAGTCAGAGAGGAACAGCTGCACAACCTGTTGCCTCTTCATGAAGCACCCACTGGGAGAAATAATCAATCTATGAGAGTTAATAAGCCCTTTTCTTATCAGGAAATATAAAGAATCAAGGAGGATCTGGGAGACTATTTAGAGGACCCAGAAAAAATATATTAGAGCTTTTAAGGGTGCTAGTCTGCTTTATGACCTTACTTGGAAGGATGTGATGTGTATCCTGGGACAAACGCTAACTCCCAACTCAAAAACTCGAGTTTGGGGGAAAGCGGTTGCCTATGAAGATGAATGGCTTGCTATTGAATCAGTAGGGAGAGGGAGGACGAGATAGCTGCCCTCCCCACTGTGAATCAGGCAGTCCCAACTATGGAACCAGATTGGGACTATAACACGGCTAAAGGAAGTTGGGATCAGAGTCATTTTGTCAGATGTGTTCTTGAAGGACTCAGGCAAGCGTGCGCTAAGACTTTAAACTATGTCAAATTGGCAAACATAGAACAGGAAGAGAAGGAAGGTCCTGGTAAATTCCTAGATAGAATGAAAGAAGCCCTTTGCAGATTCACCGAGATTGATCCTGAAAGTGAAGAGGGAAGAGTGATCTTAAAAGATAGATTTCTCACTTGTTTGGCTCCAGATAGCCACCGTAAGCTATTCAAACAGGTGTATGGACCAAATCAGTCTTTCAATAATCTGTTGCAACTGGCTCAGACAGTCTATTGCAGTAGGGAATATGAGGAAAAGAAAGAAAGGCAGAGAAAGACAAAGGAACTGGCCGAAGCCCTTGTAATGGCTGTCAGAACCGTTCTTAAACAGCCTGAGAAAAATACCCAGAGGGACCCAGGTGAAAAGGGATGGGCTTGCTATTACTGTGGAAAGGAGGGACACCTCAAGCGGGATTGCCCACAGGCATCTAAGCCGCCCCCAGCTCCATGTCCGGTCTGCAAGTGACCACACTGGAGGAAAGACTGCCCCCAGAGGCATAGGTTTCAGGAGTCAGACTCTCAAGACAATCAGGACCGAAGGTGCCTGGGGGTCCCCACACAAGCTCCCATCCTAATTCCACCTGAGCCACCCTGGGTATTAATAATTGTGGGGGACCAACCCATCGATTTCCTTTTAAACACTGGGGCAACTTGCTCTGTGCTTACTGAAGCCCCTGGCCCACTTTCTCCCTGATCCACTTCCGTAAAGAGACTCTCTGGATGAGCCAAACGGTATTATTTCAGTCATCCTCTAAGCTGCAACTGGGACTCTGTGCTATTTTCACACGAGTTTCTGATCGTGCCAGAGTCTCCATCACCCCTTTTGGGGAGGGATATACTGAACAAGGTCCATGCCTCCGTTTTCATGAATATGGAGCCCTCCTTTTCTCTGCCTTTATTTGAACAAAATGTAAATCCTAGAGTGTGGGCTGATGGAAAATCTGTGGGTCGAGCACAAAATACTATTCCTATAGTTGTCAATCTCAAAGACTCACATTTATTTCCACATAAAAAGCAGTATCCATTGAAACCTGAGGTTAAGGAAGGGTTAAAACCCATCACTGAGAATTTAAAGGAGCAGGGGCTATTAATTCCCTGAAACAGTCCATGCCGCACACCTATTTTGGGTATAAAGAAATCAAATGATAAATAGAGGCTAGTTCAAGATGTATGAATAATAAATGAGGTTGTAGCTCCTTTACACCCCATGGTGCCTAATCCTTATACTCTATTGTCTGAAATTCCTGAACGAACCAAATATTTCTCAGTAATTGAGTTAAAAGATGCCTTCTATTCTGTGCCTTTGGCAGAGGAAAGTCAATTTCTACTTGCCTTTGAAGACCCTACTCATCCAGCTTCTCAGTTAATCTGGACAGTTTTGCCCCAGGGATTTTGTGACAGCCCCCACCTGTTTGGGCAAAGTTTGTCACAGGATCTACAAAACTTTAATAGCTCCAAGGCAGTGGTGCTACAATACGTAGATGATATTCTGTTCTGTGCTGAGACAGAGGAAGCTTGCTCACAAGCCCCAGAAGATTTCTCAAACCTTCTGGCAGGCCACAGTTATAAGGCATCAAGGGAAAAGGCTCAGCTTTGTCAACAATCTGTTAGGTATCTGGGCCTAATCATATCAGAAGGGACTAGGGCCATAGGCCCCAAGAGAATTAAACCTATACTAAATTATCCCCTATCTATGACTTTAAGACAATTGAGAAGATTTTTAGGAATCACAGGCTACTGCCGCATTGGATTCTGGGTTATGTGGAACTTGCCTGGCCTTTATATAAACTTATAACTGAAACTCAACAAACCCAAACCGACAAACTGGTTTGGTCTCCAGATACTCAAAAGGCTTTTAAGGCTCTTCAGACTCCTCTCCTACACATTCCCGCTTTGAGCTTGCCCACAGGATCAGAATTTAATTTGTTTGTCACTGAAACAAAAGGTATGGCCTTGGGAGTTTTGACACAACCCCGAGGGCCTCACCAGCAACCTATAGCTTATCTGAGCAGAGAATTAGATGTAGTCTCACGTGGGTGGCCACACTGTCTAAGAGTAATTGCGGCAACTGTTTTATTAACACCTGAAGCCCTCAAAATAATCAATGGGAGAAACCTTACTGTACTGACTTCTCATGATGTGAGTGGAATCTTAAATTCTAAGGTCAATACTTGGGTGACAGACAGTAGGTGTTTTAAATGCCAGTCATTGTTTTTAGAAGGACCAATAACTAAGCTTAAAGTTTGTGGAAATTTAAATCCTGCCACTTCCCTTCCTGAGAAGAAAAATGAAACACCTGATCACGATTGTTCCCAGTTTCTAACTCTAAACTCTGTAGCTCTGGAAGATCTGATGGATACCCCATTAGACAATCCTGACATGGAAATATTTACAGATGGCAGTTCTTTTGTTCGGGATGGGAAGCATAAGGCAGGTAACGCCGTGGTGACGGCTGAACAGGTTTTAGAATCAAAATCTCTCCCCCAGGGAATTAGTGCTCAGCTAGTGGAGCCTGTGGCTCTGACCTGAGCTCTAAAGTTTAGCAAAGGGCAGTGAGTAAATATCTACACTGATTCTAAGTATGCTTCTTTGAGTTTACATGCTCATGCTGCAATATGGAAATAAAGACAGTTTAAAATGGCAACAGGAGAACCTATTAAGCATTTCAGAGACATCGAGAGACTTCTAACTGCTATATATTGTCCTAAAGAAGTAGCTGTTATGCATTGCAAAGGGCACAGCGGGGATGGGAGTAAAGCAGCCGGAGGTAATCAGCTGGCTGATTGTCAAGCCAGAGAGGTGGCACTTTACGAAACCCCTTCACTGCAGATGCCTTTGATCTGGACAGGTCCTGTGGAACAGGAAAAACCACAATATACTGAGGAAAAATTAGAAAGATATGAGAAAAGAGGAGCAAAGGTTACAGATAAAGGATGGTTACAGTCCAAGGATGGACAATTAATAATTCCTGAAAATGCTCAATGGAAAATTCTTAAAGGTTTACACCAGTGTTTCCATTTAGGTGTTGAGAGTACTTACCAGATGGCTTCTCATTTCTTTGAAGGTAAAAATGTAATGAAAACTTTAAAGAACATTATCAAAAGATGTGAGGTTTATCAGAAAAATGACCCAAAGATTGAAAAGCTAGCAAAATCTGGGTTACAATGAAGTGGAAAATATCCTGGAGAGGACTGGGAAATTGATTTTACTCATATGCCAAAAACTAATGGATATTATTGCTTACATGTTTGTGTGGATTCTTTTACTGGATGAATTGAGGCTTTTACCTGTCATAGTGAACAGGCTAAGGAGGTTATAAGAATTTTAATCCATGAAGTTATTCCCAGGTTTGGGCTGCCATGGAGCCTTCAGAGTGACAATGGCTCCACCTTTAAAGCTGCTGTAGGGAGGGAGGAGCCAAGATGGCGGAGGAATAGGACGGGGAGACCACTTTCTCCCCTACAAATTCATCGAAAGAACATTTGAACGCTGAGCAAACTTCACAAAGCAACTTCTGACTGCTAGCAGAAGATATCAGGTGCCCAGAAAAGCAGCCCATCGTCTTCAAAAGGAGGTAGGACAAAATATAAAAGATAAAAAGAGAGACAAAAGAGCTAGGGACAGAGACCCGTCCCAGGAAGGGAGTCATAATAGAGGAAGTTTCCAAACACCAGGAAACCCTCTCACGGGCAGGTCTGGGGGAAGTTTTCGAATCTCAGAGGGCAACCTAACTGGAAGGAAAAATAAATAAAACCCACAGATTACATGCCTAAAAGCAACTCCCAGCAGAAAAGTACCCCAGACGCCCGCATCCGCCACCAGCAAGTGGGGACAGAACGGAGAGGAGCGGGCGGCATTGCTTAGGGTAAGGACCGGGCCTGAATGCCCTGAGGGCAATCGGAGGGAGCTAACGTCAGATAGCAACTTAAACTGTGTGACAGCAAGAGAGAGAGAGAAAATTAACCGGCCCAAACACACTGCTGGCCATTCGCAGAACAAAGGGACAGAGCATTTCCAGAAAAGAGCTAGCCGGCTGCGGACTGGCCCATCCCCGCCGGAGGCAGGAGGCAGTGGGGAGGGGAAAGGGGCAAATTCGGCCCCAGAGATGGCACCCCCTACCAAACTGCAAACAGGCCTCCAGTTTCTAACCAAAGACTTCCTGAGATTCTGGATGGTCGACATCCACTGGGAGGGTCGCGGCTAGAGGCCAGCTCCCAAGAATTGACACAAGGCGCACGCACCCAACTGGCACCGCACAGAAACTGAGGCCAGGACCGCAGAGAGGAGAAGGCACACCACACCCGGGAAGAGTGCGCATATCAAGCTCCTGGCTTGGGGAAAGCACAAAACGCAGGCCCAACCGAGTCCGCGCTTTTGTGGAATACCCGAAAACTGGAATCGCACGCAACACAGGACCCGCTCCATATAGAGCAGTCAGGAGCCTGAGCAGTGTAGATGGGGAGGGCACACACCCGTGAGTGGGGGCAAACCCAGTGTGGCCAGAACACCGTGAGTGCTACCCACACAGGCCAGCGATATCTGCTTGCAGCGCCCCTCCCTCCTCGCAGCATGACTGAACAAGTGAACCTAATCAAGAGACCACCTCCGCCCGCCTGTGTCAGGGCAGAAATTAGACACTGAAGAGACCGGCAAACAGAAGCCAAATAAACAAAGGGAACCGCTTCAGAAGGGACCAGTGCAACAGATGAAAATCCCTGTAGATAACACCGACTACACTGGAAGGGGCCTATAGGCATTGAGAAGTGTAAGCTGGAACGAGGAGCTATCTGAAATTGAACTGAACCCACACTGACCGCAATAGCTCCAGAGAAATTCCTAGATATATATATTTTTTTAATTCTTTTCTTTTCTTTTTTCATTTTTTCTCTTTTATTTTCTTTTAAAATTCCCTATTACTCCCCCATTACTCAATTTTCATTTTCATATATTTTTACTATTTTTTTTAATTAGGAAAAATTTTTTTCTTGTTTTATTTTTTTCTCTTATTTTCTTTTAAAGTCCTCTATTCCTCCTCTATTACTCCTTAATTTTCATTTTCATTTCACTATAACCTTGCAAAAAAGGAGAAGCCATATTTTTAAACCAAACTTCATATATATGGCTAAAATTTTTTATGTTTTGGTTTTTGTTTTTAATATTGTATTTTTAAGAGTCTAACCTCTACTCTAGATTTTTAATCTTTGTTTTTCAGTATTTGATATCAATTTTGGACATTTAAGAATCCAATATTCAGTACCCATTTTTACTCAGGAGTGTGTTGATTACTCTCGCCCACTTTTGACTCTCCATTTTCTACCTCAGAACACATCTATTTCCTCCCTTCCCCTTCTCTTCCCAATCCAATTCTGTGAATCTCTGTGGGTGTCTGGGCTCCAGGGAACACTTTGGGAACAGAGAACTGTGTAGATCTGTCTCTCTCCTCATGAGTACCCCTATTTCTCCTCCTGCTCATCTCGATCTCCCTCCTCCCTCTCCTCTTCTTCATGTAACTCTGTGAACTTCTCTGGGTGCCCCTCACGGTAGAGAATCTTTTCACCATTAACCTAGAAGTTTTATTATCAGTGCTGTATTGTTGGAGAGGTCTTGAGACTACTGGAAGAATAAAACTGAAATCCAAAACCCAAGAACACCAGAAAACTCCTGACTACATGGAACTTTAAGTAATAAGAGACCATCCAGAAGCTTCCATACCTACACTGAAACAAACCACCACCCAAGAGAAAATAAGTTCCAGAGAAAGACATATCATGCAAATTCTCCAGCAACGTTGGAACATACCCCTGAGCGTCAATATACAGGCTGCCCAAAGTCACACCTGACACATAGACCCATCTCAAAACTCATTACTGGACACTCCATTGCACTCCAGAGAGAAGAAATCCAGTTCCACGCACCAGAACACTGACGCAAGATTCCCAAACCAGGAAACCTTGACAAGCCAATCATCCTACCCCACCCACTGAGTAAAACCTCCACATTAAAAAGGAACCACAGACCACCAGAATACAGAAAGCCCACTCCAGACACAGCAATCTGAACAAGATGAAAAGGCAGAGAAATACCCAACAGGTAAAGGAACACGAAAAATGCCCACCAAGTCAAACAAAAGAGGAGGAGATAGGGAATCTACCTGGAAAAGAATTTAGAATAATGATAATAAAAATGACCCAAAATCTTGAAAACAAAATGGAGTTACAGATAAATAGCCTGGAGGCAAAGATTGAGAAGATGCAAGAAATGTTTAACAAGGACCTAGAAGAAACAAAAAAGAGTCAATTTAAAAGGAATAATGCAATAAATAAGATAAAAAACACTCTGGAGGGAACCCACAGTAGAATCACAGAGACAGAAGATAGGATAAGTGAGGTAGCAGATAAAATGGTGGAAATAAATGAAGCAGAGAGGAAAAAAGAAAAAAGAATCAAAAGAAATTAGGACAACCTCAGGTACCTCTGGGACAATGTGAAATGCCCCAACATTCGAATCATGAGTCCCAGAAGAAGAAGACAAAAAGAAAGGCCATAAGAAAATACTTGGGGAGATAATAGCTGAAAACTTCCCTAAAATGGGGAAGGAAATAGCCAGCCAAGCCCAAGAAACCCAGAGAGTCCCAAACAGGATAAACCCAAGGGGAAACACTCCAAGACAAATATTAATCAAATTAACAAAAATCAAGCACAAAGAACAAATATTAAAAGCAGCAAGGGAGAAACAACAAATAACACACAAAGGGATTCCCATAAGGATAAGAGCTGATCTATCAACAGAAATCCTTCAGGCCAGAAGGGAATGGCAGGACATATTTCAAGTAATGAAAGAGAATAACCTACAACCTAGACTACTGTACCCAGCAAGGATCTCATTCAGATATGAAGGAGAATTCAAAAGCTTTAGAGACAAGCAAAAGCTGAGAGAATTCAGCACCGCCAAACCAGCTCTCCAACAGATGCTAAAGGATCTTCTCTAGACAAGAAACACAGAAAGGTTGTATAAGCTCAAACCCAAAACAACAAAGTAAATGGCAACAGGACCATACCTATCAATAATTACCTTAAATGTAAATGGGTTGAAAGCCCCAAGCAAAAGACAAAGACTGGCTGAATGCATACAGAAACAAGACCCCTATATATGCTGTCTACAAGAGACCCACCTCAAAACAAGGGACACAAACAGACTAAAAGTGAAGGACTGGAAAAAAACTATTTCACGCAAACGGAGAACAAAAGAAAGCAGGAGTGGCAAGACTCATATCAGATAAAGTAGACTTTGAAGTAAAGGCTGTGAAAAGCGACAAAGAAGGACACTACATAATGATCAAAGGATCAATCCAAGAAGAAGATATCACAATTATATATATATGCTCCTATGTAGGAGCACCACAATATGTAAGGCAAATGCTAACGAGTATGAAAGAGGTAATTAATAGTAACACAATAATAGTGGGAGACTTTAATACCCCACTCACAACTATGGATAGATCAACTAAACAGAAAATTAACAAAGAAACACAAACTTTGAATAACACAATGGACCATCTAGACCTAACTGATATCTATAGGACATTTCACCCCAAAACAATCAACTTCACCTTTTTCTCAAGTGCACACGGAACCTTCTCCAGAATAGATCACACCCTGGGCCATAAATCTAGCCTTGGTAAATTAAAAAAAAAAATGAAATGTTTCCAGTCATCTTTTCTGACAACAGTGCAGTAAGATTAGATCTCAATTACAGGAAAAAAATTATTAAAAATTCCAACATATGGAGGCTAAATAACATGCTTGTGAATAACCAACAAATCATAGAAGAAATCAAAAAAGAAGTCAAAATATGCATAGAAACGAATGATAATGAAAACACAACAACTCAAAACCTATGGGACACTGTAAAAGCAGTGCTAAGGGGAAGGTTCATGGCATTACAGGATTACCTCAAGAAACAAGAAAAAAGTCAAATAAATAACCTAACTCTACACCTAAAGCAACTAGAGAACGAAGAAATGAAGAACCCCAGGGTTAGTAGAAGGAAAGAAATCTTAAAAATTAGGGCAGAAACAAATGCAAAGAAACTAAAGAGACCATAGCAAGAATCAACAAAGCTAAAAGTTGTTTTTTTGAAAAAATAAACAAAATTGACAAACCGTTAGCAAGACTCATTAAGAAACAAAGGGAGAAGAACAACCAAATTAACAAAATTAGAAATGAAAATGGAGAGATCACGACAGACAACACTGAAATACAGAGGATCATAAGAGACTACTACCAGCAGCTCTATGCCAATAAAGTGGACAACTTGGAAGAAATGGACAAATTCTTAGAAAAGTATAACTTTCCAAAACTGAACCAGAAAGAAATAGTAGATCTTAACAGACCCATCACAAGCAAGGAAATCGAAACTGTAATCAAAAATCTTCCAGCAAACAAAAGCCCAGGACCAGATGGCTTCACAGCTGAATTCTACCAAAAATTTAGAGAGGAGCTAACACCTATCTTACTCAAACTCTTCCAGAAAATTGCAGAACAAGGTAAACTTCCAAACTCATTCTATGAGGCCACCATCACCCTAATTCCAAAACCAAAGATGCCACAAAAAAAGAAAACGACAGGCCAATACCACTGATGAACATAGATGCAAAAATCATTAACAAAATTCTAGCAAACAGAATCCAACAGCATATTAAAAAGAACATACACCATGATCAAGCGGGCTTTATCCCAGGAATGCAAGGATTCTTTAATATCCGCAAATCAATCAATGTAATACAACACATTAACACATTGAAAGATAAAAACCATATGATTATCTCAATAGATGCAGAAAAAGCCTTTGACAAAATTCAATATCCTTTTATGATTAAAACTCTCCAGAAAGCAGGAATAGAAGGAACATACCTCAACATAATAAAAGCTATATATGACAAACCCACAGCAAGCATTACCCTCAATGGTGAAAAACTGAAAGCATTTCCCCTGAAATCAGGAACAAGACAAGGGTGCCCACTCTCACCAAGACTATCCAGCATAGTTTTGGAAGTGTTGGCCACAGCAATCGGAGCAGAAAAAAGAAGTAAAAGGAATCCAGATAGGAAAAGAAGTGAAACTCTCGCTCTTTGCAGATGGCATGATCCTCTACATAGAAAACCCTAAAGATTCTACCAGAAAATTACTAGAGCTAATCAACGAACGTAGTAAAGTTGCAGGATATAAAATTGACACGCAGAAATCCCTTGCATTCCTATACACTCACAGTGAGAAAGTAGAAAGAGAAATTAAGGAAACAATACCATTCACCATTGCAACAAAAAGAATAAAATACTTAGGAGTATATCTACCTAAAGAAACAAAAGACCTATACATAGAAAACTATAAAACACTGATGAAAGAAATCAAAGAGGACACAAACAGATGGAGAAATATGCCGTGTTCATGGATTGGAAGAATCAATATTGTCAAAATGGCTATACTACCCAAAGCAATCTATAGAGTCAATGCAATCCCTATCAAGCTACCAACGGTATTTTTCACAGAACTAGAACAAATAATTTCACAATTTGTATGGAAATACAAAGAACCTCGAATAGCCAAAGTAATCCTGAGAAAGAAGAATGGAACTGGAGCAATCAACCTGCCTGACTTCAGACTCTACTACAAAGCCACAGTCATCAAGACAGTATGGTGCTGGCACAAAGACAGAAATATAGATCAGTGGAACAGAATAGAAAGCCCAGAGATGAATCCATGAACCTATGGACACCTTATCTTCAACAAAGGAGGCAAGGATATACAATGGAAAAAAGACAACCTCTTTAACAAGTGGTGCTGGGAAAACTGGTCAACCACTTGTAAAAGAATGAAACTAGAACACTTTCTAACACCATACACAAAAATAAACTCAAATTGGATTAAAGATCTAAATGTAAGACCAGAAACTATAAAAGTCCTAGAGGAGAACATAGGCAAAACACTCTCCAACAAATCATAGCAGGATCCTCTATGACCCACCTCCCAGAATATTGGAAATAAAAGCAAAAATAAACAAATGGAACCTAATGAAACTTAAAAGCTTTTGCACAACAAAGGAAACTATAAACAAGGTGAAAAGACAGCCCTCAGATTGGGAGAAAATAATAGCAAACGAAGCAACAGACAAAGGATTAATAATAAAATATATAAGCAACTCTTGCAGCTCAATTCAAGAAAAATTAACGACCCAATCAAAAAATGGGCCAAAGAACTAAACAGACATTTCTCCAGAGAAGACATACAGATGGCTAACAAACACATGAAAAGATGCTCAACATCACTCATTATCAGAGAAATGCAAATCAAAACCACAATGAGATACCATTACACTCCAGTCAGAATGGCTGCTATCCAAAAGTCTACAAGCAATAAATGCTGGAGAGGGTGTGGAGAAAAGGGAACCCTCTTACACTGTTGGTGGGAATGTAAACTAGTACAGCCGCTATGGAGAACAGTGTGGAGATTTCTTAAGAAACTGGAAATAGAACTGCCATATGACCCAGCAATCCCATTTCTGGGCATACACACCGAGGAAACCAGATCTGAAAGAGACACGTGCATCCCAGTGTTCATCGCAGCACTGTTTATAATAGCGAGGACATGGAAGCAGCCTAGATGCCCATCAGCAGACGAATGGATAAGGAAGCTGTGGTACATATACACCATGGAATATTACTCAGCCATTAAAAAGAATTCATTTGAATCAGTTCTAATGAGATGGATGAAACTGGAGCCCATTATACAGAGTGAAGTAAGCCAGAAAGATAAAGAACATTACAGCATACTAACACATTTATATGGGATTTAGAATGATGATAATAACCCTATATGCAAAACAGAAAAAGAGACACAGATGTACAGAACAGATTTCTGGACTCTGTGGGAGAAGGCGAGGGTGGGATGTTTCGAGAGAACAGCATCAAAATATGTATATTATCAAGGGTGAAAGAGATCACCTGTCCAGGTTGGATGAATGAGTCAAATGCTCGGGGCTGGTACACTGGGAAGACCCAGAGGGAGTGGGTATAGAGGGAGGTGGGAGGGGGGGATCGGGATGGGGAATACATGTAAATCCATGGCTGATTCATGTCAATGTATGACAAAACCCAATACAATATTGTAAAGTAATTAGCCTCCAATGAATAAAAATAAATGAGAGAAAAAAAAAGGAAGCTGTGGTACATATACACCATGGAATATTACTCAGCCATTAAAAAGAATTCATTTGAATCAGTTCTCATGAGATGGATGAAACTGGAGCCCATTATGCAGAGTGAAGTAACCCAGAAAGATAAAGACCAATACAGTATACTAATGCATATATATGGAATTTAGAAAGATGGTAACGATAACCTTATACGCAAAACAGAAAAAGAGACACAGATGTACAGAACAGAATTTTGAACTCTGTGGGAGAAGGTGAGGGTGAGATGTTTCAGGAGAACAGCATCAAAACACGTATATTATCAATGGTGAAACAGATCACCAACCCCGGCTGGATGCATGATACAAGTGCTTGGGCCTGGTGCACTGGGAAGACCCAGAGGGAGCGGGTAGAGAGCGAGGTGGAAGGGGGGATCGGCCTGGGGAATATATGTAAATCCATGACTGATTCATGTCAATTTATGACCCAAACCACTACAATATTATAAAGTAATTAGTCTCCAACTAATAAAAATAAATGGAAAAAATAAAAAAATAATAAAGCTGCTGTAACTCAGGGAGTGTCAAAAGCTCTAGGAATAAAATATCACTTACACTGTTCCTGGAGACCCCAATTCTCAGGAAATGTTGAAAAAGCTAATGATGTTATTAAGAGACATCTGTGCAAATTAACTCAAGAGACGCAGGACAATTGGTTTGAAGTTCTACCCATAGCTTTAATGAGGGCTTGAACTCCTCCTGGAAAGGAGGACCTGTCCCCCTTTGAATGTATTTATGAAAGGCCTTTCTTACACACAGACATTGTTATAGACCCTGAAGCCTTGGAATTAACTAGTTACACAACTCAGCTCTTGGCTTTTCAATAGGCATTAACAGAGCTCTGGCAGGTGACTCCTGATCCGGCCTCTGAGTCAAGCAAGCCTCTATTTGAGCCAGGAACTGAGGTATTGGGAAAAACATTTGGATCTGGGGGCCAATCCCTCGAACCCCTCTGGAAGGTCCTTACCAGGTTATTCTCTCTTCTCCCACAGCTGTCAAAGTGCCAGGAACTGATTTGTGGGTGCATCACACTCGAGTTAAGAGGTGGCACCCTGACCAGAACTAAGTGATGTCATTTTATGTCTTTACTTTCTTTGCTCTGACTTTGTACTTTTTAGATGAGCCTGATAATCTATATGAACCTGCTTCTGTTGACTCCAAAAATCTTGATCCTCAAGACAATGCTTTTCTCTCCTGGGCTCACTCCTACGCTGCATTCCATGATCAGTCTAACTGCTGGGTCTGTGGTGCACTCATCTCTTTATCAGTGGAAGGCTTCCTGTGGTGGGCATCCCCACTTCAAGGAAAGGAGTTTCTCCAAGTCTGTGAATACCCTCGAAAACAACAATCATATGCAATGCCTCTTCTTAATCTGATGACATCTAACAATCCTAAAATGGACTGGTGCAACACTTTGTACTTTAACTAAGGACATAACATTACTTTTAATTTTGATTATACATTGTCTTGGCTTAATGACTATTTTGCTATACATAAGTAGGTAAATGGGTCTAGATCTGGTGGCTTTTTACCTGACGTTTATCAAATATGGGATGAAGTTATATGGCTAAATCCTGAATAGGAACACCTAATATCTAGCACCCCCACATGCTGAGAACAAATAGAGCCATCCCCAGAATTTAGCCAACACCGTAATTATAATGACTGAAAACAATTGGGATTTTTGCCTCAGGAAATATGCAATGTAATCATCCCCATGTTTGCCAATCCTAGTTCAGGTCTTCCCTTTGCCTGGCCATGCATTGATTGGGACTGGCTATCTCAGTCACACTGGCTTGCTCCAAACGGGACCTAGTGTATATGTGGCTCTTATCTATGTGCATGGCTTCCCCCTGGCTGGGTAGGGAGATGCGCCCTAGGTCTAGCTTTTGCTCACAACTTCATATTTTCCAAGCTTCCAGAGAAGTCTGCTAATTTACCACACTTTAGAACTCGCTGGGCAAGGTCTGTATTTCACTGGTATGATTATTTGGCTGCAGTATTTGTTCCCTCTCTGGGAACTACAGATATTATGCTATGAGTGGATTCTCTGACTAACTTTACTCAACTTTACAAGATTCTCAAAAAGCTATTTCAGCCCTTAACACTGAACAAATCCAAATTATAAAGGTGGTTTTACAAAGCAGATTGGCTTTAAATATTCTGACAGCCGAACAAGGAGGGTCAAGTGCTGTACATATATACCTGATATGAGCACTAAGGTTGCTCACTTTACTAAACACGTGAACAAGATGATTCAGGCTCTGGATACTCCTGAAGCCTCAATTGCCTCACTTTGGGAGACGTTAACTAGTTCCCCATGGTGGAAAACTATCCTAATTGCAATAATTCTGATTGTTCTGTTTCTGCTGTTTGTTCCCTGCATCTGTAACTGTGTAGCTGGATTTGTTTCCAGTTGCATTAGGCTTTTAAGTTACAAATGGTTGCTCATACTCCTGAAACTGCAGCAGCTTCCTCCAACTACTAATTGGGGCCCCTGGATCAGAGACCCTCAATATGAGGGTTAGGAGAGTATGTTGCCTCACCAATTTAGGAATGACATACTTTATCAGCTTGAAGCAGTTACAGAACGAGAACAACGCCCCTTTCCCTAGGCAACATAATTGTCCTAAAAGGAAAGGGGTGTGGGGGGGGGGGATGAGAGGGTAACAGACAGGAAGGCCAGGAGTATCCAAACTAAGGAAATAGGCTGCAAGTGTCAGACATTTTTTAATCTCTCTCTTAAGCGGCAGGAGGAAACAAACTACAAGTGTTAGATATTTTTCCCCCTTCTCTTTACAAATTAAAAAAGAAGTTTCTTTTAAAATTCTGCATTGCCACGATGACACCTGGTTCTACCTGAACTTAACTTTTCTCAAACCTTGAGCTAACCAATGCGTTTTTCTTATGGAAATGTTTGTCTTAAGCCAAGCTAATGAACTATGTATTTACCCTAGACTCTGTCTTCAAGATGGTTCGCCTAAGACTCAGAAGGAACCTGAGACTCAGAACCGACTTGACAAACGAGTATGCTTTACTCATGCAAATGTTCTCTTAAGCTATGTTAATGAGACTGCATTTGCTTGGAAACCTACCTTTCTTCAAGATCCATATCAGTCATTTTATGGCCCGGGACAACTCACCTTGTGCCAATGTTATCTCAAAATGTATGTTGTGGGTGAGGGGCCTGGTGCCAGTCTCTGAGTTTTGAGATATTTCCTTTCTCTAGCTAGCAGTCTGCTAGTAGCTATACAACATCCAGCTAACGACTAGCAGGGGGGCACTCTTTCTTCCCCCTCATGATGTCTATGCCAGAAACTTGCTCTATCTGTTTTATACTTTAATAAAACTGTATTACACAAAAGCTCTGAATGATCAAGCCTCGTCATTGGCCCTAGAATGAATTCTCCTCTGTAGGCCAAGAATCCCGACGTCCTTCATGGCTGAGCAACAACCTTACAATTAGTGATGGCGAGTACCTTTTAATGTACCTGTTGGCCATATGTATGTCTTCTGTGGAAAAATATCTATTCATATCCTCTGTTGAATTTTAAGTCAAATTTTCTGTTTTGCTCTGGAGTTTTGTGTGTTCTTTATTTATTTTGACTATCAACTCCTTATCAGACATAGGATTTGTAAACATTTTCTCCCATTCTGTAGGCTGCCTTTTCAGTTTGTTGATGGTTTCCTTTTCTGAGCATTAAGCAGTCTTAGAGTCACCCTTGTTTCCCTTGTTCAATCTCTAAGTTGTGTCTGATTCTTTGTGACCCCATGGACTGTATCCCGCCAGACTCCTCTGTCCATGGGATTTCCCAAGCAAGAATACTGGAGTGGGTTGCCATTCCTCCTCCAGGGGATCTTTCTGACCCAGGGACCAAACCTGTGTCTCCTAAATTGCAGGCAGATTCTTTACCACTGAGCCACCAAGGAAGCCCAGGATGACCCTACCCATGTACTTTTTGTTGTATGAGATAATAGTTTGCCATCATGAGTTAAGGGAAGCCTGGTGTGCTGCAGACCATGGGGTCACAAAGACTCAGACACGACTGAGCGACTGAACTGAAATGATCATGAGTTAAACCAGTTTAGTCACAATGTTCTGTCATGACAAAGGAAAGTGGCCCATATGAGAATTCTTCCTATGGCAGTGGGCTTGTTTCCTGTTCATTCTGAGCTACCAAGAAGGCAGGAATCAGCTACCTACTGGTTTCTGCAGTCCTTCTGAGAGACTAGGAAGCGGCCTCACTCATCCCATTGGCACCCTCAGAAAGTTCCATGAACCCATTGAGGGAATGAGTTTCTCCAGTATCTACCAACTGGTGGAATGCCATTGTTAGCACAATCTGTCATAGGTGGACCTATGAGGGCAGCTGTCATTCACAGACAGTCTACCATTTAAAGTTCTCTTGGCAGAGCACGCCTAAGAATGATAGGATATGTAGAAACAAAAAAGAAAGAAAATTATGTAAACGGCACCAATCCTGCTCCTACACCTAATGCCCTCACCCCGAGCCAAAGCTAAAACAGTGGCTCTGGCATCTTTCCCTTCCACCTTGATGTGTGGCTTACCCAGGCACAATGTGAATGCCTCCTCATTAGCCATGACTGGCCTATGTGGGTCTCTGTGTTTCCCACCCCACGGGGGACAGGAGGAGTAGATTAAGTCTCAGGGCCTCACCCACACAAGATTGATGGACCACCAGCTTCAACAGCTCTGGGCTACAATGAGGACTGGCCTCCCATGATTCATCTTTCATATAAAACCCATGTCTTCTCCAGGCAAGGAAAAATGGAGGAGGGGTGATATGGATCTATAATTGATATCATGCCCCAGGCAGATGAGGTGAAGTTAAAATTGCTTTTGAATAAAAAACTGTTGTATAATGATAACAATACCTAGAGTACATCGGGCCCTTAAATAAATCATGCTACTACTTATTGCTAATACTACAACTACTATGGCTTCTGATGTTTGCCGCTGCTGCTGCTGTTGCTATTGGTACTACGATTGCTACTACTATTACAAATATTGTTGAAACGTTATAACAGTAATAACAATAATAATAATAGTTCTCATTTACTGGCTACTACTTAAGTACCAGATGGAGTGTCAGAGGTTGTGCCTCCACTTACTTCATATAATGCAAAACAACTTGTTCCATCATTCACAGTCAACAGATCAGGAAACAGAGGCACACAGAGTTACAGTAACTTGGTGGCTCAGATGGTAAAGAATCCGCCTGCAACGCAGGAGACCTGGGATCTATCCCTGGGTTGGGAAGATCCCCTGGAGGAGGGCATGGCAACGCACTCCAGTATTCTTGCTTGGAGAGTCCCCATGGAGAGAGCAGCCTGGCAGGCCGCCGTCCATGGTGTCGCAAAAAGGTGGACACAACTGGGCAAACAAGCATGCACACACGCCCAAGTTCACACAACTAGTAAGTGCTAGAGGTCAGATTCTAATTCAGATCTGCTTCATTCCCAAGCCAGTGTTCTTTACCTCTGTGCCCTAAGGTCTTACTTCCTAGAATGTTAAACTGTGTTAGAAGATTCTAGTGCTTGATCCTGGGGACCTGAACAATGAACGGCGCTTTCTGACTCATTATTATATGCACGGCCTAAAACCTAAACAGTAGGATTGCTTGGATTTCATTTCTCTTGTAGACAATGCAGAAGAGATATTGTATACACAGGTTAAAATCTGATCCTCCTTTTTAAAAATTTCTAATTGGAAATAATTGCTTTACAATGTTGTGTTGGTTTCTGCCATCCATTGTGAATCAGCCATACGTGTACATATGTCCCCTTCCCAGAGTACCTCGCTCCCACTCCCTTCCCCACCTCCCCCACCACACCATCTCACCCCTCTAGGTTGTCACAGAGCACTGAGTTGAGCTCCCTGTGTTATACAGCAGCTTCCCACTAGCTCTGTGCTTTAAACATGGTAATGTATATGTTTCAATACTACTCTCTCAATTCGTCCCACCTTCTCCTTCCCGTGTTGCATCTACAAGTTTCTTCTCTATGTCTGCGTCTGAAAATAGGTTCATCAGTACCATTTTTCTAGACTCTACATCTATGCATTAATAATAATAATAATAATAATATTTGTTTTTCTCTTTCTGACTCACCACACTACTCACTATAGCCCCTGTTTAACAGGCTCTAGGTTCATCCACCTCACTAGAACTGACTCAGATTCATTCCTTTTAATGGCTGAATAATATTCCAATGTATATATGTACCACAACTTCCACATCCTAGCTATTGTAAATAGTGCTTTAATGAACACTGGGGTATATGTGCCTTTTTGAATTATGATTTTTTCAAGGTACATGCCCAGTAGTGGGATTGCTGGGTGATATGTTAGTTTTATTCCTAGATTTTTAGGCAATCTCCATTCTGTTCTCCAGAGTGACTGTATCAATTTACCTTCCCACCAGCTGTGCAAGAGGGTTCCCTTTTTTCCACATCCTCTCCAGCATTTATTGTTTGTCCATTTTTAATGATGGCCAGTCTGACCAGTGTGAGGTAAGACCTCATGGTATTGATAGTTTTGATTTGCATTTCTCTAATAATGAGCGATATTAAGCTTTTTTATTTTTTATTTTTATTTTTGGCTTCCATGTGTTTATTGGCCTTCTGTAGGTCTTCATTGGAGAAATGTCTGTTTATGTCCTCTGCCCATATTTTCATTGGATTATTTGTTTTCCTGATACTGAGCTGCATGAGTCACTTGTATATTCTTGAGATTAATCCTTTGTCAGTTGCTTCATTTGCAATTATTTTCTCCCATTCTGTGGGTTGTCTTTACATCTTTTTATGGTTTCTTTTGCTGTGCAAAAGCTTTTAAGTTTAATTAGGTCCTATTTGTATATTTTTGGTTTTATTTCCATTAGTCTAGGAGGTGGGTCATAGAGGATCTTGCTGTGATTTATATCAAAGGGTTTGACACAACTGCCTGTTTTCCTCTAAGAGTTATGCACTTTCTGGCCTTACATTTGGGTCTTTAATCCAGTTTGAGTTTATTTTTGTGTATGGTGTTAGGGAGTGTTCTAATTTCATTCTTTCACACATAGCTGTCCAGGTTTCTCAGCACCAGTTATTGAAGTAACTGTCTTTTCTTCATTGTATATTCTTGCCTCCTTTGTCAAAGATAAGGTGTCCAAAGGTGCGTGGATTTATCTCTGGGCTTTCCATCTTGTTCCACTAGACTACATTTCTGTCTTTGTGTCACTACCCTACTGTATTGATGACTGTAGCTTTCTAGTATAGTCTGAAGTCAGGAAGGTTGATTCCTCCAGCTCCATTTTTCTTTCTGAAGATTGCTTTTGCACTTCACAGTCTTTTGTGTTTCCACACAAATTGTGAAATTTTTTGTTCCAGTTCTGTGAAAAAAAATGCCACCGGTAATTTGATAGGGATCACATTGAATCTGTAGACTGTTTTAGGTAGTATAGTCATTTTCACAATATTGATTCTTCCAGCCCAAAAACATGGTACGTCTCTTCATCTGTTTGTATTGTCTCTGATTTCTTTCATGAGTGTCTTAGAGTTTTCTGTGTACAGATCTTTTGTCTCCTTGGGTAGGTTTATTCCTAGGTATGTATTTTTGTTGCAATGGTGAATGGGATTGATTCCTTAATTTCCCTTTCTGATTTTTCCTTGCTATTGATAGGAATGCAAGGGATTTCTGAGTATTGATTTTGTATCTATCCTAGGACGTTACTAAACGCACCCATTAGCTCTAGTAGTTTTCTGCTGGCATCTTTAGGGTTTTCTAAGTAGAGTATCATGTCATCTGCAGCAAGATGTTTTGCATCTTCTTTTCCAATCTGGATTCTTTTTATTTCTTTTTTCTTCTCTGACTGCCATGACTAGGGCTTGCAAAACTATGTTGAATGATAGTGGTGAGAGTGGGCACACTTGTCTTGTTCCTGATATTAGAAAAAAATGCTTTCAATTTTTTACCTTTGAGAATCATGTTTGTTGTGACTTTCACATATATGGCCTTTATTATGTTGAGGTAGGTTTCCTACACCCATTTTCGGAAGAGTTCTTTTTTTTTTAATCATAAATGGGTGCTGAATATTGTCAAAATCTTTTTCTGCATTTATCGAGATCATTATATGATTTTTATCTTTCAGTTTCTTACTACGGTGTATCACAGTAATCAGTTTGCATACATTGAAGAATCCTTGCAACCCTGGGATGAACTCAACTTGATCATGGCATATAATCCTTTTAATGTCTTGTTGGATTCTATTTATTTTGAGGAGTTTTGCATCCATGTTCTTTGGTGATATTAGCCTATAATTTTCTCTTTTGTGATGTTTTTGTCTGGTTTTGGTACCAGGGTGATGATGGTCTCATGGAATGAGTTTGAAAGTGTTCTTTTCTCTGCAATTTTTGGAAGAGTTTGACGAGGATATGCATTAGCTCATCTCTAAATGTTTGATAGAATTCACCTATGAAGCCATGTGGCCCTGGGATTTTGTCTTTTGGGAGATTTTTGATCACAGTTCTGATTTCAGTGCTTGTGATGGGTCTGTTCATAATTTCTATTTCTTTCTAGTTTGATTGCTGTGTTTTTGTTTTCATTTGTTTCCAGGTGGTTTTTTTTTAATTGCTCCTTTGACTTCCTCAGTTATTCAATGATTATATAGTAGCATATTGTTTAGCCTCCAAGTATTTGTGACTTCTTCAGTTTTCTTTTTAATGTGATTGATTTCTATTTTTATAGTGTTGTGATTAGAAAAAATGCTTCACATAATTTCAACTTCCTTAAATTTAATGAAACATGCTTTGTGGCCTAGCATGTGATCTATCTTGGAGCACGACACATGTATGCTTGAAAGGAAAGTGTATTCTACTGATTTTGCATGAAGGGCTCTCTATCATGTATCTATCTATACCTATTGCTGTACCATTCATACGGTTTAATGTGCCAGGTAGAATGGTATTTCCTCATTGATTTTCTGTCAGCATGATCATTGATATAAATGGGATGCTTAAGTTTTTGACTGTTACTATGTGTCATTGTGAATTTTTCTGTTTATGTTTGTTAGTATTTATTTCATGAATTTTTTTTCATGAATTTGCTCCTATATTGGGTATATATATATTTACAATTGCTGCATTTCTTAGATTGATCCCTTAATCATTATGAAACATCTTTCTGTGTCTTTTACTACAGTCTTTGTTTTAAACTCTCTTCTGGATTTGTCCACTTCATTTGAACTGATTCAAATGCATTCCTTTCTATGGATGATGAATAGTCTCTTGTGTCTGATATGACTCTTTATGATGTCATGGGCCACAGCCCGCCAGGCTCCTCTGTCCATGACATTCTCCGTGCAATAATACTGGGGGCTTCACTTGGTGGCTTCACCACTTTCCTGGTGGCTGAGATGGTAAAGAATCTGCCTGTTATGTGGGAGACCAAAGTTCAGTCTCTGATTTGAGAAGATCCCCTGGAGAATGGAGTAGCTACCCACTCCATTATTCTTACCTGGAAAATTTGTGGGCCAGAGGAGCCTGGACTGCTACAGTGCATGGGGTCGCAAAGAGACAGACACGACTGAGCCACTAACACTGACACAGTATTCCGTTTTGTATATGCACCACAACTTCTTTATCCATCTGCCAAAGGACCTCCAGACATAGATTAACAGACTTGTGGGCACAGTGGAGGATGGTGAGGGAGGGACATTTGAAAGAGTAACATTGAAACATATGCATTACCATATGTAAAATAGATAGCCAGTGGAAATTTTCTGTATGACACAGCGTGCTCAAACCAGGTGTTCCCTGACAACTTAGAAGGGTGGGATGGGGTGGGGGGTGGAAGGAAGACTCAAGAGGGAGAGAACACATGTATACCCTCCAACATGAAGCTGATTCATGTTGATGTATGGCAGAAGCTAACGCAATATTGTATAGCAATTAACCTCCAACTGAAAATTGATAAAAGTCTCCTCTGACTGATATGTGTGCTGTAATCTCAACTTTCTTTTGATTTTCATTCGCATGGAATACTTTTTCTCATCCTCTCACTTTCAGTCTGTGTATGTTTTTAAATCTGAAGTGAATCTCTGATAGGCTGCATATATGTGGTGCTTGCATTTGTATCCAATCATCTGCTCTATGTTTTCTGATTGGAACATTTAGTCAATTTATAATTAAAGTAATTATTCCATGTATATAATTATTGCCATATGTATCATTTCAGAGCTGACAGAGGCCTCAGACACAGTGGACAAAATGCTCCCATCCCCCTCATAGAAATCACATACTAGTACAATAGAATCATGAAGACTATGGAAGTAAGACGAGGCCACCTAAGATCTTAAGAGATCTTAGAAACCTTCGCTGAGGAGGTGACACTCAAACCAGGTCCTGAATGATGAGTAGGAGTTAAGTTAAGGCTGGGGATTGAAGATGTTCTGACAAGGATGTGCAAAGGCATAGAGGCATAAATTTAGTGCATTTGTATTCAAGTTCAGAAGTGAGGCACATAGGGTAGTGGCAGAAGAAGCTGAAGAGGGGGGCAAGGGCTGGAAGGAGCTAGAACATCAAGCCAGCTTGACTTTACCCTGTTGGGCTGTGTTTCTCAAGTGCAATCCGAAGATTATCATTCAGAATGCTTGTTTAGTACACAGATTCCAAAGTCCTGTTCACAACCTGCCAAGGTGAGAAACCATGGGATGTGTACATAGGTTAGTACTGAGAAACCACAGCTGTGGGAGTAGAATGAAGGCCATTGGTGATGAGTGGATCAAGCTGGGGCTTCCCCTGCCCCAGCCCCTAAATGCTAGATTTCCTCAAGTCCGGTTCCTTGCTTTCAGTCTCCTTCTACCTAGGAGTTCTTGCCCCTCTCCTTGGACTCAGATACTATTCACACACTAATGAGAGCCTTCTGCTCCTAAGGTCAGCCCAGATGCCTCACCATTGGACTCCTTTTAGTATTTGGATGTTCCAAAAGATTCTGAGCACATAGTCTCCCTTGATGAGCCCTCAGGCATGTCCTTCCTCCTAATGGGTTGAGTGACTTCAGCATCATATTCACCACTAAGCAGCCTAGAAAGTCACAGTTAAGCCTGGACAAATATCCACTTGAGCCTGGACAACTCTCAATTCATCTTCCACCCCCAGGTCATGGATTCTACCTTATTGGCTCAGTCTCTTTCTTACATTCCTTCTTATCTGGCCAATTCCCCAGTTCAAACCTTGCCTTATCATACTTGTACAGCTAATTCCACTAGTCTCCTCATAGGCATTCTTAGGTCCAGCTTCTCAGCCTCCAAGCCAGCCTCTGCAGCTGTGCCATGAGGAAATGTTCTAAAACAAAATTTCAGGTACAACATAAAACTGACATTGTTTGCAAACCACAAAAACTACTTCTGGATAATCAAAGCAAAAAATAAATGTATTGAAAGGCTATGGGAATGAGAGACTCACAGAATTAAAGTCTAGGTCAATGGCACACGTCAGTTCCAACCATTTTCAGTTATCAAGTTACTTAAATCAAAACTCAAATTTCAAGGAAGAGTATCTACTCATCCTTGCATAGGTCATTGGCGCACACATTGGCCAGAGGACAGCAAGCATTTCAAATGACTTCCCCACTAAGATTGCTGTATTCAAAAAGGGAGGGTATCGATATTAGGCAAATGAAACCCATGGATGCCCACTATAGTATAGGCATAACTCATTTTATTGTGCTTTGCAGATAATGCATTTTTTTACAAAGTGAAAGTTTGTGGCAACCCTGTATCAAGCAAGTCTATCAAAACCATTTTTCTCAACAGCATTTGCTTACTTTATGTCTCTGTGTCACATTTTGGCAATTCTGCCAATATTTCAAGACCTCTGCTAGCAAAATAATCACCCACCCCAACAAACAAACAAAAACTACAATTCACTAAAGGCTCTAATGATGGCTAGCATTTCTTTAAATAAAGTGTTTTAAAATTAAGGTACATACATTTTTAGACATAATGCTTTTGCCAAGTTAATAGTCCACTGTATACTATAAACATAACTTTTATATTCACTGAGCAAATTAAAAAAATTGTGATTCACTTTAGCAATATTCACTTTACTGAGGTAATCCAATACCAAACCTGAAATATCTTCACTGTATGCCTTGAAGATACTGACTTGACTGTCTGATATCTACGTACACTCATCTTCCTACATAATCACTTTAAAATATATACTTTTTTGATGCATGAAACAGGGCACTCAAAGCTTGTGCCCTGGGACAACCCAGAGGGATGAAATAGGGAGGGAGGTGTGAGGGGGGTTCGGGATAGGGGGACCCATGTACACCCATGGCTGATTCATGTCAATGTATGGCAAAGCCACCACAATATTATAAAGTAATTAGCCTGCAATTATAATAAATTAATTTTAAAAAGATAAATATATATATATACATATATATACATTTTCAGTAATACCTTAAATTTTCATGACACAATTGCCAAATAGCCAAACCAAACTGAAACCAGAAAAGCACTTTTATTATCCTTAAAAGGAATACACCCCCAAGTATCATCTGTTATGTACTCTATTAATCCAATGCATCCAGATGATGCTTTTTCCTCTTCTACTGCTATGACAGGCCACTTCATTATTCTACAACCTATACACTTAAGCAACAAAATTAGTCACCATTAACACAGCCCATGTTACACTAGGGTGTGAAAGGGCTTGAGAGTAGAAATAAATGGAGGGAATTAATAAAATTTACAGTAAAGAACATAAATACAAGTAATAGTTTCTGTTACAGTTAATATTTCTGTGTAACAAACCATCCCAATATAAAATGAGTTAAAAAATAACATTTATTTAACTACCAAATATGACATGTGAGCAGGGCACTTTAGGTATACCTCTCTTCTGCTCCTCTTGGATTCAACAAGGGTTACTGAAAACCTGGAGGCTGGAATCATCTGAGGTCTCAGTCACTCAAATGTCTGCTAGCAGTTGCTGGCTGCCAGATGAGATCTGTGGGAGGGCCGTTAATTGGCACACCCGTATGTCCTTTCTGTGTGGCTTGGGCTTCCTCATAACATGGTGCCTTGTTCAGAAAATGAGGATTCCATGAGAAAGCGAGAACTAGGAAGAAACTACCTGTTTTATGACATAGTCACACAGCATCAGCCTGTTGGTATTCTCTTTGTTGGAGCAGTCACAAGATAACTCAAGTTCTAAAGAAGAGGAAATAAATTCCATCTGTTGATAAAGGAGTAGCAAAGTGACCACTTTTAAGAATGGCAATATGCCGCAATTACCCTTTTATTCAACATCAACTTCCTGGAAGTTCTTTCATTGGTAGAATGACCCACACCCTCATTCCTGATGGTCTCAGACGTTGGTGGCCCCATCTGGATGATGGTTTTTCCACTGTGAATCATGGTAACACAACAGCCTCTGGGCTCTGTACACAGTCTTCCTCGCCCCAATGTCAGGCAGCATTTCTTTTGCCTCTGGTAAGCAGAGTCAAATAGCTGGCCACTGTCTTCATACTCTCTTTGCCTATTTCCTCAGTGGTAATGGACATACAACCAGTCCATCCTAAAGGAGATAAGTCCTGGGTGTTCACTGGAAGGACTGATATTGTAGCTGAAACTCCAATACTTTGGCCACCTGATGCAAAGAGCTGACTCATTTGAAAAGACCCTGATGCTGGGAAAGATTGAGGGCAGGAGGAGAAGAGGACGACAGAGGATGAGATTGTTGGATGGCATCTCTGACCCAGTGGGCATGGGTTTGCATGGACTACGGGAGTTGGTGATGGACAGGGAGGCCTGGCATGCTTCAGTTCATGGACTCACAAAGAGTCGGACACGACTGAGCGACTGAACTGAACTGAACTGAATGGACAGGTGGTGATCTCAGCCTGCACTGCAGCACAACCATTACTGTGACCACTGGTGGAAACATTAATCCTTAGGGATTTGCTTTCTACCTCCAATTCCTGGGATGGACATGCTGTTAATTGGTATAGGATACAACTGTGAGAGGTACCACCCATTTTTTCCACACCTTGGTTCCCATGCCCACATGTTCTAGCTGTGAGAGGAGCTCCATATTGAAGTTCCTTGGTCCAGGCACACACCTCATCTTATAAGACAGCATCGCTCCCTCACAGAGTGTTTCTCTTGGCTGGGGTCTTAGGTGACCTCTCTATGGGATCTGAGTCCAACTGTTTCAGAATGATAGCAAGTCAAGGGAATCTTGTGACCATTGGTTTTGCTTGCTACTTTGGCTGAAAACAAAATTTTCTTTTTGCCAGGAGAGGGGGAGATCAGAAGGTTAAAAAGGATCTAGAGCCTCATGTTTAAAAGTTACTAAATTTCTGGCTCAAGATGGCACAGTAGAAGGATGTGTGCTCATCTCCTCCTGTGAGAGCAACAAAACTGCAACTAACTGTTGATTAGCCATTGACAGGAGAACACTGGAACCCACCAAAAGAAGATACCCCACTTCCAAAGACAAAGAAACCACAGTGAGATGGTAGGAGGAAAAATCACAATGAAATCAAAGCCTATGAGACCCACAAACTGGAGAACCGTAATACAAAAGAAGTCCTCCCACTGTTATGAAGGTTCTGAACTCCATGCCAGGCTTCCCAGCCTGGGGATATGACAAAGGGACTGGGAATCCCCAGGTAATCTGACCTTGAAGGGCAGCTGGATTTGACTATAGGCCTTCCATATGACTGGGGGAAAGAGAGACTCCAGTATTGGAGGGCACAAACAAAATCTTGCATGCACCAAGACCAAGAGGAAAGGAGCAGTGACGCCACAGGAAACTGAACCAAAACTACCTGCTAGTGTTGGAGAGTCTCCTGTGGAGGTCTGGATTGGGAAGGGCTCACCACGGGGACAGGGGAACTGGCAGCAGCAGTTGGCATAAGCCATCTTGGAAGTCACCATTAACCCTATCATAGAGCCTAGTTGACCCCAGGGCTGGGTTGCCTCAGGGCAAACAACTAACAGAGACTGGAGTGCAGCCTCACCCATCAGCAGATTATTGGACTAACAATTTACTGAGCACTTCCCTGTCCACCAGAGCAAGATCCAGTTTTTCCCTTTCAGTACTTGAAATATAACCCGCCATTCCCTTCTGGACTGCAGAGTTTCTGCTGAAAGATCAGCTGTTAAGTGTATGGGGTTTTCCTTGTATGTTACTTGTTGCTTGTCCCTTGTTGCTTTTAATATTCTTTCTTTCTGTTTAGTCTTTGTTACTTTCGTTAGTATGTGTCTTGGGGTGTTTCTCCTTCATTTTATCCTGTATGGGACTCTTTCTGCCTCTTGGATTTGACTGACCATTTCCTTTTCCATGTTGGGTAAATTTTCAACTATAACATTTTCAAAAATTTTCTCATACCCCTTCTTTATTTTTTTTCTTCTGGGACCCCTACAATTCAAATGTTGGGGCATTCGATATTGTCCCAGAAGTTTCTGAGACTTTCCTCAGTTCTTTTCATTCTTTTTTCTTTATTCTGCTCTTCAGAAGTTATTTCCACCATTTTATCTTCCACATCACTGATTCGCTCTTCTGCTTCAGATATTCTGCTATTGATTCCTTCTAGACTACTTTTAATTTTGGTATTTGTGTTGTTTGTATCTGCATGTTTATTCTTTAATTCTTCTAGCCTCTTGTTAATTGATTCTTGTATTTTCTGCATTTTGTTTTCAAGGTTTTTGATCATCTTTACTCTCATTATTCTAAATTCTTTTTCAAGGAGTTTACCTATTTCCTCTTCATTTGGAATTCTATGTTTCTATTTGGTTCCCTCATTTGTGTAATATTTATCTGCTTTTTCATTTTTCTTAACTTATTTTGTTTGAATTCTCCTTTTTCCAGGCTTCAAGGTTGAATTCTTTCTTCCTTTTGGTTTCTGCTCTCCTAAGGTTGGCCCAGTGGCTTGTGTAAACTTCTTATAGGGTGAGATTTGTGCTGATTTTGTTTGCTTACTTTTCCTCTGATGGGCAAGCCTGAGTGAGGTGGTAATCTTGTTTGCTGATGATTGTGTTTGTATTTTTGTTTTGTTTGTTGTTTAGGTGAGGCTTCCTGTACAGGGTGCTACTGGTGGTTGGGTGATGCAGGGTCTTGTATTCAAGTGGTTTCCTTTGTGTGAGTTCTCACTATTTGATACTCTGTAGAGAAACGCTGGGCTGGAAGAAGCACAAGCTGGAATCAAGATTGCCAGGAGAAATATCAATAACCTCAGATATGCAGATGACACCACCCTTATAGCAGAAAGTGAAGAGGAACTAAAAAGCCTCTTAATGAAAGTGAAAGAGGAGAGTGAAAAAGTTGGCTTAAAGATCAACATTCAGAAAACTAAGATCATGGCATCTGGTCCCATCACTTCATGGGAAATAGATGGGGAAACAGTGGAAACAGTGGCAGACTTTATTTTGGGAGGCTCCAAATCACTGCAGGTGGTGATTGCAGCCATGAAATTAAAAGACGCTTACTCCTTGGAAGGAAATTTATGATCAACCTAGATAGCATATTAAAAAGCAGATACATTACTTTGCCAACAAAGGTCCATCTCATCAAGGCTATGGTTTTTCCAGTGGTCATGTATGGATGTGAGAGTTGGGTTGTGAAGAAAGCTGAGCGCTGAAGAATTGATGCTTTTGAACTGTGGTGTTGGAGAAGACTCTTGAGAGTTCCTTGGAATGCAAGGAGATCCAACCAGTCCCTTCTAAAGGAGATCAGTCCTGGGTGTTCATTGGAAGGACTAATGCTGAGGCTGAAACTCCAATACTTTGGCCACCACATGCGTAGAGTTGACTCATTGGAAAAGACCCTGGTGCTTGGAGGGATTGGGGGCAGGAGGAGAAGGGGACGACAGAGGATGAGATGGGTGGATGGCATCACGGACTTGATGGACATGAGTTTGAGTAAATTCTGGGAGTTGGTGATGGACAGGGAGGCCTGGCGTGCTGAGATTCATGGGGTCACAAAGAGTTGGACAGGACTGAGCAACTGAATTGAACTGAATTAGAGAAAGGTAAAGCCTCAAAACTGAGAGAGTTGCACCAGGTCCCTCACTCAGCATGCATTTTGAGATAGCACTGACACAAGGTGAGTCATCCTGGGCCATAAAACAATTGACATGAATCTTGATGAAAGGCAGATTTACAAGCAAGTACATGCTTCATTAACACAGCTTAAGAAAGGCATTTTCATGAGAAAAAACGCATTGGTTAGCTCAAGATTTAAGATAAAGTTAAGTTCAGGTGGAACCAGGAGTCACCATGCAACACAGGATTCAGTTCAGTTCAGTCAGTTCAGTCACTCAGTCGTGTCCAATGCTTTGTGACCCCATGGACTGCAGCAGGCCAGGCCTCTCTGTCCATCACCAACTCCTGGAGTTGCTCAAACTCATATCCATCAAGTCGTTGATGCCATCCAACCATCTTTTCCTCTGTCATCCCCTTTTCCGCCTACCTTCATTCTTTCGCAGCATCAGGCTCTTTTGCAACAAGTCAGTTCTTCACATCAGGTGGCCAAATATTGGAGTTTCAGCTTCAGCATCAGTCCTTCCAATGAATATTCAGGACTGATTTCCTTTAGGATTGTTTGGTTGGATCTCCTCACAATCCAAGGGAATCTCAAGAGTCTTCACCAACACCACAATTCAAAAGTATCAATTCTTCAGCGCTCAGCTTTCTTTATAGTTCAACTCTCACATCCATACATGACTACTGGAAAAACCATAGCTTTGACTAGACGGACTTTTGTTGGCAAAGTAATGTATCTGCTTCTTAATATGCTGTCTAGGTTGGTCATAGCTGTTCTTTCAAGGCATAAGTGTCTTTTAATTTCATGGTTGCAGTCACCATCTGCAGTGATTTTGGAGTCCAAGAAAATAAAGTCTGCCACTGTTTCCACTGTTTCCCCATCTATTTGCCATGAAGTGATGGGACCAGATGCCATGATCTTAGTTTTGTTTTTTGATCTTAGTTTTTTGAATGTTGAGTTTTAAGCCAGCTTTTTCACTCTCCTCTTTCACTTTCATCAAGAGGTTCTTTAGTTCTTCAATTTCTGCCATAAGGGTGGTGTCATCTGCATATCTGAGGTTATTGATATTTCTCCTGGCAATCTTGATTCCAGCTTCTGCTTCATCCAGCCTGGCATTTAGCATGATGTACACTGCATAGAAGTTAAATAAGCAGGGTGACAACATACAGCCTTCACATACTCCTTTCATGATTTGAAGCCAGTCTATTGTTCCATGTCTGGTTCTAACTGTTGCTTCTTGACCTGCATACAGATTTCTCAGGAGGCAGGTAAGGTGGTCTGGTATTCCCTTCCCTTGAAGAATTATCCACAGTTTGCTTGATCCACACAGTGAAATATTGTGACATAGTCAATAAAGCAGAAGTAGATGTTTTTCTGAAATTATCTTGCTTTCTCGATGATCCAATGGATGTTGGCAATTTGATCTCTGGTTCCTCTGCCTTTTCTAAATCCAGCTTGAACATCTGGAAGTTCACAATTCATGTATTGCTGAAGCCTGGCTTGGAGAATTTTGAGCATTACTCTACTAGCATGTGAGATGAGTGCAATTGTGTGGTAGTTTGAACATTCTTTGGCATTGCCTTTCTTTGGGACTGGATGACAGCACAGGATTAGAAGAGAAAAGAAAAAAAAAATATATCAGCCACTTGCAGTTTTATTTCCTCCTGCCACTTCAGGACCTCCGGCCTTCCTACCGAGGCTATTAACACTCTCTATAGTTCTATATTTTAATACTCCACTGTCAGTAATGCCTAAGAGAAAAAGAAGATCAATAATAGAGAACCTGCAAAACACTAAAAACCAATTAGAACTAATGGAATGTACAGAATGCTCTGCTGGCAATAGCAGTATTACATATTTTTCTCAAATGTGCATGGAGTATTCTCCAGGATACACCATAAATTGAACCCTAAGTCTTAATTTAAAAATAAAAAAATCATACAAAGTATCTTCTATGGTGAGAATGGAATGAAACTGAAAGTCAATAACAAGTAAAACTGGAGTTTTCACATGTGGAAATGGAACAACATAGTATTAATCAATCAGTAGGTCAAAGAATACATCACAAGGAACATTATAAAATACTTAGAAATGTATTAAAATAAAAATACAACCTATCAAAATATATGGGATGCAACAAGGCAGTGCTAAAAAAGAAATTTATAGTTATAAAAACATACTTTAAAAAGAAATCTTAAATCAATAATACAACTTTACACCTTAAAGAAATAAGATATTAAAATAGCAAACTAAACCCAGAGATAGCAGAAGGAAGGAAATAATAAAATTTAGTTATAATATTGTAAATCAAGTATACTTCAGTTAAATAATTAAATTTTAAAAATTGCATTGGCAAGTTGAAAGGATAAGCATGCACACACTCACCATTATTGGGGATGTATAGAAAATGTATAGGGCATATTGGCAGTATCAAAAATTTAAATATCTGTATATCCTTTGGTCCAGGAATTTTTTTAAGATGCTACCATATAAAAAATATTATCACATAGGCCTAAAGACAGTTATTGCAAGATTATTCTTAATGAAATGGGAAATCCCTGTGACCTAAATTTCCATTAATAAGTGAGTGTTTAAATAATTTATGGTAACATTCAAATTCTGGAATAGTATAAATCCATTAAAAAGGAAGCATTCATATGGAAAGACTTACATGGCATATTGGTATGTGGTTAAATGGGAAAAAAAAAGGAAATTGCAGACCAGTGTTTTGAGTATGGGGGCTTCCCTGGTGGCTCAAATGGTAAAGCATCTGCCTGCAGTGTGGGAGACCCGGGTTCGATTCCTGGGTTGGGAAGATCCCCTGGAGAAGGAAATGGCAACCCACTCCAGTACTCTTGCCTGGAAAATTCCATGGACTGAGGAGCTTGGTAGGCTACAGTCCATGGGGTGGCAAAGAGTTGGACACGACTGAGTGACTTCACTTTCACTTTCATATTGAGTATGATCCAATGTGTGTAAATATTATATTAATGATGATAATCTGCCCCACAGATAAAATTGCCTGGTTATGACACAGTCTTGCTGCCCTAGGATTGAGAAGAAAATAAGAAGAGAGTGAAGAGAAGAAAATTACAAAATGATAAGGAGAGTGTAATAAAAAGAGGAAATAGAGAACTTCACATTTTTAACTGTATATCCTAAAAGGGAGAATAGCGCTCAGGATGGGGAATACGTGTAACTCTATGGCTGATTCATGTCAATGTATGACAAAACCCACTGAAATGTTGTGAAGTAATTAGCCTCCAACTAATAAAATAAAATTTAAAAAAAAAAAGAGTATGGGTAATGGAACTAGACTGCCTGAGTTCACAGTTGGTCCCTGAACTTAGTAGCTCGGCAATTGTCTGTTATCTCACCTCTCTGAGCCCTGGTTTCTTCATCTGTAACATGGGGATAATAGTACCTATCTCATAAGGCCCTTACATGTCTGTGTGTGCATGGATGCTCAGTCGTGTCTGACTTTTTGTTACCCCATGGGCTGTAGGCCACAAGTCTCCTCTGTCCATGGAATTATTCAGGCAAGAATGCTGAAGCAGGTTGCTATTTCTTCCTCCAGAGGATCTTCTCAACCCAGGTATTGAACCCTCATCTCTTGCATCTTCTGCACTGACAGGCAAGTTCTTTACCAGCTGAGCCATCAAGGAAGCCCCAAGGTCCTTATGAGGATGGGCTAAATTAACCATGTAAAACAAAAAACAACAACAAAAACACTTAACAAAGGCTTGGTGCATAGTAAGCATTCAATCAACATTAACTGTTATTTCTTGGGACCAGGCAGTGTGTTGTGTTTTCTGTACAGGATGTTATTGAATTGTTCCAATGACCTAGATATCACCTATGGAAGCTGACTGTTACAGAGCCCCTCTTTCTTGTACTAAAGTTGCTTTGGAATTTTATTGCCCTCCTTTAATAGTTGAGGAAATCAAGGGTCAGAGAGATGGTTTTGCTCAAGGTGCCCTAGCCATATAGGGATAGTTTAATTCCAAAGCCAACAAACTCATTTTACTACTCCAGAGGGAGAAGAGAAAGAAAATAAAGAGGGGAGAGCTGGTACTGGGTGAGGGGGGAGGCAAGAGGGGACTACATTGAGTTTTATCTCTAGCGAGGGCCTGAGATACCTTTGGGGCCAATGCAGGGCCAAGCCAGCAGAAGGCGGGGTGGGTGGAGCTGAGCCAAGGGAGAAGGGATAAAAACCAGGTCCTGACTCACAGCACTCAACCTGTCGTTCGTTCGTCCTCAGTGCAGGGCAACAGGTAAGTGTTGTTTTCAGCGTGGTGCCTTCTTTCATGGTTTGTTTGCCCACCTCATGGCTGACTTTCTGACCTGACTAGATCTGGCTTTGTTTCTTAGAATCTATCCCTCTGTCATACTCTTTCCCGCTATGTCTCTTCCTGTCTTTCCCTGTTTTTAGCTTCCTTTTGTCTTTTTTCCCACTTGTTTCCTCTTCTTTGTTAGTTTACAAGATCACTGACTTTACTTCATCACTCTCTGACACTCTAGTTTTCTCTTATTTTTCCTTTGTCTGAGGTCTATAGGTATCTTCTCCTCTAAATCTCTCTCTCCTTTTCCATCTCTTTCTTCTACTCTGCATCTCTCAGTCTCTCTCTTTCTGTCTCTCTCTTCCCTTCTTTCTCTTGTCTCCCAGGAAGATGTCTTGATATTTTTTCTCGCACTTCCCCTTTCCTCCCTCACTCTGACTCCTTCTTGCTTGGCAGACAGCAGAGTCCAATGGATCAAAGTTTAGAAGGCAAGGGGTAGGGAAAGAAAACAGAGTTAATGTGGGGTGATGGGAATAAAAATTGAAGGGAGAGATTTGAAGGAATTGTAAGATGAATAATTACCAGAAATAAGGGGAGATGGTGAGAGAAGAATTCTGTGTCACTAAAAGGGCCCTATGCTGAAAGTCAATAGATTTGCTTTCTCACCCTAATTCACTGTGAGGCAAATCATTCACCCTTTGTAAAAGAGAGCTTGCCCTATAATTTCCACAACCTCATCTAAGTTTGATTTTGTGGTCTTCTAAATTTATCTGTTTCTAAGAATTTCCTATTCTGATTCCACGAATCTAAAATTCTCAATGCTTCTTCTGTGATGGGGAGAGGGTACTAGGAAAGAAATTAAAGCCTGATGCTTCCAATTCTTGAAGAAAAGTGACCATATCCCTTCCAGACTTAACTGATTTTTTCAAAGCAGGCTGCAAAGAGGACAGAAGGGTTAAGGAAAACAGCAATGAATGGTTTCTGGCTCTCTGCTGGGGTAGAGTTAAGGTTGGCCCCTCTGATCTCTGTTACTATGGATTGGCTGCTGACACAAGAGAGGATTTTAAGGTGTAGAGAAAATCTAGTAATGTTGTATAACTTAGCCCCAAATTTCACCATTATCACTTTGAGTGAAACCATTGTTCTAAGAAGACGCCAGCAAAGATTGGTGCTTAAGTTGTTAAATGATGGAATGAATGAATGAATGTTCATCAGTGTCTGTAATTCCACTTCAGTTAGAAATCTGTTCCTGTGATAATGCCATTGGTTACAGCTCAAAATCAAATGTCCTGGAAAGGGACCTGGATTAATAGGAGAGTGGATTAATGTGTGGAGTCAGGCTCTCAGTCAGGAAAATATGTGGTAATATTTGAATCATAGATCCATAGTGGTTAAGTTGGTAGGCTCTGGAACCAGACTCTGTGTGTGTGTGTGTGTGTGCACACGCGCACACACACACGTGTGTGTGCACATGCACGCTCATGCTCAGTCCTGTCCAACTTTTTGTGATCACATAGACTAGCCCACCAGGCTCCTCTGTCCATGGAATTTTCCAGGCAAGAAAAACTGGAATTGGTTTCCATTTCCTTCTCCAGGGGATTTTCCCAACCCAGGGATCAAACCCACATCTTTTGCATCTCCTGCATTGGCAGGCAGATTCTTTACCACTAAGTCACCTGGGAAGTCCCCTGGAACCAGATTGACTAGGTTCAAATCCTGGTTCTACTACTTAGTAGCTCTGTGACATGGACAGGTTACTTAATCAGTTTCCTCATCTTTGAAATAAAATTGATATTAGTTTATACCTCACAGGGTTGTCATGAGGATTAAATAAGTCAATGTATGTGAAGCATTTACAAAGGGGTCTGACACAGTAAGAACTCTGAGAGTGTTTGACTGTTAGAATCAGATAGAATCTATGGAGTTGTCTAGTCCAATGTCTGTGGAGAAACTAAGACCCAGATAAGAAAAGTGCAGGGTTCAATTTCATATAGTAAATTATAACAGAATAAGGACAAGAATCAGGGTTGAGACAAGAGCCAGCTTTCCAGACCTGGTCTGGTATATTCATGATGTTAATTCCCTTGGCTATACCTTCCCTTTCCCTATACAGAAAATGTAGAATCTAGGATCTAGGATCTCTAATCTAGGATCTCTAAACTCTACAGCATCCTATTCTTTTTCAGTGAAGTCACCCCCTGATGTTATCATTTCTGCTCTAAAGCCAACCAGACCATCCTTCCTTTTCATGTTGTTGTTGTTGTTGTTGTTTTCCTGATGTGAGTAGCCTGGCCAGACCCCTGGCTTGGAGAGCTCAGGCCTGAGCCCCCAGCACTGCCCTGAAGACCAGGACTAGCCTGGTGTGCTGGTATGCAGGCCTTGCTCTCCCAGCATGGGCCCTGCCCAGCCATGCTGATCACCAATAAAGCCTTAACTATACCTGCAAAAAAAATAAATAACACTTTTTCAGTATTTACTGTTGGATAGGTACTCTTCTATATAATTTATATAGATTATTTTACCGCATCTTCACAACATCCCTGTGAATTCGAGTATTCTTGTTATTATCTACATTTTAAAGATATAGAGCTTAAGCATGACTTTTCTAATACCCCAGGGCTAGTGAGTAGTAGAGCAAGGATTCAAATGCAAGTAGTCTAGCAGGCTGTGCTCTTAATACCCTTAATTGCCTAAAATACTTCTTTGATTAGATTTTACTCACTCCAATCTCAGGATAGGTAGTAAGATAGAAAGGAAACAGAGTCCAAGGTAACTACACTACAAGATTATATATCATAAAGATGGGCAGGCAGAGTGAGACAGAGCAAATTCTAGGAAAGGAGTATCAGAATAGAGAAACTGGAACTGGAGCTTGAAAGAGCTTGATAATTCAACAGATTCCAAGAAGTAGCCTATATTTCCCTGGTCTTGAGTATATATCATGGCTAAAAGCCTATTAGAGGTGATGTGTGTACTGAACTTCTGCTTTTATTCTGTGGGTGGGATTCATCATCATCCCAAGGCAAGACTGGACTTTGCTTCCAATATTGGGGTATTTTCTTCACATTGCATACCCCAATGTGGTCATTATTGTCATTAATGTTGGGGAAAGGAATTTGCAGGAGCCTGGGACCTAACCATCTCTTTTGCCTGTCTCTCCCTTGGCCATTCAACCCCCCTCACCACCAGTAGCCGGGGCAGCCCCAGCCAGGTGCACAGACATGATTCTAGAAAAGAACTCCTTTTTTCTCCCACACCCTAGTCTCAGCTTGGGGAGTGGTCAGACCCAAAATGTGATAAACTCCAAGAGCCTTATCTGTGGTCTGCAGGCTCAGCCCCAAGCACTTTAGCCTTTGCAGGCAGGCAGGAGAAGGGAAACTCATATATCCAGATATGAGGGAGGCATCAAATTTAATTAATTACCTACCATATGAGGTAGACATAAGGAGTTAAAGAGCTGGAACCGAAATAAGAAAAGCTAACATTTTCTTTTAGGTATTTTCCCAAAATCTTAACATGAGTTTCATTTAGTCTTTTCAATACCACTTGGCCTTTCCCAATTTCAAGATCTATATACCCTACTCCATACACCAACCTATGCTCTTATGACAGCCTGTGAGAGTTGGAGGGAGGATACTCTGCGATGGAACAAGGAAGGGAAAGAGGTTGCTTTGTGAGTTAGGAGGAGGGTGTTTGCTCTGTGAGATCTAGAAGGGAGGAGTATTGCTCAGAAAGAGATGAAGGATATTGCCATATAACAACATGGCATGAGCTCCTCCTGTTCACTTGTCCCTCAAAATATAAGGCCTTAAATAGTAGAGGTGTTGTTGGGTTCTACTCAGTAGCTCTCCTGGTGGTGGCAGGCCCTTAGTCTTCAAACATTCTTCCATCTTTCCCCTATCATCCTGTCCCATATTTTGGCTCACTCTCTAATGCTGGATGCTGTCCTTTTTCTTTTAATCTACTTCTCCCTCTTGCTATCTGTAGCTCTCTTTCTTTTTACATCTCTCATTCTTCCCTCATCCCAACCCCCAACCCCCCTTAGCCACCTCTCTGTCTCTACCCTTTGATCTTGTCTCTACTCCCTTCCCCCTGTCACTCAGTCTCACTTTCATCTCTCAGTAGGAAGTGCCAATTCCTCTTCACCTAACTCTTCTTTGTTGTTCTTCTCCATCTCCACAGTCTCTGATAGAATTTCTCCTTTACCTTTGTGCTGACTGACTATCCCTGCTGGATTCTCTCCTCTCCTGCTCCAAGTTTTCTGAGTCTTTGTATATTTCTGCATGCTCCTTGATTTTTGCCTCATATCCCTTTTTTGTCCTTCCGTCTATCTGTTTCTAACTCTACTTCTCTGTTACTCAATTCCTCTCCTCCATCCTTTTCCTCTCCTCTCTACTCTTTTGTCTTCTTTTTCATTCTCTTTGTCTCATCTCAGTCTCTTTCCCTGCCTCCTGTATTTTCCATCATCCTCTTGTCCTCTGTTTTATGGATCAGTCATCTTCTTCCTGTTCTTATCTCTACTTGTCCCCTTTCCTTCTGACTTTGATCTTTCTCTCTCCTGCAATTTCTATTGTTCTAACTCCATCGCTACCATTGCACCTTTATTTTCTATTACTTTCTGACTTTTATCTTTCTTAACTTTTCATTTCTTATAACTCCTTCCATATTCTTTTCCCTTTGAGTTCCTGCTCATTCATTAATTTACTCCCCAATTCAATAAACATTTATTTAATAAATATTTAATAAATTCAATAAATACTTATTTAAATTCAATAAATATTTATTGAATACATTTGGATAAAATATTCAATAAATATCCATTTTAGCCTCTGCCTCTTTCATTCACCAATAGATGTTTCCCAGATTCCTTGGGGCTTGGCTTGTTATCACCTACATCTCTATTTGTGCTTTTCCAAAATCCAGGAGCAAACCCAAAGATAGTAACATACCAGTCTGGTGGGACATGTACCCTTTAATTCTATTTCCTGAATCTACTTAAATTGGTACCTGTGGCCTCAAGCTTGTCTCTCTGGCTGGGCCTGCTCAGGAAAGACTCCTAGCCAAGCCTCAGGAGCCCTGGTCAACGGCATCTGTCTGCATTAGCAGGTTGAATTTTCACTTGGCTGAGGCCAATATTCTTAGAAAGAGTCGTAGCCTTAAGTGTTGATCAAAGGGTTGGTGGGTTGTCAACTCTTATCCTACCACACACAATCATACTTCAGTGATACATACCATCACAGAGTGGGTCAGTAGACAAGTCTAAAACAATCAGAATTCAGGCTTTCTCACCTCCAGTGGGAACTCATTTCTTTACCTCTTTGGTCTAATGATCAGTTTCCTGTTTCTTCTTCTCAGATGCCCCATTGGTACATTTTAAGATTGGGAAATTTCTTACCCTGAAATAACAGTAAAGACATTTCTGGGGAGGGGAGTAAGCATCAGATGAGAGGCTAAAGGCAAAGTATCAAATATAAGAATGACCCTTGGCTTTTGGCCAGGCCTTCATAGTGGAATCTCATCTCTTCCACATCTTATGCAGAACTTCAGGCTCAAGATGGTGACAGCAGCCATGTTGCTACAGCATTGCCCAGTGCTTATCCGGAGCCCCACAGGCCTCCTGGGCAAGATGATTAAGACTCACCAGTTCCTGTTTGGTATTGGACGTTGTCCCATTCTGGCCACGCAAGGACCAAGTTGTTCTCAAATCCACCTTAAGGCAACCAAGGCTGGAGGGGGTAAGAAGTCACTGCTGACAAATGGGGGAAAATGTCTGGGTCCTAGAGATAAGACTCCAACTCATACTGGTCATCATTACTTAATAACTGGGAGGGTTCGTGTGAAAAGTGTCAAAGAAGAATAAGCTGACCTAAAAATACACCTCACTTCTGACTTACGTCAGTGTCTCTAAAAAGAGTCTCATTCTCATTGCCCCTCACATTCTATATACTCCAGTCATGCTAAAACTACTTAAAATTGTCTGGATTAACTATCATTTTAAGTTCCTATGTCTTTGCTCCTGCCAAATAACTCTGTCCCATTATCTTTTCCAGAGCATCTCAAACTTCTCATGTAACACTTAACTTGGACACCATCTCCTCTCTGAAGACTGCCTAGAATTCCAGCCTGTCTAATTCCAATTCTGGGTCATGTCCCTTCCCTCTTCTAACCCATGTCTTCCCTCCTATCCCAGCACTGTTCATAATGTGTCTTCAGTATGTGTCATTCCCAACAACTTAGGAACTCCCTTAGCACAGGGACCAGATACATCCATCTCTGTGTCTCTACCATAGCCTGAAAGAGAGTTTTTTAGATATAGTACATCTCAGTGACCATTGTTAAATTTACAGCTAGAAACTTATAGCTAGAAATTCACTACCACTTACTCTCTTTGCATAGATTCTCCATCTTGGGCCAAGAGCCACTGTCCCTTCATGCTGTTGGAACTCCAGGATGGGAAGAGTAAAATTGTGCAGAAAGCAGCCCCAGAAGTCCAGGAAGACGTGAAGATTTTCAAGACAGGTTGGAGTTAAGTTCCACTTCATCTAACATCTACATCTAATGCTTGATTTCATCTTAACATGGTCCTGAGCTAGGCTAATCCAAAGGCAACTGGTACACATTCCATGATGGAAGTCTAGTCTTTTCTAGGAGAACCATGGTAGGCAATAGCTTAAACTGTGCACTGAAATTCACCCTCCCCAACACATATGAATGCTTCTATAACTTTTAGCTATTAGCCTGTTAGAGTTCTGCCTCCTCTCTCCCAGGTGACTAAATGGATTCCAACAGGCTGGGCTCCCACATATAAGCAACACTACTCTATGACAATCTGGATTTGCATAAAAGAGTAAGTTTTGGAAGTAGGTACATTCTCTAGATGAGTATTGAGGTCAGGTCAATTCAATTGATGCAAACCATTCAAGATAATCACACCTAGAGTTGGCCATACTGTCAACATCTTTCACAGAACTTTGTGGGATATAATTAAGAGTAAAATTTTCAATTTTTCCTTTTTTATTTATTTTTTTCCATTTATTTTTATTAGTTGGAGGCTAATTACTTTACAATATTGTAGTGGGATGGGGAACACATGTAAATCCATGACTGATTTACGTCAATGTATGGCAAAAATTTTCAAAATTGAATTCTAATGACTTAAAGAAAAGAAGAGTAAGGGACAGTATACTGCATATATCTTCCAAGTGCAAGACTCAGCACTGCTACTCCAGTTCTTTCACCCAAGGAAAGTCCTAGTGAAGAAAAGTGTAATTCACCTTATGAATGGTTTCATGACATATAAGTCTCCACTTGGGGAGGTGAGAAAAAGCTTACTTTTCAGAATATTTCTTCTCTCTGTTCAAGGCTCCTCTACTTCCTAACCTTGAATTTATATATATATATGTTGTATTGAGTTTAAAGAAGACAGCACATTCTTTCTTTCCCTCCCCTCCCTTTCTTCATGGCCACTGGATCCCATACTCCCTCTCAGACTTGCCCATCTCTCTGGCCTCAACCAGCCTGAGGAAGCCATTCTCCAGTCCCCAAGAGCCAGAGAAAAATTCAGAGAAGGTCACACACCTGATTCAGAACAACATGGCTGGTGAGTTTGCTGAGGTGGAAGTAAAAGGGGGTAGGAATATGGAAGGAATGCTAAAATGCTGTGCACTGACACAGCAGAGGAAATGGCAAAGAATTACTTTAGAGCCCAGGGGAGTCTGAGTTTAAATTTTAATGCTGGAACTTGCTGGATCTGCATGCTTTGGAAAGTAAGTTATATACTTGCAGTGAGATTTTAATACCTCAACAAGTTATTACAAGAAGGAAATAAAATTACACTTACAGAAGTGCCTCTAACTTGTTATGAAGTTTCATTAAATATTAGATGTATTCCTATCATTTCTTCTCCATGCTTCCCTCAGAAACACTCATCCTTCACAGAGAACTTTTCCCCCTGTCTTATGTGTGTTTATAATAATTTTCCATAACAGAATTTGTTTCATTTTCCCAATACAAAATGAATATAAAGAGGGAAATTTAAATCAGAGCTCCACCATCCACCATTAATTTTTTCTTATATTTTTTCCAGATATTTTCCTATGACTGAACACACACATACAAAACTACACTTCCCTCCACATACATGTTTTTATTAGAAATGTGATCTCATTCCAGTCCCAGTTTGTTGTTGTTCTTTGTTCATTTAACAATATGTCATGGGCATTATTCCATGTCCCTAAACATAGAGCTGCATAATAATTATAAATGATTGAATTGTGTTCTGTAGCATGAATGCAACATCATTTAATCAACCAAGCATCTTCATGTAATTATACCAATTTTTTGTGTGTGTTCTTCCACTTTATATTGTATGTTGGTTTTACATACATATAAATGTACCCAAAGATAATATATAGTTTTCTTAGACTATATACGGCTATACTAGAAACTAGTTAGCTATTCCTCAATTGGGTTGCTTCCAGTTTTTTATCTTACAAACAGTGGTGCAACAAACATCCTTGAATGTACCTCTTCATGTAGATAGGTAAATGTTTCTCTACAATAGACACTAAAAGGTGGAAATCTCAGGATGTGAAGGTGTACACATTTTCAATATTAATAAATATTGCCAACTGGTCCTCCAAAGTGGTGTACGAATTATCAAAGAGAATTCATATTCTCACACACTCTCCAGCACTTGATAGTATCAAACTTTTAAATCTTTATTAATTTGATGAGTGAAAACTTGTTTTTGCAGTTGATTTTCCCTGATTAAGCATCTTTTTACTATATTTATTGAATGGTCTGGTTATATTCTTTGCCCACTTTTCTATTGGGTTAAAATTTTACATAGTAATTTTCAGAGTTTCTAAAACATAAATTCTGGATATCAAGTTTTGTGCTAAACATGCTGCAAATATTTCCCTAGGTATGTCAGCATGTGCATTTTGAAAACTCTTGGTACATAGTTCCAAACATCCCTGCAGCAAAGATGTTACTAATGTACACTCCTACCATATAAGTTGCCATCTACAACAATCATGATTTCTGTCTCATGGATAGAGTTGTGGAGTTTAACAAGCCTGGTGGCATACATTATATTTCAGTCTTAAAAAAAATAAGGTTGCTCCATTTTGTAGTGGTTAAAGAAGTAGACTATTCCTCATTTGTAAAATGGAGATGCTAATAGAAATTTCCACATAGCATTATTATAAAGAATAAATGAAATGATATCTATAAAGTTACTAAGAGAGGGTATTACATGTAATAGGCACTTATTAAATGTTGGCTATAATAATATTATTTAAAATTATTATTCTTACTACTACTACTAAACTACTGTATTACAATAGCCACAATAATAGTACTATATGCCAGATATTAGATTGGATGTATTACATTCTGTTTGTCATCAGATGGTCATAATTCTGCAATGAAGATATTATTAGCCCCATTTTATAGGTGAGGAAATTAAGACTAAGAGGATTCATGACTTGCTAATATTACACAACTAGGAAAGCAGAACTATGACTAGAACTAGACCCATCAACACTTTTCCCACTGAAACTTGAGGTGGTACTTCTGGAAGGAGGGTGCCATACTAACCTTGGAAAAAGGAATGAGGCCATGCAAGGGGTAGGAGGCCTGAGTTAATGTATAATAAGTGAATGAGTCAGTGAGTAAGCAAAGGGGTGGTTGAATTAAATAGAGCATTAATGTGACCCAGTAAGTTAATGACTGATCAAATAAATGAATAAATGGAAAGAGAATTGGAGAATTCCAAATCAATTGCATTAAATAAAATATGGACTAGCCAGGAAGTAATTTAAAATGAATTCTTTTCATCCCCATCTCTACTCCCACAGGAGACCATGTCTTTGGTTATGACCAGTTTTTTAAGGACAAAATCATGGAGAAGAAACAGGACCACACCTATCGTGTTTTCAAGACTGTGAATCGCTGGGCTGATGCATACCCCTTTGCTGAACACTTCTTTGAGGCATCTGTGGCCTCAAAGGATGTGTCTGTCTGGTGCAGTAATGACTACCTGGGCATGAGCCGGCACCCTCGGGTCTTGCAAGCCACACAGTGAGTACTAGGGTCTGAGCCATGATGAGCCCACAGGGAGATAACCAGAGAAGAGCCAAAGCCACACATAGAAGGAAAAGGCAGAGCTGACAGTGGAAACCTGGGTTCCACCCAACACCCCTTTTGTCTTGAGGTCTTTCAACAAATCTAACCCTTGGACAGGAACTAAGTCAACAAGTCTAGTTTTCCAAACTCTTTGGTATCCAGTGCTACAAAGAAGAGGATGAGAAATTGAACAAGTTGCACTCTCCATGAGTTCTGACTCTGGCTACAGAATGAGTATTACCAGAGATGGTGTGCAACCTCCTCTAAAATATCTTCCAAGCTAATCAAGACCAATCTAGCCTCTCCTTCTCTCCCTGAGTGCTTTCAGCCTAAGAAGGAATGTCCATTTCTCCCCATTCGCCCCATACTGACCTCTACTTTGTCATATAGGACACAACTCATAGAGAATCACTAAGTTAATATTGATCCCTATCAAGGAAGAGAAATCTACACAGTTTATTAGTATCTGACAAGAGTTTCTTCTCCTTGCCTCCCTTGTTTTCTCCTGGCCAGAGAGACCCTGCAGCGCCATGGAGCTGGAGCTGGTGGCACCCGCAACATCTCGGGTACCAGTAAGTTCCATGTAGAGCTGGAGCAAGAGCTGGCTGAGCTGCACCAGAAGGACTCAGCCCTGCTCTTCTCTTCCTGCTTTGTGGCCAATGACTCCACTCTCTTCACCTTGGCCAAGATCTTGCCAGGTAAGCCCAGAGCCAAAACTTTGTTCAGGGCTAGTATTCTGCATCCAGGCTTACTGTCTCCATCAGCCTTCCCTGTCTTCTGAGTTCATTTGCTCCCATTGCCCTTTGTTCTTACCCACCCTGCATACCCTCAACACTGGATGACTATATCCTAACCTTACTGAAGGGTAACATCATAAATTTGTCATTTCCTAACTCAATTGAACTCAACACTTATAAATAGTCCTTTTATATTCCTATATCAGCTTTTTCAAACTTTCTTTCCCCTTCTAAAACCTGTGGCTACCTTCTCCTTCACTCTTAGCAAATTATCTCACATCTTACAACAAAAATAAAACAGAAGCCACCAAACAGGAGGTCCCTTAACGTATAGCCACTAAACCCACAAATTTATCTCATTGTTCATCTACCCTTTTTCATTCTTTCCTTTTACAAATTGAAGACACATGTCTCCTTCTGCCTAAAGCTAATTCCTTCACTTGTACACCAGATCTCATCCGAAGCCCATCTTCCCACTCTCCCATCCTTTAAACAGTAATGTCCTCAACTCATATGCCTATCATTCTTCCATCATAGCCCAATCCCAGATAAATGCAACTCTCCACCTTCTCTATGTCAATACTGATATTATATAATTACTTAGATGGGAGCCACTAATAATTCATGATCACCAACCTCTACTGTCCTCTCTGCTTTCTGGCAATTCTGTTTCCATAGTCAGTCCTCCAAGTCACCAAGGAAACTTTGCCAAACCCCATTCTCTTCAGCTTTCTTACACCTCCACCTCACCTCCACCCACAGCAGATTACTTCATCTCCTACCACACAGAAAACAGAATACCCTAGGCAGCAATGTCCTCAACTTCTTGCCTCAAACTACCTATAAACTCATGAGCATTCTCACATGGCCTCTTTTCATTCTTTACCTCCTGCCACTGTAGAAGAGGTGCCATTTTTCTTGTTGACTAATTCTTACATGAGTACTCTGTGCGTCCTCTACCTCATCAGGAATCTTGATCTATGAGTTCCCTCTCTCCTTCCTGTATCTTTAGCCTCTCCTGCTCTTTAAACATGTTGAAGTCTCTTGCATCTCAAAAAATTTTTTTTCCTCTTCACTCTCTAGTTACTGCCATTCTGTCTCCTCCTTATAACAGGCAAACTGATTGAGAAAAGTCTCCACACTTGCTACCCATTTCCTCACTTCTTGAAAAAATTTCAGCACACTATAAACATCTCTACTGCTTCTTAGAAACTTTTTTCAGGACCACACATAACCCCAACTCAAGCCAATATCTTTGGAAATGTCTTCAGTGAACTCCTTCAGCCATTAGAATTCAACTTCTTTTCATTTCCTCTGCCACCATCCTAAGACCAACGTCATTTTCCTGATTTCACCTTTGCCTTCTTACAACATATTCTTCACAAGAACCAGATGGTATTTTAAAAATAAAAGCCCATCTTTGGTATTCCTCTGCCCCAAACCCTTTAATAGATTCCCACTGCCCTTCTCTTTATCATGCCTTCTAAAGCCTTCAATAATCTGGCCTCTACCTACCTCTTCAGGCTCATCTTTTGACACCTCTCTTCACATTCTTTCATTCAGTAATATACTAATTCACATATTCATTCACTCACTTAAAATTCAGTAATTCTGTTTTTTTAATCCATTCATTCAAAAAAGGTTTGCTTCACATCTACTGTACACTTAGCCTTAATCTGGGTACCAGAAACAGAAAGATAAAAAGTTGTGATCCCTGCTCCCAAGAAACTTCCAATCTACTTATCTTTCACAGCAGGTTCTCCAGGAAGTCATGCCTGATTTCCACAGGTAGAAGTGACCCCTTACTCTAATATAAGGCCACAATTCCTTGATGTCAGTGCAGGTTCAGGGGCCCAGGAATCAATTCCATCTGCCAATTTCCCACCTCTACTTGTTCTCCCACCATTGTCCAGTAAAAAGCCCTGGATTCCTCAGGTCCTAGACAAAAAGCCTCCCCTTCTTTAGACTTAGATTCCTCACTTGTACATTAAAGTGACTAGATTCCATGGTCATCAATTGCCCTTCTAGCTCTGACTTGTAATGAGGTTATGATTCAAACTGTGAAAGTCTAAGTATCTACCCTGTAACTATGAGCAGAAGTATGCTATCTGGAAAAGGTGGGATTTCATCTAAATCAGGAAGAATATATCATCAGTCCAAGTTAACAAACATTCCCTGGGATAAACTCCTTTCTAAGGCTTAATCTTGGTGTCTTGGGAATAGGAAGGTAAGCCCTGTTCTCAGGAAACTCTAGAGCATTCTTGGAAAATTTAAATTTCCTCCACCTCAAGAGAACCAAAGTCCAAGCCAGGGTTAAAATGCCTGGAGAGAAGAGTGTAGGGGTCAGAATTTCAGGGCAGAGAAGTTCTTCCAAGAGAGGAAGAGGTGTTACAAAGGCTTCCGGAGGAGGGAGAAGCTGAGCAGAGGCTTCAAATGGAGGAAAGGATTAGCTTTTTGCTCCTGCCAAGTCAATCTTGAAGTTGAAATGTGAATACTGGGATAGAAGCTTAAGCATTATGCATCTGGTTCTTCAGGGTGCGAGATTTACTCGGATGCAGGCAACCATGCTTCCATGATACAAGGTATCCGCAATAGTGGAGCAGCCAAGTTTGTCTTCAGGCACAATGACCCTGACCACCTGAAGAAACTTCTAAAGAAGTCCAACCCTGAGACACCCAAAATTGTGGCCTTCGAGACTGTTCACTCCATGGACGGTAAGCATATGTGTGAGTGCATGTTTACTAACATTGGTCTCACAAAAAACTAAGATGATAATGATAATAACTAACATTTATAGAATGTTTATTATGTACCAAGCAAAATTATTAGTATTTCAAATGTATTAATTCACTTAAGCTTCACAAAAATTCTGAGGTAAGTGCTATTATTATTTCTATTTCTATGAGGAAACTGAAACACAAAGAAGTGAAGTGACTTGCCCAAGGTCACATAACCAGTAAATGCCAAAGGATGGAGACAGCTATTACACTGATTTCAAAGTTTAAGAAAATGAAGCGCAGAGAGAGTACCCAAGTTACCTTGGCTGGCTCAGTAAACTGGTGCCAAAGTGTGTATCCTAACCCTAGGATGTATGAGTCCAATTTCTTCATACGATGCTCCTTCCATTAGAAATGATGTGCAGATCAATCATCCCAGTGTCTGGTTCCTGCAGCAAAAATTTTCACAAACCAGTACCTGGGAGACTTTTTAGGGTCCAATATGTAGCACTGGAATCAAAACAGGTTTTCAAGTCAGACAGATCTTGGTTCAAGTCCTATCTCTAGCACTTACCAGCTCAGTGACCTTGGGTAACTCTCTAACTCTCTGAACTTCAGCTTTCCTCAAGGTAAAATATCTGCTTGAAAGAGATGATGGAAGACATTCTATTTATCATGATCTAAGTAGAAATAAATCACCTTTATCATCCTACCTCTTTCCTTTCCCCAACTGAAACAATGCTCAAATCATTGTTTTGTTGTCCCTCTTAGGCAGAAATCATCTATTTTAGGCATAATCTTCTGGGTTTATTAAAGTGAAGAGATCCTCAATTCATTTCAATTTGTCACTTTTCCAAGTGAAACAAAGGAGAGTCCACTGTACTCTCTGATTTAGCCAGTATAAGTGCCATCACATCAAGTAATGGTGATGCACAAGCTGTTGAACCAAACTATCCATGTTCAAATCCCAGCATGACAACTTACTAGCTTGGACAAGTTTCTTAATTGCTGTGTCTCAGTTGCCTTATCTTTAAAACTTGAGATGATAATTAATAGAGTGACTGAGAATATTTAAGTGAGTGAATATATATAAAAACTTACTGTCATGCCCTCGTCCACATTTCTACAACCAGCAATGATCATATTTCTACCACTGAGACTACTCTAAATCATTATTTCTGTAGTGAAAACCAGAAACAATGAATGTTGGGACCATTCTACTTCCTTACATTTGCAAATGAATGGTTCTTTATTTAGTGAATGGTGGAAACCCTGCCGAAACTGTCAACTTAGGGCTGAATTCCTCCCATTGAAATGATGCTTGAACCATTACACTGTCCTCTTAGTCTTGCACTCCAACTCTTGTGGTTTTCTCCCCTCCTGTTGTCCCACCAGCTGCTCATAAACTTTAATCCTAGCCTGGAGTCCCTGTTCCCACATGAAGAAGTTCCTTCCACTTTCCTGCCCCATTAGTTTCCAGGAATGGGGAATGACAGATGTATGGGTTCTTGTATATGTAGAGTGGTCACAAAATCTGTGCATGAAATTCACAGACACTTGAAGACCTTATAAACAATTATCAGCATAGAATAACAGAGGAAAATGGTAAATCTGCATGGAAAATGTACAGGAACATACAGATTACATCTAATTCACTTTCATTCAATACATTGAGACCGAGTCTATGGGAGGATAACCTCAGGTAACAACACTGACAGAGATGAGAAACAAATATATTCCTACAGAAACAGAAAAGACAGAAACAGAGGCACAAAGAAACTCAGAAAGAGACAGAGACACAGAGAAAAAAGTCTAAAGTCAGAAAGGTAGACATGAAGGGATACAAACAATAAGAAAGAGAGAACAGAAGTGAGGAGGAAGGTGAGTGAGGGAAGGAGGGATAGAGACACTGACAAAGAGACAGAGGAAGGGGGGAGAGGAGGGAGAAAAACAAATACAGAGATAGAAAACAGAGACACAGAAACAAAGTTGGAAATAGCCATAAAAAGAGAGAGTGGCAAAAAGTCAGAAAGATAGAAATATGGAAGACCAGAGAAAAAATGATATTGACACAGCTGACAATAGCACTTGGCAGAGAAGGTGAGTGAGATTTGAAAACATTAACCTGGAGCAAAAGGAGAATTTTTTTTTAATTTATTTAAACAAAGGCATCATGTAGGCTAGTGCCAATCCTTGATGGAAATACACAGACTTGTGAGGGGTGGAAAGGCAAAGAGGGGCTGAAAAATAGCATAAGCAAGAGGACAGATATTATCAGAATGAAGTAAAAATAGAAAGACAGAAAAGTAAACCTTAATCACAGGCTGGGGAAAATGCACACATACACACAACTTGGGTGAGAGTAGGGTGAACTCAATCAACACATATGAAGAAGTCTGGCATAGCCCCAACTAAGGGTGTACACCCTCCCCCTTTCCCAGCCTATAGTTGTTATGCGCCACAAATTTCCATGCTGGAGATGGAGCTGGAGAAGGGTTATGATCTACCTCTATTCATGACTTTGCTCAGGTGCCATCTGTCCCCTGGAGGAATTGTGTGATGTGGCCCACCAGTATGGAGCTCTGACCTTCGTGGATGAAGTTCATGCTGTAGGGCTGTATGGGTCCCGGGGTGCTGGGATTGGGGAGCGTGATGGAATTATGCACAAGATTGACATCATCTCTGGAACTCTTGGTGAGTGAGTCCCTTGGGTTACCCTTATATACAATCCAGAAAAGAAGTCCCTAGAAGAACATTTTCTTCCTCCTCCACAAAGTTGCAAAAGCTATTTGCATAGAATTTATGGCCCAGGCTATAGAACACTTGGATTCTCTCCTCCCACTCCCATCCCACTGAAAAATTGCTGACAAAGTCTGGAAGATTTTTTGAGAAGACCATTGACCTGGGCCAAATTACCAAGTTCAACTCAGTGAGTGGAGTTGTGGATCAAAACTCCTTCCCCACCCCAGTTCCAAGCTCCATTTAGCTCTACTTTTGGATCTAACCAGTTGAAGGCCCCCACCCAGTTCCTGCATATCTAGTCATTACACATGGCAGGGCTTGCAAGTCTTATCGCAAAGCAGCACAACTATCAGCTCTGTCTGCTTGTCACAGACAAGAAAGATGATAAGGGAGTCTGGAGCTCCAACTTCTAGTGTACTGCCTTGAGTTACCCTGTTCCTCAGGGGGCTGATAATGGGATCTGTGCATAACCTCCTCATTCTCTTCCTTGTCTCCAGGCAAAGCCTTTGGCTGTGTGGGTGGCTACATTGCCAGCACCCGTGACTTGGTTGACACGGTACGTTCCTATGCTGCTGGCTTCATCTTCACCACTTCACTGCCTCCCATGGTGCTCTCCGGGGCTCTGGAATCCGTGCGACTACTCAAGGGAGAGGAGGGCCAAGCCCTGAGAAGGGCCCACCAACGCAATGTCAAGCACATGCGTCAGCTACTAATGGACAGGGGCCTTCCTGTCATCCCATGCCCCAGCCACATCATCCCCATTCGGGTGAGAGTCCTACATTGCCCATTGCTGTCTCCACCATCTCTCCCGGGAGCCTTCCCGCACTCAGCAAACTGAAACCTGTTCCTGCTAACTGTTTTCTTGTTAACCATCCTCCTTATCATCAGTTTTCTTTCCCTTTTGGAAAATTATCAGTCATTCTGGATTAACTAGTGTTTTTTTTTTTTTTTTACATTAGCTATTATCTCATGGTTAGTAGACTGTCCTGTTCCTTGGGCTAGTTCAGTGTTCCTTTGAAACACTACTTTTGCAAATATGTTTAATTAACCCAGTGACAACACCCCAGAAGTTGCTTGGGGTTTTATCTTCTTACTCAGAACTACCCCAAATTAACATACTAGCTAAGTATGCTTCCTCTACAAACAGCTTCAAGACAAGGTCCCTAGAAGCACTTCTACCCCATTTAGTTTTTAAATTGGAGTATAGTTGACTTGGGGCTTTCTTGGTAGCTCAGCTGGTAAAGAATCTGCCTCCACTGCAGGAGGCCCCAGTTCGATTGCTGGGTCTGGAAGTTCTCCTGGAGAAGGGATAGGCTACCCACTCCAGCATTCCTGATGGCTTATATAGTAAAGAATCTGGGTGCAATGAGGGAGACCTAGGTTCAGTCCCTGAACTGGGAAAATCCCCTGGAGGAGGGCATGGCAACCCACTCCAGTATTGTTGCCTGGAGAATCCCAACGGACAGAGGAGCCTGGCAGGCTACAGCCCATGGGGTCACAAAGTATTGGACAAAACTGAGCTAATAAGCACAGCACAGCATATAGTTGACTTACAATATTGTGTTCCAAGTGTACAGCAAAGTGATTCAGTTACATTTTTTTCCAGATTATTTTCCATTAGTTCACTGTGTTATATAGTAAATCCTTGTTGCTTATTTATTTTATGGGTAGTAACTTTTATCTGTTAATCCCATCAGTTCAGTTCAGTTTAGTCATTCAGTAGTGTCTGACTCTTTGTGACCCCATGGACTGCAGCATGCCAGGCTTCCCTATCCATCACCAACTCCTGGAGCTTACTCAAACTCATGTCCATTGAGTGGTGATGCCATCCAACCATCTCACCCTCTGTCATCCTCCTTCTCCTCCAGCCTTCAATCTTTCCCAGCATCATGGTCTTTGCAAATGACTCAGTTCCTTGCATCAGGTGGCTAAAGTATTGGAGTTTCAGGTTCAGCATCAGTTCTTGCAATGAGTATTCAGAACTGATTTCTTCTAGGATGGACTGGTCGGATCTCCTTGCTGTCCAAAAGACTCTCAAGAGTCTTCCCCAACACCACAATTTGAAAGCATCAATTCCTTGGCGCTAAGCTTTCTTTATAGTTCAACTCTCACATTCATTCATGACTACTGGAAAAAACAAAGTTTTGACTAGACAGACATTTACTGGCAAAGTGATGTCTCTGCTTTTTAGTATGCTGTCAGGTTGGTCACAGCTTTTCTTCCAAGGAGCAAGCATCTTTTAATTTCATGGCTGCAGTCACCACCTGCAGCAATTTTGGAGCCCCAATAAATAAAGTTTGTCACTATTTCCATTGTTTCCCCATCTATTTGCCATGAAGTCATGGAGCCAGATGCCAAGATCTTAGTTTTCTGAAAGTTTAGTTTTAAGCCAAATTTTTCACTCTCCTCTTTCACTATCATCAAGAGGCTCTTTAGTTCTTCTTTGTGGTTTGTTTGTTTGTTTGTGTGTGTGTGTGTTTTGCTTTTTTTTTTTTTTTTGGTTTTTTTTTTTTTTTTTTTTTTTTTTTTGCTGTAAGGGTGGTGCTATCTGCATATCTGAGGTGATTGATATTTCTCCTGGAAATCTTGATTCCAGCTTGTTCTTCATCCAGCCAAGCGTTTAGACAGCCTTTACTTACTCCTTTCCCGATTTGGAGCCAGTCTGTTGTTCCATGTCCAGTTCTAACTATTGCTTCTTAACCTGCATACAGATTTCTCATGAGGCAAGTCAGGTAATCTTGTTTTCCCATCTCTTGAATAATTTTCCACAGTTTGTTGTGATCCACACAGTCAAAAGGCTTTGGTGTAATTAATATAGCAGAAGAAGATGTTTTTCTGGAACTGTCTCACTTTTTCGATGATCCAACAGATGTTGGCAATTTGATCTCTGGTTCCTCTGCCTTTTCTAAATCCAGTTTGAACATCTAGAAGTTTATGGTCCACATACTGTTGAAGCCTAGCTTGAAGAATTTTGAGCAGTACTTTTTTAGTGTGTGAGATGAGTGCAATTGTGCAGTAGTTTGAGCATTCTTTGGCAATGCTTTTTGGGGGGTGATTGGAATGAAAACTGACATTTTCCAGTCCGGTGGCCACTGCTGAGTTTTCCAAATTTGCTGACAGATTGAGTGCAGCACTTTCACAGAATCATCTTTTAGGCTTTGAAATAGCTTAACTGTAATTCCATCACCTCCACTAGCTTTGTTCATAGTGATGCTTCCTAAGGCCCACTTGACTTCACATTCCAGGATGTCTAGCTCCAGGTGAGTGATCACACCATCATGATTATCTGGGTTGTGAAGATTTTTTTTTGTATAGTTCTTCTGTGTGTTCTTCTTAATATCTTCTGCTTCTGTTAGGTCCATACCATTTCTGTCCTTTATTGTGCCCATCTTTGCATGAAATGTCCCCTTGGTATCTCTAATTTTCTTGAAGAGATCTCTAGTCTTTCCCATTCTGTTGTTTTCCTCTATTTCTTTGCATTGATCACTGAGGAAGGTTTTTTTTTTTTAATCTCTCCTTGCTCTTCTTTGGAACTCTGCATTCAAATGGGTATATCTTTCCTTTTCTCCTTTGCTTTTCACTTCTCTTCTTATCACAGCTATTTGTAAGGCCTCCTCAGACAACCATTTTGTCTGTTTGAATTTCTTTCTCTTGGGGATGGTCTTGATCCCTGTCTGCTGTACCATGTCATGAATCTCTGTCCATAGTTCTTCAGACACTCTGTCTATCAGATCTAATCCCTTGAATCTATTTCTCACTTCCAATGTATAATTATTAGGGATTTGATTTAGGTCATACCTGAATACTATAGTGGTTTTCCCTACTTTCTTCAATTTAAGTCTGTATTGGGCAATAAGGAGTTCATGATCTGAGCCACAGTCAGCTCCCAGTCTTGTTTTTGCTGCCTGTATAGAGCTTCTCCATTTTTGGCTGCAGAGAATATAATCAATCTGATTTCAGTGTCAATCATCTGGTGATGTCCATGTGTAGAGTCTTCTCTTGTGTTGTTGGAAGAGGGAGTTTGCTATGACCAGTGCATTCTCTTGACAAAACTCTATTAGCCTTTGCCCTGCTTCATTCTGTCCTCCAAGGCCAAATTTGCCTATTATTCCAGGTGTTTCTTGACTTCCTACTTTTTCATTCCAGTCCCCTATAATGAAAAGAACATATTTTTTGGGCGTTCATTCTAGAAGGTCTTGTGGTCTTCATAGAACCATTCAACTTCAGATTCTTCAGCATTACTGGTTGGGGCATAGATTAGGATTACTGTGATATTGAATGTTTTGCATTGGAAATGAACAGAGATCATTCTGTCATTTTTGAGATTGCATGGAAGTACTGCATTTTGGGCTCTTTTGTTGACTATGAGGGCTACTCCAATTCTTCTAAGGGATTCTGGCCCACAGTAGAAGATATAATGATCATCTGAGTTAAATTCACCCATTCAAGTCCATTTTAGTTCGCTGATTCCTAAAATGTTGATGTTCACTCTTGCCATCTCCTGTTTGACCACTTCCAATTTGCCTTGATTCATGGACCTAACATTCCAGGTTCCTATGCAGGATTGTTGCTACAGCATTGGATTTTATTTCCATCACCAGTCACATCCACAGCTGGGTGTTGCTTTCGCTTTGGCTCCATCTCTTCATTCTTTCTGGAGTTGTTTCTCCACTGTTCTCCAGTAGCATATTGGGCACCTACCAACATGGGGAGTTCATCTTTCAGTGTCCTATCTTTTTGCCTTTTCATACTGTTCATGGGGTTTTCAAGGCAAGAATACTGAAGTGCTTTGCCGTTCCCTTCTCCAGTGGACCACGTTTTGTCAGAACTCTCCACAATGATCCGTCCATCTTGGGTGGCCCTACATGGCATGGCTCATGTTTTCATTGAGTTAGACAAGGCTATGATCCATGCAATCAGATTTGTTAATTTTCTGTGATTGTGGTTTTCATTCTGTCTGCCCCCTGATGGAGAAATATAAGAGGCTTATGGAAGCTTCCTGATGGGAGAAACTGACTGAGGGGGAAACTGAGTCTTGTTCTGATGAGTGGGGCCATGCTCAGTAAATCTTTAACCCAATTTTCTGTTGATGGGCAGGGCTGTGTTCCCTCCCTATCATTCCCATACTCCTAATTTATCCCTCCCTTATACCTCATTGTTGTTGCTTAGTCACTAAGTCATGTCCAACCAAATCTTTTGCGACACCATGGACCATAGACTGCCATAGGTTTCTCTATCCATGGGATTTCTCAGGCAAGAGTACTGGAGTGGGTTGCCATTTCCTTCTCCAGTGAATCTTCCCAACCCAGTGATCAAACCCATGTCTCCTGTATTAACAGACAGATTCTTTACCACTGAGCCACCTGGGAAGCCCCTCTTTCCCCTTAGGCATCCATAAGTTTGTTTTTTATGAGTATGTTTCTGTTTTGGTTATGGATTCATTTGTATTATTTTTTAAGATTCCACATATAAGTGATATATTTGTCTTTCTCTGTCTGACTTACTTCAATTAGTATAATAGTCTCTAGGTACATCCATGTTTCCACAAATGAAAATATTTCACTTCTTTGTGGCTGAGTAATATTCAATTTTATGCATGTATGCATATATGCATGTGTGTGTGTGTGTATATACACACATACACACCCCACACGTTCTTAAGTCAATTATGTGTTGATGGGAACTTGAATTGTTTCCATGTCTTGGCTATTGTAAGTAGTGCTGTTGTGAACATTGGGATGCATGTTATCTTAAGTCAGATTGCTGCCACTGAGCAACTCCTTGATAAGAGATTTTAGACCTGCCACTGACTAAGACTCTTTTGAAAATATATGCCCCCAAGTTCAGTTGGAGTTCCTTGATCTGATTCCCTCCACCTGCTTAATAGAGCTAGCAATAGTGGGGCCAGGGGAGCAGATACTGACAAGCTTTTCTCCTGGGTCCAGGTGGGTGATGCAGTACTGAACAGCAGGATCTGTGATCTCCTGCTCTCCAAGCATGGCATCTACGTGCAGGCCATCAACTACCCAACTGTCCCCCGGGGTGAGGAGCTGCTGCGCTTGGCACCCTCCCCCCACCACAGCCCTCAGATGATGGAAGACTTTGTGGGTAAGTCCTCAACATTGGTGTCTACAGCACTCTTCTTTCCTTCAGCCCCATTACCGTAAGAAGTTGACAGTGGATGCCGTTCAGTTTAAAAATATATTTCTGAAACATCTATTATGTGCTAGACCCTATACTAGGGTCATAAATGAATAAGAAACAGTTCCTATACTCATAGGGCTTCAGTTTGGTTGAGGAGACCACAGCAGACTCAAACAATGACTTCAAGGAGTGATTGAAGTTCAACAAAAAGAATGCATGGGGGAGGTGTATGAACAGAAAAGGGGCATGATGCAACCTGTGGGATTCAGTATAGGCTTCTTAGTGGAGGTGACAACCTGAGCTGAGTCTTGCGAAGGGGTGTGGTATTGGACCAAGAGAAGAAAGAGGATGCAGAAGAGATATTCCCAGTAGAAGCAAGAGCATTGGGAAAGGCAAGGAAGAGGATGAGAAGTAGCCTTGGACATATCAAGAATAAGCAGATATTACTGGAATGTAGGAAAGTAAGAATGGAATAAGGTAGGGGAGTGTTTACCTATGAATCTGCAAAGACAACACACAGTTTGGAGGCTTGTAGAGCTGAATAGCTTGGGTTTTATCCTTAAGGTGCCCAATTCACCTAAAGTTTACTGAATTCCTTCTGGGTACAGGGCCAGCATAGAGCAGGTTCTTATCCTAGGTCTGTTGGGTGAAAGACACATAGGCAGTTGATGGCATAGCAAAGGAGACAGACATAAACATGGGTGGTACTGGTCCAGTGTGGTGAGCTCCAGTACTCTGGGAGCTAAAAGGAGAGTGTTAATTTATGGCCAGAGAGGGTAAGAAGGGTGAAATTAAGTAGGCTTCATAGGTAAGGAAGTCCTTCTGCTGTACCTTGAAGTACCCATGGTATGGTGTAAGGATATTTCAGAACAAGGGAATTCGATAAGCACAGACCTAGAGATAGGAAAACGGAGGGCATACATTAGCTACAGCATTTTGTTTGTGTGGAGCATAGGCAGAATGAGAGTACTGGGAAAACAAGACAGGTAGACGCCATTCATTCATTTAAAAGCATCAAATAATGCTAGCCAACACTTATTAAGTACTTACCATGTGTCAAGAACTGTTCTAAATACTTTACACGTATTAACTCATCTAATCCTCATGGGGTAGAGATGGTATTATTAGCATTTCCATTTTATATATGTAGAAACTGAGGTATCAAAATACATAGTAACTGGTCGAAAGTCACATAGCTACTAGGTTTGAACCGGAGAGTCTGTTTCTACCTCCATGCTCATACCAATAAATCTATCACCTCTCTGAGCTAGTGATTTAGACTTCTGGACCTCTTGCTCAGCCTTCTTTGCACTAGACTTCAATTATAGAGCTTTCAGTATTCTCAGTTTTCTAAGTGTCCACTTATGCTGGGCTTTTGCAGTAAAGAAATATGAGAGGCATTCACCATGACTCCGCCAGTCAGTCCTTCAATATCATAGCCAACCCATCATGAAATCTTGCAAATGTTCTCTACAATCTCTCTCAAATCTCATTTCTCCATTGCTACTTCTTTAATCCATGTCAATGTGATTTCTTCCTAACTAATTCTCCTGCTTTTCTCTAATCCCTTATCCATACTTACCATCAGAGGGATTTTTCTAAATATCTGACCACATAGCTCCCTAGTTTAAACCTCTTCATATTTCCCTACTGTCTAGACTAGAGCAGTGGTCTCCAAGGTGAGGTATGCAAGACAATCCATAGGGTAAGGGGATTTATTAGAATTGTATATTTACTTTTTGTCTTAAAAAATAGGAAATTAAGCATTACTGATACTGATCTCTAATATACAGACTGACAATAATATATGTATGTAGTATATAAAAAATACATACATTGGAAGTAGGTATTAGAACTTTTGTACTAATAGGATGTATAGCCCCCAAACTCGAGACACTGGCCTGGAGAATAGTCAAACCTCCTTGGCATAGCATTCAATGCCTTCAACATGGCATTCTATGCTTTCTCTTCTTCCCCACATTCATTTTATTTCTCCAGCTACTCTGAATGACTTACAGTTCCCTCACTTAGCTCTAGCCTCTTACCTCTGGGATTTTGTTAATGATGCTTCCTTCTGAGTAGAATGCCTTCCCTCATCCCTTACTCTGACTTACCTGTTTTCATCTTCTAGATGTAATCAGGCATCTTTCACTCATTCTTTCAACACATAATTATAGAGTACCTACTGTGTGCTAGATACTGTTCCAGGTGCTGGGGATTCAGTACTACACAAAACAGACACAAAATCTTCTGGAGCTTACATACTAGTAGAAGGAGATAATTTAAAAAGGAACACATAAAAATAAGTGCAAATTAAATAGCATGGTAATTCTAAGCATTTATGGGGAAAAATATAGCGGGAAGAGGGGGATAGAAAGTGCTGGGGGCAGGTACAGGGGCTAGCTTGGAGAGGAAGGTTGCAGCCTTAAATAGAATGCTACGGATAGAGACCACCAAAGTGACACTTGAGCAAAGATATAAAGGAAGTGAAGGAGTCAGCTGGAAAGAAATATAAGAGAAGAGCATCCCAGGCAGAGAGAACAGCCTAAAACAGGAAAGACCCTAACACAGCAGTATTCCTCTTGTATTTGAAGAACAATAAGTAGATGAGTATGGATGGAATGGTGTGAGTAAGAGGGAAAGAGATAGAAAACTGAGGAGGAGCAATATGGATCAGACAGTGTAGGGTACTGCAGGCCACTGGAAGGGTTATGGCTTTAACCCTGAAAGTGAAAGAAAAGTGAAATCACTCAGTTGTGTCCAACTCTTTGCGACCCCGTGGACTGTAGCCTACCACACTCCTCCGTCTATGAGATTTTCCAGGCAAGAGTACTGGAGTAGTTTGCCATTTCCTCCTCCAGAGGGTCTTCCTGACCCAGAGATCGAACCCGGGTCTCCCACACTGTAGGCAGACGCTTTACTGTCTGAGCCACCAGGGAACCCTGAAATAGAAAGCCTTCTGAAGGATTTAAACAGATGAGTAACATATCTGAATCTGATTCAGGTTTCAAGAGTTTCTCTGACTTCTATGTTGAGAACAGACTGAAAGAGTGGGAGCAGGGAGATCCATTAGGGGCTACTGTGATATTCCAGGTTAAGAAATGATGGTGACAAAAGAAGGGATTAAAATTCCCAAGTCATTGGATGTCACATAGCAAAGAATTTGCTTTTTAATAAAACATCTTCAGAATTAAAAAATGAAAAAATGATGGTGGCTCAGACCTTAGGATAGCATTGTTGGTAAGAAGTAGTCAGATTTTGAAGGGAGAACCAATGGTTTTTGCTAATAAACTGGATGTGTCATAGGAGAGAAAGAGAAAAATAAAGGATAGCTCAAATATTTTTATACTGAGCAACTGGCATTGCCATCAACTGAGTTGGTTATCACTGAAAGTAGGGTAGACTTGGTGGAGGGTACGGAGATCAGTAGCTCAGTTGTGCTCATGTTAAGTTACAGATGCCTATTAGATATCCAGGTGAAGATATAGAAAGGCAATTGGATATATAAGTCTAGAATTCAGGAAAGAGCTTTGGGCTAGATATGAAAATTTCAGAATCACCAGCATATACACGGTATTTAAAGCCATGAAACTAGATGAGATCACACAGAAAGTAAGCATGAAAAAAGAGACAGGGACAGAGCCCCGGGACACAACTGAGGTACATCTGACAGAGAGGTCAGGTTCTGTCCTCTGGGCTCCCCACGCCTTCTAGGAAAAACCCCTGCCCCAGGCTCCCAGGTCACAATACTGATGACACTGTGTATTTACTGTCAATGTCATCTCCCTCACCAGACTGAGTTTCCAAGTAGATGGATTTTCTTCTTGAGTTGCACCATGTCATGTACTTAGGAAGTGGTTCAGGCCAGGCCAGTACAGCTTCAAATTATGTCACATGAGTGCTTCTCAAACTTTTATACATCACAGCACCCATACACAAATGGTAATATTCACATCACACAAAGGAGCAAACTAATGTGGCTATTTCTAGTTCTGAGATATCTCACAGGGTTGAGGGGATCAATATCTTGGCACATCTGTAATGTGGCACAGGGATTAAGACATACTCTAACCAATTATTTCCCTCCCTTCCCCTCATCACCTTCAGAGAAGCTGCTAGAAGCCTGGACTGAGGTGGGACTCCCCCTCCAGGATATATCTATAGCTGCCTGCAATTTCTGCCGCCGTCCTGTACACTTCGAGCTCATGAGTGAGTGGGAACGTTCCTACTTTGGGAACATGGGGCCCCAGTATGTCACCACTTATGCCTAAGAAACCAGCTGCTTTGGATCCCCACTCCACCTGCACTTCACTTGAAGCTGGGCCGCCTCCTGTCCTCTGCTTTGTGTGTCTTTAGCTGACTTGAGTCTGAAAATAAAGAGCAAAGTATAGCATTTGTAGCTGTTTGTTTGACAGAGAACAGATAACTGCATTATACCTGTATCCCTCAGACAAGTGACAGAGCTGTTGATCTGACCATCCCATTTTACTGAGAGGGAAACAGATTCAGAGGGAGAGGCCAAAAACTACACACTGAGTTGCACAAAGAGCCAGGACACTTGGAAGATTTATATTAAATGGCTCTTTCCCCATGGTTTCACCAAAAATCCAAGGATTGACTCTTCATTCTGTAGACCTGAAAACTTTGGCCCCAGGTAGCCCCTGAAGCAAGGAGATGGAATCAGCCCAAACAAATCTGCCTGGAGGAAAGGAGTGGTTCCCCAAAAGCTTGAAGGTATTTTCCAACAAAGAGAATGGACATTCTCCTCAATCCATTATTCTCTTTGCTTCCCACAGTACCTTATAGAACAGGACTTATCAGTTCTATTTCCCAAGGTGGGAAAGAGGCTTGGCTATAGCAACTTGTTCAAGGCAAGACTCCCAACCTCTCTAGGTCATAACACACTGAAAACATGTGCATGGCACACTTGGGTGAATTAATATTACCTGCCTAGGAGGCAATCTTTCCTAATACTTGTGCAATTAATTCCTGGTCCTGTCTGGCAACTCTAGGTTTGAGGGATCCATTTCTTTCCATCCTTTAACATATTTGTGGCAGCTGTGAGTGAGACACATCAGTTGGGAAACATTGGTTTAAACCACAGCCTGGGGCTTCCCTGATGACTCAAGACTGTAAAGAATCCACCTGCCAATGCAGCAGACCCAGGTTCAATCATTGGGTCAGGAAGATCCCCTGGAGAAGGGAACAGCAACCCACTACAGTATTCTTGCTTGGAGAATCCCATGGACAGAAAAGCTTGGCAGGCTACTGTCCACGGGGTCACAAAGGATTGAACATGACTGAGTGATTATCACTTTCACACAGTCCACCTGAGCTTTCTGTCCCACCATACCCACCTCCCTTGATGACCCAACCTCAGCAGTACAGGAAATCCCAACTAAACAGAGCACCTTTATGGTGAGCACCACTCCTCCTTCATCCCTTCTCCTTAGGAGTTCAAACCCGGGACTGAGATAACATCTAACTCAACTTTATGTGGCACATCCAAAATGTCCATATGACACGGTGCACTACAACAAAGACATGGACTTTATTTAGGCACAGATACATTTTCCAACAAGGTAGGAAGGGATTTAAAATTACAACTTCCTGGGGCAACTGCTTCCAGTGTACTTCTGAAAGGAAGGTGGGAAGTGGGGTGGGGGACTGGGTCACAAGCATTAAGGCACAAGAAGTTCACCAATGAGGAACTAAGCAGGAAGAAAAGAGAAAACAGGAGGCCTTGGAGGAAGAAGAAAAAGAGGAAAGCGGAAGGGTCCTTGAGGAAGGTGAATGAGGAGGAGGAGAAAGAAGAGGAAGGAAGGAGGAGGCAGCTTAGGAGGAAGTTGGCCTCAGATCATATACAAGGTTGACTATGTCAGATATCTCTAGGCCTGGGTTGGTTCAGCTGGGCCTGCTCCAGAGGAAGAAATTGCAGCGGGAAGAGGGGTCAGTGGGAGGACCCTGGGGCCTGGCACACATATAGAAGTGGCGGCCCAGGTTGGGTCCTGGCTTCTTTACAGTTCGCATTACACATGGCTCCCTGTGTCCCCCACAGAGGGGCATGGGCGAGGGCCCCCCAAGCAGAGACTTCCAGAATGAGGTCCGTATCTCCTTTTCATCCTTGGCCTCTGAAGCCTTGGCCTGCCCCTCCACCACATTGGCCACCATGTCTTCTTCTGAGGTCTTTGGGGTCACAAAGGTGCCCAGGCTAGGAAGATCCAAGTTAGAAGTTTGGGGGCGACTGGAGGATGGCTGGAAGTAGCTCATCAGGTTTTTTTGGCCTCTACTGGAGCCAGTTTTACTTGGCCGGGACCTAGTTGAGCGCACACGGGCTTTGTTTTGACGCATGTGTACCTGTGTTTGATTGCTGGGTTGTAGTGCTGACTGCTTGAACACAGGATCTTGTTTGAGGTGAACCAGGAATCGTAGGATCTTGAGTTGGGTACCTGCAAACTCGGGGAGGAAGCAGGTGCACAGAGGTGGGCACTGTTTTGCTGGCACAGAGGATACACTTAAGACTGCACCCACAGGGCAGTGGTCAGAGCCCATCACCTCAGGCAGCAAGAAGGAGGCCTGAAAGGTGTCTATGACCAGGGTCCTATCCCCCAAAACGTAGTCAAGCCGTGAGCCATAGTTCAAATGGCGGGCACCACTGACTGTTGACCAACAGGTGAAGGCCCCCTTCTGCTTTGGCTGGAAGCAGCGGTAGCTATCGATGAAGGGTCCCATGTGGGAGCCACTCTCGCACCCCAGGTTACTGAGCAAACCATCCATCCACTTGCGCCCTGGGTCCTCTTCAAAACATTCCTAGGGAAAAGGAAGGAGGACAAAGAAAGAGGCAGAACTAGATGCCTAGAACTATAAGGGACTAATTGCTTCATTTTACAGACAAGAAAATGTGGCTGTTCCAAAGAAGAATGCTCAAGGTCATACAGTCCGGAACTGGTAGAGCTGGGATTCACTTTGCATCCTTAGTGATTTAAAAGCTCATGCTTCTTTTTACTTCTGCATCAAGCTACATCTACCTTGCACTGGGCCATAAACCCCGGGCCTGAAAGCTTCCTGTTGGTTAATCAAAGCAATTCTCAGAATTGCTCACCAAGAGAATAGAAAATAAGATGTTTAGAATGGTTACCTCCACGAAGTTGGGCTAAAGTTAGGAGTTAAGACTGTTGTCTTTTCATGTAAACCCTTTAGTACTATTTTGGTATTTGAGGGGCTCAAGGGATTCACATCTGAATACTTCCTTTGGTTCTGATTCTTAATTCATCATTCACCCAATCCACTCACTCACCCATTCAATGCAACAAATGTTCAAAGAACACTGATTATGTGCCGGATGTGATATGAGTGACAAAGTGGGACCCTGATCTAGTCTTGGGGACCAACAAGGCTTTCTTTCAGCAAGTAATCTGGAGCTGAGAAGTGAAGATTGAGCAAGAATAACCCAGACAGAAGGTGTTACAAATTGAGAGAACAACTTATGCAATGGGCCTGTGGAGGGAGGGAACAGCGTACCCAGAAGACTGCGGGGCAATGAGACTGTGGGCCAGAGTACCAATAGGAGATGACTATCATAGTCCACATAAGCAAGATATGATGGTCACTTAGACTAGGGTGGTGCCAGAGGAGACAAAATGAAATTAAGAGATGATTTGGAGCTAGAATCAACAGTACTCACTGGCCAATTGAATGGGAAAAGGGAGGGTAGAGAAGGACAATACTAACACGATTCCCTGGCTTCTGGTTGGAGCAACCAAGAGGATGGATGGTACCATTTAGGGAGGATGAGACTAGAATAGTTGGTCTTGTGGGAAGTGGACATATTCTGCTATTTTGGAAAGATTGTGTTTGTCATGTCATCTGGTACTATTCTTTTCTGGGGGGAAAAAAACACATGAAGTGCACTCAAGAGATCTAGGATATTTCTGAACTAAGAAGAGAACAAATAAAGGTGTATGACACTATCACAGGAAGCAGGAAGAACAGATTATAAGTAAATACCCAATGAGGAATAATGTAGGGAGGACTGACGGCTTTCAGTTTGTAACGTACACTTCCTTCCCCACCATGACCATCACCAGTCTCTAATTATCTCATTTCTGCTCATTTTCCCCATTGGGAGACACATCTATGTCCTGTGGCTCTTCTGCAAACTAATCAAGGAATCTTCCTACAGCCTCTTCTTTGAGGCAAGCGACTTGAAGATTCTAGCACAGTGGTTCTCAACACTAAATATTCAATAAAATCAGCCTGGGAGTTTTTAAAACATACTGCTACCCTGGCCTCACACCCAATAGATTCTGACTTAATTGGTCTAGGGTTGCATCAAGGTATTGATATTTTTATAAAGTTACTTATTCTAATGTGCTTTCAGGGGTTGAGAATCATTGGCCTAGAGGGACTCAGAGATGAGGGGTTCATACAAGACAAGAAGACAGAAGGGAAGGGATGCCCACCAATTCAGAGGACAGTGAGAAAAGCCAAAATGAGAACTTTTGCAATGGACAGAGAGGAGAAAACCTGGGTGGAGTGGATGGAGTGTGAAGGGGTGCTGAGGATTGGAATAAAGGACTGAGCAGAGACAAGGAAGAGCCTTGAATGCCAGGCCTGGGTGTTTTCTTGGCATGTCTGCAAGGTAACTGGGAGGTATTGAAGATTCGTGAGCAGGAAACTTAGTCTATTAGGGAAATGATTCAGATAATGTGGAGTTTGAGGCCCTCAAAATCTGACTGGAACTCTCTAGCCCCATCCTCTGCTACTCAACTTCCTTCCCTGTCATCCCCTAATAAGAAGGGGACTTGTAGTTCCTAATGCACACCAGTCAAATTCTCACCTTGCAGCCTTTGCTCATCATGCCAGAATGATTTGCTCTCAACTCCACCCCCAAGTTCTTTTCTACTCATCTTTTAAGACTCAGCCATTTTTGTAATTAGCCTCCAACTAATAAAAATAAATGGAAAAAAAAAGACTCAGCCATTTTAAGATACCTCCCCTGAAGTCCAGACACCATTCTATAGTTGACTCGTCATGTGTCCATAGCCAACTACCATGCTGAGAGCTCTGGGGGGCCAACAGTCAGAACTGACTGATAAATGAGTCCACAGCATAATCCTCAGTGCCTTGAGAACAGAATTTCAAACTAAGCTCTGCTTTTCCATGAAGGAAGCTTGCCACTGGGCCAAAAAACAGCACTGATTGGCTGAACAGAATCAGTCAGGAGTGAGGTCAAAGGCCTAAAGGGAACCTTACCAGGTTGACTGCATCCCAGTGGTCAATGGGGCGGTGAGCTGTATTCAGATCACCCAGAATGATAACATGGCTGAAAAACATAAAATGAATGTCAAGAAAGGGAAGCAACAGTCCTGGCCCATCTACTGTCTCCAGGGCCCAAGATCTGCCACCTGCCACATAGATGCGCAGGTGGGATCCAACAGCAACGCATAGTAGTCTACCTCTCCAATTTCACTATAGCCTTGATGCCTTTTACAAATGTCCAACCCAATTCTGATCTCCAAAGGTAACACTGTTTCTTGTTTGACATGATTGTCTCACTGATCTCTACCCAATGACATCTTTCTGATCCTTCAAAGATGAGCTCAGGTACCATTCCCTCTAGGAAGCATCTCTTGATTATTCCAACCCAACCTCACTTTCCTGTCCTTCTCTGGGACAAGACTTTTCATTTGTTCTAAGTATGTTACCTTCCTCTTATTTCACCCTTAAAACTTCACTGAGGTAGGGGTTCATATAGGGCTTCTCTGGTAGCTCAGCTGGTAAATAACCCGCCTGCAATGCAGGAGACCCCGGTTCGATTCCTGGGTCAAGAAGATCCACTGGAGAAGGGATAGGCTACCCACTCTAGTATTCTTGGGCTTCCCTGGTGGCTCAGGAGGTAAAGAATCTGCCTGCAATGCGGGAGACCTGGGTTCGATCCCTGGGTTGGGAAGATCCCCTGGAGAAGGGAACAGCCACCCACTCCAGTATTCTGACCTGGAGAATTCCATGGATTGTATAGCCCATGGGGTAGCAAAGAGAATGACATGACTGAGTGACTTTCACTTTCAGGGTTTCATATACTTATTTTACAAAAGAAAAAACAGAGGTGGGACTAGCTTTGGGGCTCTTAGTGAATAAAAGGAGAAGCCAGGATATGTGACCAGAGGTATTTGAGTACAAAACTCATATCTGTATCACTTTACTTGGTCCTCACAAGCTCTTAAATAGCAGAGCCTATTCCCTTGGGCATGCTGATGTCTACAACTAGGCTATGAATGAATTCAAAATACAAAGATCCCACATCCCCTCCCAATGGGTCCTGACACAGGACTGGGCACCCAGGACAAGCTCAAGGAAGCCTTGCTGCACAGGCTTGCAGTACCTGCCAGCTGCCAGGAGAGCTTCTGCTCGGATCTGCAGCAAGCGATAGAAGCGCATCTTAAAGGCAAGTCGCTCAGGCTTCCCAGGGTCCGCATGGGGGCAGTACACGTTGATTAGGGTCAAGGTCTTCTCCTTCCCTTCCCATGTGCTGGTAAGAAGAGAACCAACCCATCAAAAAGGGATCACTTGCAAGCCACCCTTCCCCTTCCCACACCATGTGACTTCCACTCAATGGTTGTCTATGGGATGGAAATAAAGGAAAGGGATAGAGAAATATGAATGAGCTGGCATACACAGAACTTGAGGATCGACTATACCTATGATGACACACAGGTAAACCAGGTAATGGTGCTGCCATTCACAGACAGGACACAGAAGGAGAGCAATCTAGGGCAGTAAGTACAAGGTTGGCTAACTTGCTTTTGAGGCACCTGTGGTAATAAAAGAGTTAGGCCTCCCAACCAGGATCCCTCCCACCTCAGCCCCAAGTAGAGATAGAGAACTCAAAGCTCAGAGAAGAATATGATTTGTTCAGGGTCACAAACTAGGTAGCTTAGCCAGGACTAAAGTCCAGGAATAGCAAGTTTAGGAAGTTTTCCAATGGTGAATGTAGGTTTATAAGGCAAGCCTTAGAACCACCACATTCACAGAGTTGAACTAGCAATGATGGGTGACAGGGGGATGTGGACTATTACCAGATCTTGTGTTGTGTGAGGAGGGCCCGGCCCTCACTATCCAGAGCTCGAAGCTCCTCTTGGGTGAAGTCATCCATGTTTCCATAGCAACCCACATCCCCATTCTGAGTGGCAAGCAGGCCACTCAGGCCTTCTTCAGCAGCCACTGGGGTAGCACTGTCCTTACAGAAAGTGGCTACACCTGGAGACAGAGAGGGTACTGGTGACTGAGCAGGCCTGGCAGTCAACAGCCTGTTGCACAACCTATTGCCCCTGCACAGGTCACATGCTCATCTTCATCAAGCATAGCTCTCTTGATGACTCTCCCAACTAAAGGGCCATGGATACCTGGGGCAAGTCTACTCAAACCCTGGGTCTCAGTTCCTTCATCTTGAAAAGATATAGATTAATTAACAGCTAATATTCTAAGTGCTTTACATGGTAGCTGCTCAGAAAATGCTAGCTATTATTATTATCATATGAACTAACAAGTTCAGTTCTTGCAACAGCCCTAAGAAGTACACATTATCCTCCTTTTCCAAGTGAGGAACTTTAAGCATAAAAAAGTTAAATAGCTAGCCAGAGGGTACACAGCTAGAAGTGAGCTAGGATTCAAACTCAGGCAGTCAGAATCCAGAGTTCATGTAACTAACCACCACTATTGTGCTCTTGCAATCCAATATTATACAAAAAAAAAAAAATCCTTCATATCATCTGATGTGGCTTTAGCTCTGTAGACAAAAAGCCTACATTCCTTACTGCCTTCTCATTAAATATTGAAAACCCTTTTCCACCTGCCCTCATCACTTTAAAGTCCCCAGAAAGACCAAATTACCAGAATAGCCACTGCGGTTGCGGCTGAAGCTGAAATAGGAGTTGTAGCCCTCAATGATAGCCAGGGGCTCTGTCAGCACATCCCCTGGGGGAAAAAAGATGTAAGATTACATCAGAGATAAAACTAGAAAGACCTGGAATTATAGCTGTAGGCTAATGCCTTGCACACATCAGAGTCAGGGTGGGAAGGGAAAATTAACTATCTATGATTAGAGAAGTTAGAAAGGTGGGGACGATAGAGGAAACTGATACCAGAATTACAAGAAACGGGAAGACTACCTAATGGGAGGTGAAGAATTAGGTGGGAAAAGGCTAGGTAACTGGAGGAAGTTGGGGGTGAGAAATGGTTATATGGGAGAGAAGACTGGGAATCTGAGCAGGAGGTAGGAGAGAGAGGGAATTGGAAGATCTGAACAGAGAATGCAGGGAAAATAAGTAACCGGTCTTAGAGGTGGTGGGTGGGAGAGGGAAGGAATCAGGGGATTGAGCTGTGGGGCAGGGGGGTGGAGGCGTTGTGTGTGCAGCGAATTACCAGACTCTAAGCTTGGGGGTGGACATGAAGTAGGAATGAGAGGCTCTCTGGAGAAGGAAATGGCAACCTACTACAGTATGCTTGCCTGGAGAATCCCTTGGACAGAGGAGCCTGGGGCTACAGTCCATGGGGTTGCAGAGAGTCAGACAGGACTTAGCAACTGAGCACTAAGCTGAGGAGGAGACAGGGGGTAGAGATAAGGGGGTCTGGGGACTTTAGATAGAAGTTTAAAAGGGGGGAAATTAGGGAGTCTAAACTGGGGACAAAGATGGGGTGGGAATTAAAGGATATAGACTGGGGGCAGAAAAGGGAAATTGGGGAAATCTGATTTGGGAGTGGGAGATGGAAAGTGTGTAGGGGGAGCAAATTCTGGGGACTTAGCTGGGGTAGGAGAATGAGTAGAAATCGGGATGTGAAACAAGATGCAAATTGCAAAGGGGAGAGAATTATGATTTCGCTGAGGCCAGGAGATGATGTGGGAATTAGGAGATCTAGCTAGAGCATGAAACACAGAGGGGAGATAGGGATTCTGAATTGGCTCTAAGGGGAGGATTCTAAGAATAGAGAAATGGAAAAGTGAAGTAAATGGAGCAGGGGGCAAAAGTTAGCAGAAAGGAGAAAGTATGGTAGGGGGTCCTAAATTCTTGAGCGCTCACTGGTTACTTTGGTCTCCTGAAGACAGACGATGTCTGCATCCAGCTTTTCCAAAATGCGCCCCATAGCCATGGCGGTGCAGCTGCTGGGCTCCTCGTATCTCGCCCCTTGCAAGGGGCTCCGGATCCCATTGATGTTCCAGCTCACCAAGCGCAACATGTCGACAGTTAATTACAATGCCTTTGAGCCCGCGCCCAACGCAGGCGCTAGGGGAAAAACTGGAAACTCCTAAGTCCGACAGGCCTGGAACTCCCGCGCGCGCGAGCATTTGCGCAGGCTTTCTAGCGGTCGGACGTACGTGGGGCGGGACTTCAAACTCCTCAGTTTTCATTGGTAGGAGGAGCGGAAGCTGATGGGGAAGGTACGGTCGGTCTCCCCTAGGGGAAATGAATAGTGAGAGAAAGGTCACGGGTTGGGCTTCTCCTACCACCCAACACTGGCTCGCGTGCCTGAGTCTAATTGCGTTTCTACTCTGCTCAAAAGTCCCTTTGGTGCTTTCGATTGCTTACAAATGAGATTTCACCATTATTCAAGTGGCAGAGCCTTAAGCGGAACCGTGCAGCAAGCGGAACCACGCAGCGACCAAAACCCCGCCCCTAGTGTTCAGACCTCACCCCCTGGGTACCCGGAAGGCTTTGACATGGGGAGCTGGGAGTGTCTGGTATAACCCAGTGTGTAAACCCGGAAGCCAGACTGAGCAAAGGGAGCTTTGTGGCTGGAGGCCGGAGCAGTATAGAAAGGCTCTAGGTTTTGGAAATTAAGCACTTGTTGGTAATTGTCTGCAATTACTTTCTCCCAGTCTATAGGTTGTCTTTTCTTTTTGTTTATGGTTTCGTTTGTTATGCAAAAGCATTTAAGTTGGATTAGGTCCCATTTGTTTATTTATTTCTTTTGTCTTTGAAGACTGATAAAAGAATATATTATCAGGATTTATGTCAGAGAATGTTTTGCCTGTATTCTCTTCTAGGAGATTTATTATGTCATGTCTTATATTTAACTCTGTAAGCCATTTTGAATTTATTTTTGTGTATGGTATAATAGAGTGTCCTAACTTCATTTATTTACATGAGGTTGTCCAACTTTCCCAGCACCACTTGCTAAAGAGACTGTCTTTTTTCCACTGTATGGTCTTGCCCCCTTTGTCCAAAAGTAATTGAAAGTAAACATGTTAAGACAGAAATATAGACCAGTGGAGCAAGGTAGAAAACCCAGAGATAAACCCATACACCTATGAGCACCTTATCTTTGACGAAGGAGGCAAGAATACACAATGGAGTGAAGACAGTCTCTTCAATAAGTGGTGCTGGGAAAATGGACAGCTAACTGTAAAAGAATGAAGTTAGAACACTTCCTAACACCATCACAAAAATAAACTTAAAATGGATTAAAGACCTAAATGTAAGGCCTGAAACTGTAAAACTCTTAAGGAAAACATAGGCAGAACTCTCTTGGACATAAATCACAGCAAGATCTTCTATGACCCAGCTCCTAGAGTAATGGAAGTAAAAGCAAAAATAAACAAATGGAACCCAATTAAACTTAAAAACTTTTGCAAAGCAAACCATAAACAACATGAAAAGACAACCCTCAGAGTGGGAGAAAATAATAGCAAATGAAACAACTGACAAAGGATTAATCTCCAAAATAAGCAAGTGACTCATGCAGTTCAATATCAGAAAGACAAACAACCCAATCAAAAAATGGGCAGAAAACCTAAACATACAGTTTTTCAAAGACATACAGATGGCTAATAAATACATGAGAAAATACTCAACATCACTTATTATTAGAGAAATGCAAGTCAAAACTAGAATGAGGTGTCACCTTATACTGGTCAGAATGGCCATCATAAAAAAAATCTACAAACAATAAATACTAGAGAGGGTGTGAGAAAGGGGAGCCCTCCTGTACTGTTGGTGGGAATGTAAGTTGATATAGCTTCTGTGGAGAACACAGGCTTCCCTCATAGATAAGTTTGTAAAGAATCCGCCTGCAATGCAGGAGACTTCCTGGGTCAGGAAGATCTGCCAGAGAAGGGATTGGCTACCCACTCCAGTATTCTTGGGCTTCCCTTGTGGTTCAGATGGTAAAGAATCCATCTGCAATGCAGGTGACCTGGGTTCAATCCCTGGGTTGGGAAGATCCTCTGGAGAAGGGAAAGGCTACCCACTTCAGTATTCTGGCCTGGAGAATGAGGTGTCACCTCATACTGATCAGAATGGCCATCATCAAAAAATTTGCAGACAATAAATGCTAGAGAGGGTGTGGAGAAAGGGGAACCCTCCTGCACTGTTGCTGGGAATGTAAATTGATACAACCTCTGTGGAGAACACTGGAGATTTCTTTAAAAACTAGGAATAAAGCTGCCATATGACCCAGCAATCCTGATACTGGGCATATACCCTGAGAAAACCACAATTTTAAAAGACACATGTATCCCAATGTTCATTGCAGCACTATTTACAATAACTAAGACATGGGAGCAACATAGATGTCCATCAACAGATAAAGAAATTGTGGTTCATATATACAGTGAAATTGTGTGTTTGGTGGGGGGTTGGGTGGGTGTGTGAGCAAATGCCTGCTCAGTTGTGTCCAACTCTTTGTGACCCCATGGACTGTGGCCCTCCAGGCTCCTCCATCCATGGGATTTTCCAGGCAAGAGTATTGGAATGGATTGCTATTTCCTTTTCCAGAGGATCTTCCCGACCCAGGGATCGAACCCAGGTCTCCCACATTGTAGGCAGACATTTAACCATCTGAGCTACCAGAAAAGTCTATGCTATGTATATTTTACCATAATTAAAAATAATAATAAAAGGAATGAGGACCTTCACCTCTTCCTAGTTCCAAAACATCACCTAAAGGGAAACACATACCCATTAAGCAATTAGTCCCTATGCCCTTCACCACGAGCACCTGGATGCCATCAATTTGCTTCCTGTCCCTGTGTGTTTATCTATTTTTGATTTTTCACATAAATGAAATCATTGAAAAATGTACTAAATCCCATTGAATCATACACTTTAAAATTGTTAATTTTGTGTTATGCAAATGGTACCTTTGGCTTCCTCAGTGACTCAGTGATGAAGAATTTACCTGCAGTGCAGGAGACATAGGAGACATGTATTTGATCCCTAGGTTGGGAAGATCTCCTGGAGGAGAGAGTGGCAACCCACTCCAGTATTCTTGCTGGGATAATCTCATGGACAGGGGAGGCTGGAAAGCTACAGGTCAAGGGGTCGCAAAGAGTCATGACTGAGCACTCAAACTTTATCTCAATTTTTGAAAAAGCATATACACACCATAATATATAAAATAGAGAATCAACAAGGACCTACTGTACAGCACAAGGAACTCTACTCAATACTCTGTAATAACCTATATGAGAAAAGAATCTGAAAAAGAATAGATGTATGTATATGCTGTAATTTGTTATACACCTGAAGCCAACACAATATTGTAAATCAACTATATTTCAATATAAAATAAATGCTTTTTTAAGAAAAGGAGAGGATAATGAAATGTTCTATGTGCATTTATATGAAAAGGTATCAAAATATATTGGGGGCGGGCTGCAAAATAATATTGAAACTTTTGAATAAACCATGGGGAAAATGGGGGAGGGGGAAGCACTATAATGGAGTAAGACGTAGGAGAGGGCCTCTGGCTTTATTGGGCTTGGGGAGGTAGATAGGGAAGTTGTATCCAGCCCACCCTGTAGCCATTATTTTTCTTTGGCCTTATAGCAGCCCTAGGATGTGACCTGACAAGTACTTTCTCTTCATTTCTCAGATGGTTAAAATCAAGACCCAGAGAATCTAAAGGATTATCCACGTTCCAGAGCAGCACTGTCTCCCAATATAACCCAAGGCTCTTCCATATGCATTTATCTCACTTTCTTGTCAGAGCAACATTGTAAGGGACATTAAAGCTAAATAAGAGAGGTTCAGTGAATTCAAATCAGTATCACAGAAGTAGTAGAGCCAAGATTCAATTCCTATCTTAATCAGCTCAAGGAATAGTGAGTAAGTTTTTTTCTAATCACCCATGCACCACTCCAATTAGATCTTTTTCTCTGGGCCCCCACACCACCCTATCATCCATTCTGTCACACCACTTACAATGCACAGCTACCATCGATTTCTATTTCCATCACTAGACTGCCAGCAGCTTGACAGCAATGACCATGTCTGATTCATCTTGTTAGTCCCATCCCCTGGTGGCTCAGAGGGTAAAGCGTCTGCCTGCAATGCAGGAGACCTGAGTTTGATCCCTGGGTCGCGAAGATCCCCTGGAGAAGAAAATGACAACCCACTCCAGTATTCTTGCCTGGAGAATTCCATGGATGGAGGAACCTGGTAAGCTACAGTCCATGGGGTCGCAAACAGTCGAACACGACTGAGCGACTTCACTTTCACTCACTAATATAGCACACAACACATGTTAGGAGTTAATAAATGTTTGCTGAATGAATGAACAAGCAAAGGATATTAGCAAGAGCATCAGCAGATTAGTGACTTGTTTTCTGAGAACTTAAGAATAGAGATAATAGAAGTGCCCAATATCCAGGGGAAAGTATAACTTTGCATCCTTAAGTTCCTCGCCCAGAATTGCAGTATAATTACTTTTCCCCCAGAATTCCAACCATCATGCTCAATGTCTGCAAATAAGACCTAAAGAGCTGCTTTCCCCCCTGGAGGACTTAAAAGTTACATTCCCTCTGATGGACTTACAGGCTGTTGCCATCAGAAAATAGCTCTACAATTGAAATTAAAATGTTGGTGCTTTAAGCTTTTTCATGTTTTTGGTGGTTATAAGCTTAGGATTGAGTCCCAAGAGTGGAATAATTAGGACAAAGGAAATGAACATTTGCATTGCTCTTACTTCATATTGCCAAACCACTTTCCAGTAAGGGATCATGCCAATTTGCACTGAGGACCAATATGAAACAGCCCTAAGGAAATCCAGATCTTGCCTGTTTCCATTGCTGGTTTTCATTTCCCCATTCTGCGGTAGCTTGTTAATATTAGTTCTGACCTTCGGGGTTGGCCTGAAGAGAAAAGGCTCCGGATGACTCAGGAACTTCTTTGGCAACTACAACAGCTGATATTTCAACAGCGGGTACACTCCCCCTCTTACCAAGGGTACTTCCCGGCCTTCCCAGAGAACCGACAAGCACCTCCAGACTCCCTGTTTGATCACTGGACCTGCTTTGGGGGTCTAAATGCAAGAGTCGTGTGTCGGATAATTAGTGATGGAAGAAAAAACCTCTAGGAGAACAGGTAGGTGAGACAGAAGAAAAATAGATAGGAGTTAATAAAAATATAAATCCATTCTTTAGGCTCTCTGGAAAATTTTCCTAGTGTAGGCAGTCACTTGAACTGTTCACTAAAGTGTATGGGAAGTTTGGGATTAATATAATTTCTATATCTCATTATCTATCATCCATTCTGACCTGTCTTTGTGGAACACTGGCCCAAAGGGCAGTTCCCTAGCGCTTTTAGAAGTCTCTCTAACTTGGTCTAGTCCAGTTTCTTTTTTTTTAAAGCTGGATGATAGATATTACATTTCTTAACTGCCAACTGGTGTATAAAGTAGGACTGGTTTGCTGTGGCACTTTGAACAAGCTTTTTAGCTTCTTTGGGCTTCAGTAGCCTCCTCGCTAAAATGGAAATTAAAGTCCCTATCCTATTTCCCTCAGAGGGTTGTAACAAGGTGAAGAAGAGTAGGATGAGAGGAACCAAAGCTCTTTCAGGATTTCTGTGCTCTGTGTTAGTGATCTTACCTTTTCTGTAGCCTCCACAGGCAATACCACACACAACTTTCTTCTCCCTGAATGACTGTGGTTTGTGGAGTGCAAACCTTGGGCTCCAGGCATGGGGCTGAAAGTAGTGAGGGGATAGTAGGTCAGGGAAGTGGCTAAGAAGGAAATGGCTCCTAGGCTGCTTCCACAAAAGGCCTAATATACACATATAGACACCTGACCTATAAGCAGGCAATCTCCCCTCTTCACTCTAAAACAAATGCATTCACATCCATACACTCCAAGAATTACCTATACGGAGACTCCATTTGTGATTTTGATACCCATCAGTACTGTCTTGACATTGCTTTTAATGAAATTCTTTCATAAATTCCATACTTTGGGAGGATGATCAGAGTCTGTATGCCTCAGAAAGTCACACTTCATGCTTTCCTCCGTACAATTAATCCCAAATTAGAATTTGTGGTTCAACTCTTCGTCTTAAGTTAGGGTTAGTAAGTCTCTGATACTGAGTGAACCTTTTTTTTTTTTTTTTTTTTTTCTGTAACCAGTTAATTGGATCATTTTGGGGAGTGAGGGTACTTCATTCTTTAGTTTTTTTGTTTTGCCCCATTCAGAGTTGAGAAACTCTCTAGATCCTCCTATCACCTTCTACCTTCAAACCAAGTTATTTCCCCCACTCCAGTTCCCTGAAAAGCTCCCTTTTTATAAAATTTATCTTGTTGAATGAGGATTATTTGTACACATGTTCATCTCATCCAGGCAGAGAGATGTAGATTAAGCAAGTATCCTCTGTGCCAAGACCTGAGCTAGACATCTGGAAACAGATCACAGATAACTGAGATCCAGTACCTATCCTTAAAGAGCTCACAATCTAGTAGGAAAGTAAACTGGTAAAACACAGGTTGATACTTGCTCAGATAAACAGAAGCATATAAGCAATGTGGGAACCAAAGCCAAGGCTTCTCAGAGGAGATGAGAATTGAGCCCAGCCTAGAAAGTTGAGTCATATTTCACTGAGAATGGGAAGGAAGAGAAGGCATTCTGGGCTGAGTGAACACCCAGAGGCAAAACAGTACACAGTAAGTTTGGGGACCCAGTGAGTTAGCTGGTACAATTTAGCCATGGGAGTCTAAAAAGAGACATGACTGGAGAAGTAGGTTTGATTGAGAAGAGCCAGGGCTGAGGCCTTTCCAAAAAGCTTGTTGAGTTTTCCTACTTCTGGGGATCACAATGATAACAGTGGTTAAACACACAGACACAGACACACACACACACACACACACACACAGCTAATTTCAGGCAATTTTAATTTGGGTTTTCAAGCCTGGACCCCAACTTTTCCTTTCAGACCTTGTCAAAAGTCGGCTAAGCTCCTATCTCAGATTTCCTGCTGCTAAAATTATCTTTCATGCAGGGTCATGAGGACAAAATTGTAAACATAGAAATGGGGTTCATATGACTAGATTGATTACATCAGACAAGCCACTTCCCCTCCCGAGACCTCAGTTTCCCTGTGAGGCTAGTGAGAATGTTTGGAAGGAGCAACTATGAAAAAGAATATGTTTCATTGTAGGCCTTGGAAAACATACTTCTAAAGCATTATTATTAAGATTATTAGCATTAGCATAGTGATACAGTTTGGCTTATTAAGATTAAGAATATTGTATCTCTTCCAAAGTCTAGATCTAGGACTCTATATGTTATGAGCTAATCTGGAGGACCACGTTCTTAAAACAAGCTATTTTTATCACTTAAACCAAAGAAAAACCCTGGACTGGAGAAATTAGATCCCCAGTGTTTCATTCCTGACTTGGTGATTTAATTTGCTATAGGACCTTAGGAAAATACTTCCCCTCTCAAGCCTCTATTTTCTTACCTGAGAGAGCTGGATAAAATTATTTCTAGGGGGTCTTCTGTATCGTAAAACCAAAAAATAAAAATGAATTCATCTTTCTAATTGATTGGCATGAGTTCTTTATTACAAATGTTAACCCTTTGTCATAATTTTATAAGTTTCTTTTGCTGTTTCCTGAATTCTCACCATTACATTAGAAATTGTAGATTAGCCAAAGAGGTGATTGATCTTTTACTTCACAGAGGGAATCACAGTGTTACATAATATATATTGAACATTTCCCAGATTACTTTATATGTGTTAACACACTGAATCTTCAACTACCCTAAGATACTCTTATGAGATGAAAACATAAAGTGTTTCACCAGGGCACTGAAAAGTTGTGTTCTGCCCAGGGTCTCCTAGCAAGGGGGAAGAGGTGGGATTCCACTCAGGTAGTATGGCTCCAGAGCCCAATGCTTTTAACCACTGTGATCCACTGCCTCAAGAGATTCATTTAGAAGGGAAGGCTCTGAAATGTATTGAAAGTTTGGTGTGATTTATACACAGAAACTGGAGGGAATCTAACTTTTACATAGACTGGGATGCTGAGAATGTATTATAGGGAACTTCTTAAAAGGCAAAGTGGAGCTGAGAGCACTGGAGGTCAGGAATTGGAGATTTATATCCCCAAGAGACTGGCCCAGTGTTGCCCAGCTCAGAGGAAGAAACTGAGCTTCCATGTAGCCAATCACTGGAGGTTTATCAAGGGGTGGGAAGGTTGCAAAAGAATGAAGTAAGAGCACACTTGAACATCTTCCAGGTAAGTTATGCTGTTAGATGAGTTTTACACATAAAAGTTTCAAAACAATCAGGGGGAGGGTAAAGAAGAGAATTCTGAGTAGGATGGCTCTGGCCTATGGACTTGTCCTACTTTGAGGCCATTGCTCCCTATTCCCCACAGTCTGCTTGCTGCAGCCTCCCCCCAGGCCTCCATCCTCATGGCTTGGCATAAAGAATTTTAGTCAAGTTCTGGGTTAGATCACAATTCCTTTCTCCCTAGAGGACTTGATGACAGTTGGCAATCATACTGCCACTCTCCCTAGCAATGGCTGCATGCACATCTCTTCCCAAGGTGTCAGGTTTACTCTGATTTATTTAGCCTTGGCTGGAGAGAGCATAAAGATGATCAAACAGTGCCCATCTCTCTGAAAGTGTCCCGGGCAGCACACTCACATTTTAGGAAAGCAGGACCCTGGATAGGAAAGGTAGTTGCATTCAGGGGAAGAAAAGGTTTGTAGTGCCTTTGGGAGGGCATTGAGGTGGTAAACCTTCCAATTCCAGTTTGGGATGATGATTGCTAGCTCAAAACATTTTTTTCAGTAGGGACATTGTGTTTGTGTTTTTGTATTTGGGAATCTTGCATTTCTGATGTGGATCTCTGTTTCTGGGTTGGAGCCTGACATTCTGCTTGGGCCTGTTTTTTTATTGCAAAGCTATGAAAGCTGCTGAGATCTGACTCCATCACCTTTGCCTCCCCACCCCACACAGGACATAAGCACATGATCTTCAGTCTTTTATTTGCATACTCTACTAGTCCTGTCTTCATTGGAGGGAAGTGACTGGCCAGACCTGGGCTCTCTTGCTGGCTGCCTTCCTTGCTGGGCTCCAACTTATCTCCTATGTACACAGCTCTTGGAGTTCAGAGGCCTCTGCTGACCTCTGCCCAACCTCTCCTCTGCACCCAAGCCCCCAATGGTACATACAGGAGCAGAGGCAGGCAAGGACTAGGAGACAAAAGAGAGGCTGGAGACAGGCTGCAAAAGGGCTCAGAACCCCAGCACACCTCCCTGTCCCAACTCTGTCCACCACCTGCTGTGGCCACAGCAAAAGAAGAGAGAGCTAATAAGACAGAAAGTAAGGCCGGGTACCTTGTGGACAGTGGTGTCATTAGCTGCAACGCCTAAGATGTCTCAAGAGATGGGAGAGCTCACCCAAACCAGATTGCAGAAGATCTGGATTCCACACAACAACGGCAACATCAGGCTGCAACGGAGGAGGGGCTGTAAGTGGGGTTTGCTTCTGGGGGCTTCAATGTGGTGGTGGTAGAATGGGTGTAGAAGATTAAAGGACATGGCCCCCTGTCCACCCCCACCCCAACCTGAAAGTTGGAATAGATGAGCAGCTGGGTGAAATAGCTGTAGGGCAACAAGATGCTAATGTCAAAAACAGAGAAAGAAGGAGAGAAAGAAAGATAGAAAGAGGTGAATACAGAGAAAGAATGATGGTTATGTAAAGACCATCTTAATCAGAGGGATTATTGACTAGGAATTTTTTCTTTTATCCAGAGCTTATTTGGAATACTTCTTGTTTGAAATCTGACAGTTCTAGATCAGTGCTAGCCTAAATGTCTTATTTTGGTGACCTCAGTGAAATGTCTGGAAATTTGTACTGTCTGATAGCGCTTGGGTGAAATAAAGTTCTTGGCGTTGTTTCTTAGAGGACAGGTGCTGGGTACACAACAGTTCCATATCATTGGTCGGTTTTGCTCCTCCCCTTTCTCAAGCCTCCTTGAGAAACTGGGTTTAACTGGGTGGGAAAAGGCTGGGTGTCCTGCCTAACTGGGTTGGAAAAGGCTGGTGTCCTGTCTCCTGCATTGCCTTCATGGCACATATGGACACATTTGCTGCTCTAGGAATTTGAGGGAGAAGACACCCAGGGAAAGACTACTGGTGTAATGTTCACTTTGAAAATTTAAGAAAGACTAGGATCAAAGGGGGAAAGCAAATACAACCTGTAAATACATTTTTAAAGTAGATTATACCATTTCCCATAGATAACAGGGGACAGTTTGCAGATCAAGGTGTTTCCAGCCCAAGAATTTTGACCTGAGGAGCCATAAGGTGGGTGGAGATAAGACAGCTATGGACTGTGGGACCCAGACATTTTAAGGACCAGCTGACCGAGCTTCCACTATGCTAATGCTAGAAGAGGTCCAGGCTCACAGCTAGTAAGAGGGAGATCCAGGAAGATGTAAGATGTTAAATATACTATGTAGAATGGAGGGTATGGATGGAGGAAGAGAGGGGAAAAACCTAGCCTTCTGTTCTTCCTTTTCCTCTCCATCAGCAGTTTCAATCACTCATCTGGAGATCAAGGAGCCTAGATGAGACTGAAAATTACATCCTACCCTCACTCACCAAATCACATTTATTCCTTCTAAGGGGCTATTGGGTTAAGCTGGCAAGCAGGCAAGCCACTTTTGCATACTTGGAACCTTTATATTCCTGGGAACTCTTGTCTTTCAGTTGGAGAAATAATATACATAAATCACATAATATAGTCTCTGTCATATAGAAGATGCAAAATAAATAGGCATTCACTTTATTTTAAGAGCTTATCTCTCCTCAGCTATAAGACATAATTAATACCTACTTCCCCATGTTGTTGGGGTGTTCAGTGATTCAGACTGCCTAGCTTTGAGTCCCAACTCTGCCACCTCCTGCCTCTGTGACCCTGGATGTCTGGACCCTCTTAACTTACCTGTGCTTCCATTTCCTCATTGGTAAAAAGAAGTTAGTAATAGTGTTGTGAGGATTAGAAAGCTAAAACATATAAAATGCTTAAAAGAATGTCAGGTGTATAGTAAGTACTCAATGTTATTGTTATTATTTAAATAAGAAGGTGGGTGTATGGTCTTTTGCCCATCATATCTCCAGCATCAAACCTGATGCCTGGCACATAGCAGATACCCAGTAAATGGTAACTCTGTGCTACGTCCACTCTACCCTCACCATAGCAAAGCATGGGGATCTGTGTGTACAAGATAGTGACTCATAAGTGATTGACTGAATTATGTCAGACCACAGGTATAATAAACTTAGTGACCTGGGGGTGGTAGAGGTATACAATTATTTAACGACTATTCTGAGGATTAAATGCATTAGTGTGCAAAGTTCTTGAACAACTATGTATATTTATCTGTGACTTTTTTTTCTCATTCAACATTATATTTTGTGCCATCTATAATATTGTTGCATGCAATTGTTTATTCTCTTTGCTGTATAATATTATATTTTGCAAATATCCCATGATTTATTTATCCATTTTACTGTTGATGTATATTTATATAATTTCTAGTTTAGGGTTATGAACAATTACACAATGAAAATTTTTGTCCCCATAAATTTTGGAATCAGTTTTTCAAACTACACACACATACATACAACTTTTGGTGTTTTGATTGGAATTGGAATTACAGTCAATCTATATATCAGTTTAAGGAAAGTTAACATCTTTGTGATATTGAGTCTTCTGTAAATATGGTGTGTCTCTATTTAGACTTTTTTATGTTATTTGAGTGAAGTCTTATAATTTAAAAGGGCTTCTGTGTCATTATAATTTTTGTTTATTTTGTTGCTATTGTGTACCTTTATAGAAAATTGCATTTTATACCAATTTATTGCTAATGATTACAACTATAATTGTGGGGGGTTTGTGTATTGCATTTGCAACCTGCAAACTTGATAAACTTAATTTTGATAACTTATATGTAAATGACAGTTCTCTTTTTTCCCTTCCAATCCTTACTTTTTAAAACCTATTATTCTTATATTATGTCACTGCTAGGACCTACTAACTTCAAAACATGAACACCAATGTTGAATAGAAATGTTAATATTACTCATGTTTATATTGGACTTAATTTTAAAGGTAATGTTTTTAAAGTTTCACCATTGAGTAAGTTTGCTGTAATTTTTTTGCACATGCCACTTAACAGGTTAAGGAAGTTCCAGTTTGTTCTTTGTTTGAAACAGGATTTTTTAAAGATGAGTAGATTTTGAATTTTATAAACATGTTATCTGTGTCCACTGAGATGACAGATTGGTTTTCTGTTTTAATTTGTTAATATGAATTACACTAGAGATTTTTCTTGTTTTTTATCTGTCTTGCAATCTTAGGATAAATAATACTGGATTTTGTTCATTAATATTTTATTTAGGGATTTGGCATTTTGTTTATGAATGAGATTGACCTGTACTTTCTCCATTCTCATTGTTCCCTGTTTGACTTTTGAGTCATAAAATGAAGTGGGAACTATTCCCTTTCATTCTATTTTCTGACAGAGGTTATCCAAGGAACTATTTGTTCTTTAAATATTTGGCACAACTTCCAGGTAAAAACATCAGACCAGGTGTTTTCTTTGTAAGAAAAAAATTAATTGATACAATCTTTTGAATAGTTATAAAATCATTCAAGTTTGTTATTCCTTCTTGTCAGTTTTGTTAAATTATGTTTTTTTAGGAATTTTTCTATTTCATATCACTTTTCAAATTTATTTGCATAAACTTACATCCATATTTTTAAAATCTCTATTTCATTTGCAATTATATCCTCTTATCCTTGTTTATTTGTACCTTTTTTTTTATTCTTGATCAATATTGACAGAAGTTTGTCACTTTTGTAAATTTTTTTAAATAGTTGACTTTTGGCCTTCTGATTCTTTCTGTTATATCTCTGGCTTTTTATTTAGCCATTTTCCTCATCATTATTCTTTTTTTCTACTTTCTTTGGACTTACTCTGTTTTCCTTTTTTAACTTCTGGGGTTGGATGCACAGCTTATTTATTTTCAGACTTTCTTCCTTTTGAATATAAACATCTGATGCTATAATTGTCATATTAAACAGATTGGTATTCCACAGATGCACAGTTGTATGGACATATGAATTTTTAAAGTATTTCCAGACTATTTGGTAAATAGACACTGCTCAGGGCTTTCTTAGTTTCTCTATCGCTCAGTTGCCCTGGCCACCTCAGTCCCTTTCTCAGAACTGCTAAGACCTATAAATTATCATCTAGCAACTGAAGAGTTAATGCCTGACACAGAAGGCTTCCTCTAGAAGTTGGTGCCAAACCCTTGGGCCAGCTTCTGTTTTGCTAGATCAGTGCACTTACCATTTCCAGTCTGATTCCATCCTTCTTCAAGAACAAACTGTATGATTTCAATTCTTTGATATCTATTGAGATTTGCTTTATGGACCAACATATGGTAATTTTTGGTAAAAATTCCATGAGCACTTGAAAAAAATATACATTTTATAATTTGATTAAGAATACTGTATACTTAACTTAAGTTATATTTGTTGATCTGACTCAAATTCTCTGTATTCTTCCAGGATTTTGTCTGCTTGTTGATATGAAAAATTTGTTAATGTCTCTTGTAACTATGTCAATTTTAAAGCTTTGTAAATAGTTACAAATTTAGAATTGCTACATATTTCTGGTAAACTGAATATTTATCAACGTGTAAGGAAATTTATGCTAATTTAGTATAATTGACATTTTGTCCTACAATTTTTTTCTGATATTATTATATGTATATTTACTTTATTTAGCTTTATATTTACCTGGTATATCATTCATATGCTTTAAAATAATGTTTTTACCAGTTTAGTGAAGTGTAGTGAACTTATAATGTTGTGTTAGCTTCAACTGTGAGCAACTCAGAATATATATATATATATATTCTTTTGCAGGTTCTTTTTCATTAGAGGTTATTATAAGATATTGATTATAGTTTCTTGTGTTATACTGTAGACCCTTGTTGTTTATCTATTTTATATAGGGTTGCATATATTAATTCCAAACTCCTAATTTATCTCTCCCCTAACTCCCACTATCTTCTTTGGTAACCACGTTTCTTTTCTGTGTGTAAGTCTATTTCTGTTTTGTAAATAAGTTCACTTATATCATTTTTTTTAGATTCCACTTATAAGTGATATCATATGATACTTGTCTTTCTCTCTCTGGCTTACTTCACTTAACATGATAATTTCTAAGTCCGTCATGTTGCTGCAAATGGTATTATTTCATTCTTTTTCATGACTAACATTCCATGGTATATATGTATCACATCTTCTTTTTTTTTAATGTTTTAAAGATTTTTATTGGGTTGGACGATCATGGCGCAAAGAGTTGTTGGAGTTGTTCTTTGTGAGAAATGTCATTAATCCAGATTGAAAGATTAGCAGAGGTTTGTAAAGAAGTGAATGAGGCAATTCTCATTAAAATACAGTTTCTATGGACTGAGTAGAGATGAGCAATGTGCACTGTTCTTGTATTACTCATTGGTAAAATATTAGTTGGACAGAAGAAGCCACTTAGACTTAATTTGGTTTGTTTTTCCTTTTTTTCTTCTGTGTTATGTGATGTTTTCATTTCACAAGGAATGTTCATAGGGTTTTAGTATCAATGACACAGAAACTAATGCTGATAGAACCAGAGACTTTTAGAGTTGGAAAGCTCTTCCTTATGTAATAACAAAAATTTTTGCCATACCCCACCTAGGGGTTGCTTTGGTAAGAGGAGACTCAATCTTCTGTTCACATCTTCTTTATTCATTCATCTGTTGTTGTTGTTGTTTTTTTTTTCATTCATCTGTTGATGGACATTTGGGTTGCTTCTGTGTCTTGGCTATTGTAAATAGTGCTGCTGTGAACATAGGGATGAATGTGTCTTTTCAAATTAGATTTTTCTCTGGGTTTATGCCCAGGAATGGGATTGTTGGATCATATGGCAACTCTATTTTCAGTTTTTTAAGGAACCTCCATGCTGTTCTCCATAGTGGCTGTACCAGGTTACATTACAACCAATAGCATAGGAGGGTTCCTTTTCCTCCACATCCTCTCCATCATTTATAGACTTAAATGATGGCCTATAAGAAAAATGTTTCTGATAGAGATATAATTCACATACCATAAAACTCACTATTTTAAAGTGTACAACTTAGTAGTTTTTAGTATATTCACGTGGTTATGTACCACCATTACTAATTCCAGAACATTTTCATCACACCCTTCCAAAGAAATTCCATACCCATTAGTGTGATTCCAGATTTCCCCCTCCCTTCAGCCACTGGCAACCCACTAAAATCTACTTATTGTCACCATAGACTTGCCTATTCTGGACATTTCACTTTACTGGAATCATACAATATATACTCTTTTGTATCTGGCTTCTTCCATTGGGCATAATATTTTCAGTTAATCCATGTTGTAGCATGTGTAGATACTTCATTCCTTTTTAAATCTGAATAAGATTTCATTATATAGATATACAACATTTTGCTTAACCAATTCAAATTTGATTTGAGGGAAATTTGGTTTCTTTCCACTTTTGACTATTATGAACAATGTTGCCATAAATATTTGTGTACAAGTTTTTGGGTGGACACATTTTTCATTTCTCTTGAATAGATACTCAGAAGTAGAAATGTTAAGTCCTTTGGTAATTCTATCTATTAAAACAATGATTTAAAGAACTGCTAAGCTGATTTTCAAGTGGATTGATGTCTTATATTTCCATAAGCAACATATGAGGATTCTAATTTCTCTGTATCTCCACTAACTGCTGGTTTTGTCCATTTTTAAAAGTATAGTCATCCTAGAGGATGTTCAATCTTTACTTGAGAAGAATCTCTAATACCTTGAATCTATTTCTCACTTTCACTATATAATTGTATGGGATTTGATTTAGGTGATACCAGAATGATCTGGTGGTTTTCCCTAATTTCTTCAATTAAAGTCTGAATTTGACATGGTCTGAGCCCACAGTCAGCTCCTGGTCTTGATTTCCTGACTATATAGAGCTTCTCCATCTTTGGCTGCAAAGAATATAATCAATCTGATTTCAGTAGTGACCATATGGTAATGTTCATATGTAGAACCTTCTTATATGTTGGTGGAAGAGGGTATTTGCTATGACCGGTGCATTCTTGTGGCAAAACTCTGTTAGACTTTGCCCTGTTTCATTCTGTATTCCAAGGCCAAATTTGCCTAATACTCCAGGTATCTCTTGACTTCCTACTTTCGCATTCCAGTCCCCTATAATGAAAAGGCATATTGAGTACAGCACTTTCACAGCATCATCTTTCATGATTTGAAATAGCTCAACTGGAATTCCATCACCTCCACTAGCTTTGTTCATAGTGATGCTTTCTAAGGCCCACTTGACTTCACATTCCACGATGTCTGGCTCTAGGTGAGTGATCACATCATCGTGATTATCTGGGTCATGAAGATCTTTTTTGCACAGTTCTTCTGTGTATTCTTGCCACCTCTTCTTAAGATCTTTGCTTCTGTTAGGTCCATACCATTTCTCTCCTTTATCGAGCCCATCTTAGCATGAAATGTTCCCTTGATATCTCTAATTTTCTTGAAGAGATCTCTAGTCTTTCCCATTCTGTTGTTTTCCTCTATTTCTTTGCACTGATCGCTGAGGAAGGCTTTCTTATCTCTCCTGGCTATTCTTTGGAACTCTGCATTCAAATGGGAATATCTTTCCTTTTCTCCTTTGCTTTTCACTTCTCTTCTTTTCACAGCTATTTGTAAGGCCTCCTCAGACAGCCATTTTGCGTTTTTGCATTTCTTTTCCATGGGGATGATCTTGATCCTTGTCTCCTGTACAATGTCACGAAACTCCATCAATAGTTCATCAGGCACTCTGTCTATCAGATCTAGTCCCTTAAATCTATTTCTCAATTCAGCTGTATAATCATAAGGGATCTGATTTTGGTCATACCTGAATGGTCTAGTGGTTTTCCCTACTTTCTTCCATTTAAGTCTGCATTTGGCAATTAGGAGTTCATGATCTGAGCCACAGTCAGCTCCTGGTCTTGTTTTTTCCTGACTGTATAGAGCTTCTCCATTTTTGGCTGCAAAGAATATAATCAATCTGATTTTGGTGTTGACCATCTGGTGATGTCCATGCGTAGAGGCTTCTCTTGTGTTGTTGGAAGAGGGTGTTTGCTATGACCAGTGCTTTCTCTTGGCCTTTGCCCTGCTTCATTCCGTACTTCAAGGTCAAATTTGCCTGTTACTCCAGGTGTTTCTTGACTTCCTACTTTTGTATTCCAGTCCCCTATAATGAAAAGGACATCTTTTTTGGGTGTTAGTTCTAAAAGATCTTGTAGGTCTTCATACAACAGTTCAACTTCAGCTACTTCAGTGTTACTGGTTGGGCATAGGCTTGGATTACTGTGATATTGAATGGTTTGCCTTGGAAACGAACAGAGATCATTCTGTTGATCATTCAATTGAGCTATTTCAAATCCTGAAAGATGGTGCTGTGAAAGTGCTGCACTCAGTATGCCAGTAAAATTGGAAAACTCAGCAGTGGCCACAGGACCGGAAAAGGTCAGTTTTCATTCCAATCCCAAAGAAAGGCAATCCCAAAGAATGCTCAAACTACTGCAAAATTGTGCTCATCTCACACGCTAGTAAAGTAATGCTCAAAATTCTCCAAGCCAGGCTTCAGCAATATGTGAACCGTGAACTTCCAGATGTTCAAGCTGGACTTAGAAAAGGCAGAGGAACCAGAGATCAAATTGCTAACATCCACTGGATCATAGAAAAAGCAAGAGAGTTCGAGAAAAATATCTATTTCTGCTTTATTGACTATGCCAAAGCCTTTGACTGTGTGGATCACAATAAACTGTGGAAAATTCTGAAAGAGATGGGAATACCAGACCACCTGACCTGCCTCTTGAGAAATCTGTATGCAAGTCAGGAAGCAACAGCCAGAACTGGACATAGAACAGCAGACTGATTCCAAATAGGAAAAGGAGTACATCAAGGCTATATACTGTCACCCTGCTTATTTAACTTATATGCAGAGTACATCATGAGAAAGGCTGTGCTGGATGAAGCACAAGCTGGAATCAAGATTGCCAGGAGAAATATCAATAACCTCAGATATGCAGATGACACCACACTTATGGCAGAAAGTAAAGAAGAACTGATGAGCCTCTTGATGAAAGTGAAAGAGGACAGTGAAAAAGTTGGCTTAAAGCTCAACATTCAGAAAACTAAGATCATGGCATCTGGTCCCATCACTTCATGGCAAATAGATGGGGAAACAATGGAAAGAGTGGCAGACTTTATTTTTTTGGACTCCAAAGTCACTTCAGATGGTGACTGCAGCCATGAAATTAAAAGACACTCCTTGGAAGGAAAATTATGACCAACCTAAACAGCATACAAAGAAGCAGAGACATTTCTTTACCAACAGAGGTCCATCTAGTCAAGGCTATGGTTTTTGCAGTAGTCATGTATGAATGTGAGATTTGGACCATAAAGAAAACTGAGCACCAAAGAATTTGTGCTTTTGAACTGTGGTGTTGGAGGAGACTCTTGAGAGTCCCTTGGACTGCAAGGAGATCCAACCAGTCCATCCTAAAGGAAATCTGTCCTGCGTATTCATTGGAAGCACTGATGTTGAAGCTGAAACCCCAATACTTTGGCCAACTGATGCGAAGTGTTGACTCATTTGAAAAGATACTGATGCTGGGAAAGATTGAAGGCAGGAGGAGAAAGGGATGACAGAGGATGAGATGGTTGAGTGGCATCACTGACTCAATGGACATGAGTTTGTGTAACCTCCAGGAATTGGTGATGGACAGGGAGGCCTGGCATGCTGCAATCCATGGGGTCACAAAGAGTTGGACACACCTGAATGACTGAACCTAACTGAACTGGTTCTCTCTGGTGAACTATCTGGCCTATGATTTAGATTGTTGCTGTTAATTAAATGGATCTATTGTTTTCAAGAGCACATTTAGGCTTTTATCTTGATTACTTCTCTCCACTGGCAACCTTTCTGATCCACTACTGTGGGTGTTAAGTGGACAGTGGCTTCTGGTGTTTTGTTTGCCTATTCTGGTATAGAACCTCTGGCCTCTGAGCAAGTTGGAGTGAGGGTGACCAGGAACACTGTATTCTAAGCCTGCTTTACCTGGGATATAGCCTTCATCCTATGAGTAGGGACTGGATGAAGGAAGGGTATCTCCAACCTCTTAGCTATATTTGCGAGAGCAGATTCAAGCTGGAAAGAATGTAAGGTGCTGTATGCCCCTCCCAGTGAGGTACCATATTATCTGATTGGGTGAACACTCTGAGGGGAAAGGGAATCCCATCTTCTTGGCCACACACACACACACCTGGATTGAGGTTCCATTTAACTAAGCTTGAGGGGGGCAGCAGTGAAGATCATGGCACAAATGCCACAGAGTCTCATGTTCTTACTGAATTCTGGTAGTTTTTTTGAATAAATACTCCATATGCTGTATCCCAATAGGATAATTTTCAGAGACCTCAAAAGGTTATTTTTTAATAATACTTGCCAGTTTTGCTCCTCTCACTGGAGTTCATCACACATGCTTATGTTTATAAGCTCAGTCGAGTCCAACCCTTGTGACCCTATAGACTGTAGCCTGCCAGGCTCCTCTGTCCATGGGATTCTCCAGGAAAGAATACCAGAGTGGGTTGCCATTTCCTTCTCCAGGGGATCTTCCCAACCCAGGGATAGAACCCAGGTCTCCTGTATTGCAGTCAGCATCTTTACTGACTGAGATACTTGGGAAGCCCAGTTCTATGAACTGGGATTCATAGAACTCCTAATCATGGAAAGGTGCCTCACAATTGATTTTTACATATTGATCTTGTTTCTGTCAACTTTGCTGAACTCACTTGTCAGTTCTAAGGATTTTTATAGTTTTGGGGATTTCTATGTAGATAGTCATGACATCTACAAACAGGAAATATTTTATTTATTCTTTTCTAAGCTGTGTGCATTTTATTTCCTTTTACTGCCTTATTGCAGTAGTTAGAACTTAAAAATATTCTATGTCAAAGAGTGGAGAGGGTGGACATCTTTACACTGGTTCTGATCTTAAGGGGAAAGTATTAGGTCTTTCACTTTTAAGGCTAATAATGACAGTATGCTTTTGTTGTAAAGGTTCCTTATCAAGTTCAAGTAATTAACATCTATTCCTAACTTAATAATTTTTATTACTAGCTTTTAAAGTATGAAGTGTTTTTCCTATGTGCATTGACATATTTTTCTTCAATAGCTTGTCAATATCATGGGTTACATTAATTGATATTTTTGAATGTTCACCTAACCTTGCAGACTTCTACTGAATCACACTTAACCATTCTCTATAATTCTTTATATGCAATATTGGATTTTTTGAACTTGAAGCAAATAATTTATTGAAAGCTGAGGATGGGCAACATTACTTTATAAGAACTAAAATATTTAATCTTTTGTTTTCTTCTTATTTAACTTCTATAATAATACATTCATTCTTTAAAAGTTTAGAAAATATATAAAAGTATGAAGAAAACAATGGTATGTATCTAACCAAAGCAGAAGATATTAAGAAGAGGTGGCAAAAATACACAGAAGAACTGTGCTAAAGAGATCTTCATGGCCAGATAACCATGATGATGCGATCACTCACCTAGAGCCAGACATCCTGGAGTGCAAAGTCAAGTGGCCCTTAGGAAGCACCGCTACGAACAAACTTAGTGGAAGTGATGGAATTCCAATTGATCTAATTCAGATCCTAAAAGATGATGCTGCTAACGTGCTGCACTCGATATGCCAGCAAATTTGAAAAACTCAGCAGTGGTCACAGGACTGGAAAAGGTCAGTTTTAATTCCATTCCCTAAGAAAGGTAACACAAAGAATGTTCAAAATACTGCACAATTGCACTCATTTCACACACTAGCAAAATAATGCTCAAAATTCTCCAAGCCAGGCTTCAACAGCACATGACCCATGAAATTCCAGATGTTCAAGCTGGATTTAGAAAAAGCAGAGGAACCAGAGGTCAAATTGCCAACATCCACTGGATCATCGAAAAAGCAAGAGAATTCCAGAAAAGCATCTACTGCTGCTTTATTGACTCTCCCAAAGCCTTTGACTGTGTAGATCACAACAAACTGTGGAACATTCTTTAAGAGATGGGAATACCAGACAACCTGACCTGCCTCCTGAGAAATCTGTATGCAGATCAAGAAGCAACAGTTAGAATTGTACATGGAAAAACTGACTAGTTCAAATTGGGAAAGGAGTATGTCAAGGCTATATATTGCTACCCTGCTTCTTTAATTTATATGCAGATTATATCATACAAAATGCTGGGCTGGATGAAGCACAAGCTGGAATCAAGATTGCCAGGAGAAATATCAATAACCTCAGATATGCAGATGACACCACCCTTATGGCAGAAAGCGAAGAAGAACTGAAGAGCTCTTTGATGAATGTGAAAGAGGAGAGTGGAAAAGTTGGCTTAAAACTCAACATTCAGACAACTAAGATCATAGCATCCAGTCCCATCACTTCATGGCAAATAGATGGGGAAACAACGGAAACAATGACAGACTTTATTTTCTTGGGCTCCAAAATCATTGCAGATGATGACTGCAGCCATGACATTAAAATACCCTTGCTCCTTTGAAGAAAAGTTATGCCCAACGTAGACAGCATATTAAGAAGCAGAGACATTATTTTGCCAACAAAAGTCCATCTAGTCAAAGCTATGGTTTTTCCAGTAGTCATGTATGGGTGTGAGAGTTGGACTATAAATAAAGCTGAGTGCTGAAGAATTGATGCTTTTGAACTGTGGTGTTGGAGGAGACTGTTGAGAGTCCCTTGGGCTGCAAGGAGATCCAACCAGTCCATCCTAAAGGAAATCAGTCCTGAATATTCATTGGAACGACTGATGTCAAAGCTGAAACTCCAATACTTTGGCCACCTGATGAGAAGAACTGACTCTTTGGAAAACACCCTGATGCTGGGAAACATTGAAGACGGGAAGAGAAGGGGATGACAGAGGATGAGATTGTTGGATGGCATCACCGACTCAATGGGGATGAGTTTGAGTAAGCTCCTGGAGTTGGTGATGGACAGGGAGGCCTGGCGTGCTGCAGTCCGTGGAGTCACAGTCTAACAGGACTAAGTGACTAAACTGAATTGAACTGGTGGGCAGGGCCTTTCTTAGTAAAACTTTAATCCAATTATGTGCTGATGGGTGGAGTTGCATTCCCTCCCTGTTCTTTGGCCTAAGGTCACCCAGCTCTGGGATCTTTGGTCTGTATGGTAGGGATAATGGCCACCTCCAAGAGGGTTTATGACAAGGGGGACCTTCGCACCCTGCTGCTGACAGTGCCCTCATCCCTGTGGTGTGCCTCTGCTGACCAACACCTCCACAGGAGACCCTCCAACACTCAGTCAGTAAGTCAGTTCAGTCACTCAGTCGTGTCTGACTCTTTGCAACCCCATGAATCGCAGCACACCAGGCCTCCCTGTCCATCACCAACTCTCGGAGATTACTCAAACTCATGTTCATCAAGTCGGTGATGCCAACCAGCCATCTCATCCTCTGTCGTCCCCTTCTCCTCCTGCCCCCAATCCCTTCCAGCATCAGGGTCTTTTCCAGTGAGTCGACTCTTCGCATGAGGTGGCCAAAGTATTGGAGTTTCAGCCTCAGCATCAGTCCTTCCAATGAACACCCAGGACCTTTAGGATGGACTGGTTGGATCTCCTTGCAGTCCAAGGGACTCTCAAGAGTCTTCTCCAACACCACAGTTCAAAAGCATCAATTCTTCAGTGCTCAGCTTTCTTCACAGTCCAACTCTCACATCCATATATGACCACTGGAAAAACCATAGCCTTGACTAGATGGACCTTTGTTGGCAAAGTAATGTCTCTGCTTTTTAATATGCTGTCTAGGTTGGTCATAACTTTCCTTCCAAGGAGTAAGCATCTTTTAATTTCATGGCTGCAGTCACCATCCGCAGTGATTTTGGACCCCAAGAAAATAAAATCTGTCACTGTTTCCATTGTTTCCCCATCTATTTTCCATGAAGTGATGGGACCAGATGCCATGATCTTAGTTTTCTGAATGTTGAGCTTTAAGCCAACTTTTTCACTCTCCTCTTTCACTTTCATCAAGAGGCTCTTTAGTTCCTCTTCACTTTCTGCCATAAGGGTGGTGTCATCTGCATATCTGAGGTTATTGATATTTCTCCCAACACTAGCAAGTAATTTTTGTTCAATCTTCTGTAGGGTCACTACTCCTTTCTCATATGCCTTGGTGCACACAAGATTTTGTTATGCTTTCCAAGACTGGAAACTCTGCTTCCCCCAGTCCTGTGGAAGTCCTGTAATCAAACCTTGTTGGCCTTCAAGGCCAGATTCCCTGGGGACTCCCAGTCACTTTGTCAGATCCCCAAGTGGGAAGCCTGATGTAGGATTCAGAACTTTCACAACAGTGGGATAATTCCTTTCGTATTGTTTTTCTCCAGTTTGTGGGCCACCCACCTAGCAGGAATGGGATTTGATTTTATCATTATTATGCCCCTTCTACCATCTCACTGTAGCTTTTTTGTCTTTGGGTTTGTGGTATTTTTTTTTTTTTTTTTTGGTAGGTTCCAGTCTCCTCCTGTCAATGTTTGTTCAACAGCTAGTTGCAATTTTGGTGCTCTCACAGGAAAGATGTGCACATGTCCTTCTACTCTGCCATCTTGAACCCGAAGCCCCTTATTAACTTTTAAATGACTGCAGAATATTAGTGATATCCCCTATATATTATATATTGGCCATTTTTATCTTCTCTCTTTTTATATGTGTCAGTCTTGCCAAAAGTTGTTCATTGATTTTTCACTGAATGGTTCATTTATTTATTTATTTAGGAATCAATTTTTTGTGTTTTCATTTTCTCTATTATTTTTCTGGTTTCAATGTCATTAATTTCTGCTTTTATCTAGAATTTTTTTCCTTTTGCCTGCTTTTTTTTATTTTGCTCTTTTTTCCTGTTCTTGTTTTAAGTGACACTTAGATTATTGATTTGAGACTTTTTTCCAATGTACAGCATTTTCAATTTATAGTATTTTAGTGCTATGAATCCTTCTGCCACCAATGCTTTTGCTGTAATCCTCATATTTTGATAAGGTTTTTTTTAACTTTAAATCAGTTCTATGTGTATTTTCAAAATTTCTTTTGAGACTTCTTTTATCAGTCATGGATTATTTAGTATGTTCTTTAATTTTCAAGTGTTTAGATACTTACCTGTCTTCCTCCTTTTGTTGATTTTACTTTGATACCTTTAGGATAAGAGAATACACTATGTTAATGTCAATCAGTTTTTATTTACTGAATGTTGTTTAATGGCCCAGAGCATGAAAATGTGCCATGGTCACTAGATCAAAATATTTATTCTGGTGTTTTCAAATGTATTACTTTTATATGTCAATTAGATACTGCTGATTTATTATGTTGCTTAATTCTTCTATATTGTTGCTGATTTTCTGTCTAATGATTCTATTAATTCCTGAGAGTGTATGTTGGAGTCCTCAAGAGTCTTTGTGCATTTGTCTCTTTTCTCCTTTTAGTTTTGTTTCATTCATTTTGAGACTCTGTTGACTGGTATGCATATGATTTGGATTATTATATATTCCTAAGGGATTGATCTTTTATCATTATGTAATGCTGTTTTGTATGCAGTATTTTTCTGTGCACAGAAATATAATTAACTGGACATTAATAGACACTCTTGCTTTTTTTAAATTATTGATTGTATAGTACACACTTTTTCCTTTAAAATATGCTTTTATGAACCCATTTAAATACGAAAATAATAAACCAATTACACGTTAACATAAATAGCACATTTTTCACAAAAATAACCATTTCCCCAAAAAATGATGAAGAAAAATTATGTCATGTATTTGCAAATATCTTTTATGTGTGGATTAATAGTAGATGTATTACACGTTCTGCATTCAATCTGTTGTAGTGTGTTATCTTGGTTGAAATATATGAAGAAAATTTGTCCTCCTCTACAACAGCTTGGGAAAACAACAATACCCTAATAGTGTTTATTTTTAGATAATTGCATTTTTCTTTGATTTGATACCAAAATTCAACAATTGGTAGTTGCTTTTTTATATTGTGTCAAGAACACATAACATGAGATCTAACTTGTTAACAGTTTTTTAAGTGAATAATTATTATTATTAATTGTAGCACAATTACAATAAATCTCTAGAACTTATTCATCTTTCATAACTCAAACTCTATACCCATTGAACAACCATTCTACCCTCTGCTTCTATGACTTTGACTACTTTAGATACTTCATATAAGTATAATCATGCAGTATTTGTACTTCTGTAACTGGTTTATTCCACTCAGCATAATGTACTCCAGGTAAATCCACACTGTCACAAATGACAGGATGTCCTTATTTTTAAGGATGAATAGTATTCAAAATTACATGTGTGTACCATATTTTCTTAATTCATTCATCAGTTGATGGATATTTATGTTGTTTCTATATCTTGGCTATTGTGAATAATGCTTCAATGAACATGGAAGGGCAGATAATTTCTTGATGATACTGATTTCAAGGATAGCCTCTTAAACAAATGGTAGTAGGAAAGGTGGATATCCACATGCCAAAGAATAAAATTGGACCCATATCTTACAATATACACAAAAATCAAGTCAACATTGATTAGCTATTTAAATAAAAGACCTGAAACAGTACAACTCCTAGAAGAAAACTTAAGGAGAAAGCTTCATGACATTAGTCTAGGCAGTGATTTCTTGGATATCACACACCAAAAAAACAACAGAAGCAAAAATAAATAAGTGGTACTTCATCAAACTAAAAAGCTTCTGCATTGCAAAAGTCATTTAACTGTATTTGAATGGATTTATTTCTGGGGTCTCTAGTCCATTCCATTGATCTATATGCCTATCCTGTGCCCACACTACACTGTCTTGGGTACTATAGCTTTATAGTAAATCTTAAAATCAAGTAGAAATTTTCTTCCAAAGTTTTTCTTGTCTTGTAATTATTTTATTCAATCCAGTTCCTTTTACTTCCCATATTAATTTAATTTTATTTTTTCAATTTTTATTTTGTATTGGAGTATATTTGATTAAGTGTTGTGTTACTTTCAAATGTACAGAAAAATAATTCAGCTATATATATGCATGTATCTATTTTTTTAATTCTTTTCCCATTTAGGTTATCACACAGTATTGAGCAGAGTTCCCTGTGCTATACAGTAGGTTCTTGTAGGTTATCTATTTTATATATAGCACTGTGTACATGTCAATCTCAACTCCCAATCTATCCTCCTCCCTCCTTTCCCCAGATAATAATAAGTTCTCTAAGTCTCTGAGTCGGTCTGTACTGCAAAAATGTTCATTTGTATAATTTTTTAAGTTTCTGAATATACAGAATATCTTATGCTGTTTGTCTTTCTCTGACTTACTTCACTTAATATGGTAGTCTCCAGGTCAATCTATGTTGATGCAAATGGCATTGTTTCATTCTTTTTAATTTCTGAGTAATATTCCATCATATATATGTACCACATCTATTTCATCCATTCATGTGTCAATGGACAATTTAGGCTTGTTTTCATATCTTGGCTGTTGTAATGAACATTGCTGAAATGAACATCAGAATGCATGCATCCTTTTAAAACATGTTTTTTTTTCCCTCTAGATATATGTCCAAGAATGGGATTGCTGCATCATATGGTAGCTCTATTTTTATTTTCTTAAGGAATATCCATAATATTCTCCATAGTGGTTTTACCAATTTACATTTCCACCAACAGTGTAGGAGGGTTCTTCTTTCTCCCCACCCTCTCCAGCTTTTATTATTTGTAGACTTTTTGATGATGGCCATTCTGACTGGTGTAATGTGATATCTTGTTGTAGTTTAGACTTGCATTTCTCTAATAATTAGCAATGTTAAGCACATTTTCATGTGACTCTTGGCCATCTGTATATCTTCTTTGCAAAAATGTTTATTTAGGCCTTTTGCCATTTTTTGATTGGATTATTTTTTGATATATTGAGCCTCATGTTTGTAAATTTGGGGGATTAATCCCTTGTTGGATACATCATTTGCAAATATTTTCTCCCACTCTATAGGTGGTCTTTGTTTTGTTTGTGGGTTCCTTTGTTTTACAAATGCTTTTGAGTATAATTAGGTCTCATTTGTTTACTTTTTGTTTTTATTTCCATTACTCTATGAGATTGGTCCAAAAAAGATATTGTTTTAGTTTATGTCAAAGAGTATTGTGTCTACATCTTCGTTTAAGAATTTTATAGTTGCTAGGCTTACATTTAGGTCTCTAATCTGTTTTGAGTTTATTTTGGGGTTTGGTGTTTAAGAATATCCTATTTTCATTTCTTACCTGCAGCTGTCTAGTTTTCCCAGCACTCTTTATTCAAGAGATTGTCTTTTCTCTATTGTATAGATTTTGCTCCTTTGCTATAGATTAATTGACCATAGGTGCATAGGTTTCTTTCTGGGATTGCTATCCTGTTTAATTGATCTGTATTTCTATTTCTATGCCAGTACCATACTGTCTTGATAACAGTTGCTCTATCGTGTAGTCTTAAGACAGGGAGCCTGACTCTTCCAGCTCCATTTTTCCTTTCTTAAGATTGTTTTGGCTGTTTGGGGTCTTTTCTGTATCCATACAAATTTGAAGATATTTTGTTTTAGTTCTGTGAACATTGGTAATTCGATAAGGATTGCCTTGTTTGGGGTAGTATGATGATTTTGCCAATGTTAATTCCTCCAAAACTCCGGGAGTTGGTGATGGACAGGGAGGCCTGGTGTGCTGCAGTCCATGGGGTCACAAAGAGTCAGACATGACTGAATGACTGAACTGAATTCTTCTAATCCAAGTATATGGCATATCTCTCCATCAGTTTGTGTCATCTTTGATTTCTTTCATCAGCCTCTTATAGTTTTTGGAGTAGAGGACTTTTGTCACCTTAGGTAGGCTGTTCCTAGGTATTCTTCTTTTTTAATGAGATTATAAATGGGATTGTTTTCTGCATTTCATTTCCTAATCTTTCATTGTTAGTGTATAGAAATGAAACAGAAAGAAAAATGTAGCTGGAGGAATTAGGCTCCCTGACTTCAGACTACTACAAAGCTACAGTCATCAAAACAATATGGTACTGGCACAAAAATAGAAATATAGATCAATGGAACAGGATAGAAAACTCATAAATAAGCCCATGCTCCTATGGTCAACTAATCTATGACAAAGGAGGCAAGACGATGTTGGAAAGATGGTCTCTTCAACACATGATGTTTGGAAAACTGGACAACCACATGTACAAAAATGAAATTAGATCATTTTTAAACTCCATACACAAAAATAAGCTCAAAATGGATAAAATACTTAAATGTGAGCCCAGACACTTCAAAACTTCTAGAGGAAAACATCGGCAGAACAGATTCTGACATAAATCACAACAATATCTTTTCCAATCCATCTCCCAGAATAACGGAAATAAAAACAAATAAATGGGGGTATTTAAACTCAGAAGCTTTTCCACAGTAAAGAGAACAGTAACAAAATGAAAAAACAACCCACAGATAAGAAGAAAATATTTGCAAATGATGTCACTGATAAGGGATTAGTCTTCAAAATTTACAAACAGCTTGTGACACATAACAACATCAAAACAAACAACCCACTTAGAAAATGGACAGAAGAGCTAAATAGACATGTCTCCAAAGAAGACATACAGATGGCCAATAGGCACATGAAAATGTGTTCAACATCACTATTAGACAAATGCAAATCAAAACTACAATGAGATATCACCTCATACCAGACAGAATGGCTATCATCAAAAAGTCTACAAACAATAAACGATGGGGAGGGTGTGCAGAGAAGGGAACTCTCTTACACTGTTGGTGGGAATGTAAATTGGTACAGCCACTATGAAAAACAGTATGGAGGTTCCTTAAAAATCTAAAAATGTAGCTGTCTTATGACCCTACAATCCTACTCCTGGGCCCGTATCTGGAGAAAAACATGATCTGAAAGTATGCATGCACCCCAATGTCCACTGCGGCACTGTTTACAATAGCCAAGACATGGAAGCAACGTAAATGTTCATTGACAGAGGAATGGATAAGGAAGATGTGTTACATGTATACAATAGAATATTACTCATTCATTACAGAGAATAAAATAATGTCACTTGCAGCAATGTGGATGGACCTAGAGAGTGTCATAATGAGTGAATTAAGGCAGACAGAGAAGGAGAAATATCATATGGCATCCCTTATATGTGGAATCTAAAAAGAATTATACAAATGAACTTACTTACAAAACAGAAAGAGACTCATAGACTTACAAGACATGGTTTGCAGGGGAAAGGGATAGTTAAGGAGTTGGAGATGGTCATGTACATACTGCTATATTTAAAATGGATAACCAACAAGGACCTATGTTATGGCACATGAGGCTCTGCTCAGTGTAATGTGGCAGCCTGGATGGGAGGGGGTTGGGAGGAAAATGGATACTTGTATATGTATGGCTGAATCCCTTCGTTGTTCACCTGAAACTATCATAATATTGTTAATTGGCACAATTAACACAAGATAAAAAGTTGAAAAGAAAAAAAAATGAAATTCAACAGATTTCTGCATATTTATTTTGTATCTTGCAACTTTACCAAATTCATTGATGAGTTCTAGTAGTTTTAGTGTAACATCTTTAGGATTTTCTATTTATAGTATTATGTAATCTGCAAAAGGTGACAATTTTACTTATTTTTCCATTTCGACTTCCTTTTATATTTTTTCTTCACTGATGGCCATAGTTGAACTAGGACTTCCCAAATTGGCTAGGACTTCCCAAACTATGTTGAATAAAAGTGGCAAGAGTAGGCATCCTTGTCTTAGTGCTGATCTTAGAGGAAATGCTTTCAGCTATTCACCTTTGGGTATGATGTTAGCTGAAAATTTGTCATATGTGACCTTTACAATGTTGAAGTAGGTGCCCTCTCTCCCACTATGCTCACTTTCTGGAGGGCTTTTTTTAAATCATAAATGGCTGTTGTATTTTGTCAAAATATTTTTCTGCATCTATTGAGATGATTATATGATTTTTATTCTTCAATTTGTTGATATGGCACACTGAATGATTTGCAGATTTTAAAAAATCCTTGCATGCCTGGGATAATCCCACTTGATCATGGTGTATGATCCTTTTAATAGTATTGTTGGATTTGGCTTGCTAGTATTTTGTTGAGAATTTTTGCATCAGTGTTCAGCAGTGATATTAGCATGTAGTTTTTTGTGGTATTTTTATCTGGTTTTATCATCAGAGTGATGGTGGCCTCACAGAATGAGTATGGAAGTGTTATTTCCTCTGCAAGATTTTGGAATAGTTTCAGAAAGATAGGTGTTAACTCTTCTCTACATGTTTGATAGATGTTCCTGTGAAGCATTTGATCCTGGAATTTCGTTCATTGGGAGTTTTTAGTCACAGTTTCAATTTCAGTACTTGTGATTGGTCTGTCTTTATTTTCTATTTCTTCCTGGTTCAGTCTTGGTAGATTGTACCTTTCTATGAATTTTCTCATTTCTTCTATTAATAAGATGTCAAATTTATTGGCATATAGTTGCTTATAGTCTCATGATCCTTTGTATTTCTGTGGTGTCACTTGTAACCTCTCCTTTTCCATTTCTGATTTTATTGATTTGAGCTCTCCCTTTTTCTTGATGAGTCTGGCTAAAGACTTATCATTTTAACTTTTCAAAGAACTAACTTTTAGTTTCATTGGTCTTTTCTATTTTTTTTTGTCCCTATGTCATTTATTTCTGTTCCAATCTATATGATTTCCTTGCTTCTACTAATTATGTGTTTTGTTTGTTCTTCTTTATCTAGCTGATTTAAGTGTAAGGTTTGGTTGATTATTTGATATCTTTCATGTTTCCTGAGGTAAGATTTTATTGCTGTAAGCTTACCTCTTAGACTGTTTTTGTTGCATCCCATAGGTTTTGAATCGTTTTGTTTTCCTTTTGATTTGTCTCTAGGTATTTATTGATTTCCTCTTTAATATATATTTTTAATAATTTTATTTAATTTTTTTTGGCTGTGCTAGGTCTTCATTGCTGCGTGGGCTTTTCTGTAGTTGTGGTGAGCAGGGATCTCTCTTTAGTTTTGGTGAGTGGGTTTCTCATTGCAGTGGTATCTGTTGCAGATCATGGGCTCCAGGGAGCACAGGCTTCAGAAGTTGCGGCTCATGGTCTCATAGTTGTGGCTCTCAGGCTCCAGAGCACAGGCTCAATAGCTTTGCTTCAGAGGCCCAATTGCTCTGCAGCATGTGTGATCTTCCCGGACCAGGGATTAAACCCATGTCTCCTGCATTGGCTGGCAGATTCTTGTATTGCAGGTGGATTCTTTTTCCCTGAGACACCAGGAAAGCCTAGCAGGTGGATTCTTTCCCACTGAACACCAGGGAAGCCCCATCCTCTTTGGTTTCTTCAGCTATCCATTGGTTGTTTAGTACCATATTGTTGAACCTCCATGCATTTTTATTTTTTTATAACGTGTTTCCTTGTAGTTGATTTCTCATTTCACATAGCTGTGTTTGGAAAAGTTGCTTGATATGATTTCAATTTTCTTAAATTTACTAAGCTTTGTTTTATGGTCCAGTATGTGGTCGATCCTGGAGAATGTCCATGTACACTTGAAAAGAATGTGTATTCTGCTGCTTTTGGATGGAATGCTCTATAAATATCAAAAAAGTCAATCTAGTCTAACATGTCATCTAAGGCCTCTGTTTCCTTATTGAGTCTCTGTCTGGGTGATCTGTCCATTGATGAAAGTGGGGTGTTAAAAGTTTCCCACTATTATTGTGTTACCTTTGTTTTCTCCTTTTATAGCTGTTAGCATTTGCTTTCTATATTGAGGTGCTCCTATGTTGGGTGCACATATATTTTAAATTGTTATATCTTCTTATTGGATTGATCCCTTGATCATTATGTAGCGTCTTTCTTTGTCTCTTGTAACTGTCTTTATATTAAAGCCTATTTTGTCTGATATGAGTATTGTTACTCCATCTTTCTTTTGCTTTCCATTTGCATTGAATATCTTTTTCCATGCCCTCACTTTCAGTTTGTAAGTGTTCTGAAATTTGAAGTGGGCCTCTTGTAGACAGCATATATAGTGGTCTCTTTTTTGGTATCCGTTCAGCCAATCTACGTCTTTTGATTCGAGCATTTAGTCAATTTACATTTAAGGTAATTGCTGATACATTCTTTTTTATTTTTTGATATATTTTTTTATTGGAAGATAATTGCTTTACAGTGTTGTTAGTTTCCGCTGTACAACACGAATCAGCTATAAGTATACATATATCCCTTCCCTCTTGAATCTCCCTCTACCACCCATCCCATCCCTCTATGTCATCACAGAGTACCAAGCTGAGCCCACTGCATTATAGAGCAGCTTCCTACTAATTATCTTTTTTATATGTGGTAATATATATATGTCAATGCTACTCTCTCAATAGCTCCTACCTCTCCATCCCCTGTTGCATCCCAAGTCCATTCTCTACATCTGCATGTCTATATCTGCCCTGCAAATAGACTCAGCCGTACCATTTTTCTAGATTCCACATACGTGCATTAATACATAATATTTGTTTTTCTAACTTATTTCACTCTGTTTGACAGGCTCTAGGTTCATCCATATCACTACAACTGACTCAATTTTGTTCTTTTTTATGGCTAGGTAATATCCTATTTATACATGTACCACAAAAACTTTACCTATCCATTCATGTGTCTATGGATATCTAGGTTGCTTCTATGTCCTGGCTATTGTAAACAGTGCTGGACATGTACATTCTTATCACCATTTTTATAATTGCTTTGGACTTTTTTTAGATTTTTTCTTCCTTTCTTCTTTTTTGTCTTCTATTGTGATTTGAGGACTGTCTCTGTGATGTGTTTGTATTCCTTTTTCTTTTTGTGTGTATATATATTGTAGATTATTGTTTTGTGGCTACCATAATGTCTTTTTTTTCTTTTTTCAAATTTATTTATTTTTAATTGAAGGACAATTGCTTTAAAATATCATGTTGATTTCTACCATACATCAACATGAATTAGCAATAGGTAAGTCCATGAATCAAAGCAAATTGGAAATGGTCAACCAGGAGATGACAAGAGTGAACATCAACATTCTAGGAATCAGTGAATTAAGATGGACTGGAATGGGTGAATTTAACTCAGATGTCTATTATATCTACTACTGTGGGCAGGAACCCCTTAGAAGAAATGGAGTACCATCATAGTCAATAAAAGAATCCGAAATGCAGTACTTGGATGCAATCTCAAGAAAGACAGAATGATGTCTGTTCATTTGCAAGGCAAACCATTCAATATCATAGTAATCCAAGTCTATGCCCCAACCAGTAACGTTGAAGAAGCTGAAGTTGAACAGTTCTCTGAAGACCTACAAGACATTGTAGAGTTAATACCCACAAAAGATGTCCTTTTCATTATAGGGGACTAGAATGCAAAATGAGGAAGTCAAGAAACACCTGGAGTAACAGGTAAATTTGGATTTGGAGTACAGAATGAAGCAGGGCAAAGGTTAATAGAGTTCTGCCAAGAGAACGCACTGGTCATATCAAACACCCTCTTCCAACAACACAAGAGAAGACTCTACACATGGACATCACCAGATAATCGACACTGAAATCAAATTGGTTATATTCTTTGCAGTCAAAGATGGAGAAGCTCTATACAGTCAGCAAAAACAAGACCAGGAGCGGACTGTGGCTCAGATCATGAACTCCTTATTGCCAAATTCAGACTAAAATTGAAGAAAGTAGAGAAAGCCACTAGATCATTCAGGTATTACCTAAATCAAATCCTTTATGACTAAACAGTGGAAGTGAGAAATAGATTTAAGGGGCTAGATCTGATAGACAGAGTGCCTGATGAACTATGGATGGGGGTTCGTGACATTATACAGGAGACAGGAATCAAGACCATCCCCAAGAAAAAGAAATGCAAAAAAGCAAAATGGCTGCCTGAGGAGGCTTTACAAATAGCTGTGAAAAGGAGGGAAGCGAAAAGCAAAGGAGAAAAGGAAAGATATACCCATTTGAATGCAGAGTTCCAAAGAATAACAAGGAGAGATAAGAAAGCATTCCTCAGCGATCAATGCAAAGAAATAGAGGAAAACAATAGAATGGGAAAGACTAGGGATCTCGTCAAGAAAATTAGAGTTACCAAGGGAACATTTCATGCAAAGATGGGCACAATAAAGGACAGAAATGGTACGGACCTAACAGAAGCAGAAGATATTAAGAAGAGGTAGCAAGAATACACAGAACTATACAAAAAAGATCTTCACGACCCAGATAATCACGATGGTGTGATCACTCACGTAGAGTCGGACATCCTGGAATGTGAAGTTAAGTGAGCCTTAGGAAACATCACTACGAACAAAACTAGTGGAGGTGATGGAATTCCAGTTGAGCTATTTCAAATCCTGAAAGATGACGCTGTGAAAATGTTGAACTCAATACGCCAGCAAATTTGGAAAACTCAGCAGTGGCCACAGGACTGGAAAAGGTCAGTTTTCATTCCAATCCCAAAGAAAGGCAATCCCAAAGAATGCTCAAACTACGGCAAAATTGCACTCATCACACATGCTAGTAAAGTAATGCTTAAAATACTCCAAGCCAGGCTTCAGCAATACATGAACCATGAACTTCCAGATGTTCAAGCTGGTTTTAGAAAAAGCAGAGGAACCAGAGATCAAATTGCCAACATCAGCTGGATCATCGAAAAAGCAAGAGAGCTTCAGAAAAACATCTATTTCTGCTTTGTTGACTATGCCAAAGCCTTTGACTGTGTGGATCACAATAAACTGTGGAAAATTCTGAAAGAGATGGGAATACCAGACCACCTGACCTGCCTCTGGAGAAACCTATATGCAAGTCAGGAAGCAAGAGTTATAACTGGACATGGAACAACAGACTGGTTCCAAATTTGAAAAGGAGTAGGTCAAGGCTGTACATTGCCACTCTGCCTATTTAACTTATATACAGAGTACATTATGAGAAACGCTGGGCTGGAAGAAGCACAAGCCGGAATCAAGATGGCTGGGAGAAATATCAATAACCTCAGATATGCAGAAGATGCCACCCTTATGGCAGAAAGTGAAAAGGAACTAAAAAATCTCTTGATGAAAGTGAAAGAGGAGAGTGAAAAAGTTGACTTAAAGTTCAACATTCAGAAAACTAAGATCATGGCATTCTGTCCCATCACCTCATGGAAAATAGATGGGGAAACAGTGGAAACAGTGGCTGACTTTATTTTTCTGGGCTCCAAAATCATTGCAGATGGTGATTGCAGCTATGAAATTAAAAGGCGCTTACTCCTTGGAAGGAAAGTTATGACCAACCTAGACAGCATATTGAAAAGCAGAGACATTACTTTGCCAACAAAGGTCCATCTAGTCAAGGCTATGGTTTTTCCAGTAGTCATATATGGATGTAAGAGTTGGACTATAAATAAAGCTGAGCGTCGAAGAATTGATGCTTTTGAACTGTGGTGTTGGAGAAGACTCTTGAGAGTCCTTGGACTGCAAGGAGATCCAATCAGTCCATCCTAAAGGAGATCAGTCCTGGGTGTTCATTGAAAGAACTGATGTTGAGGCTGAAACTCCAATACCTGATGCGAAGAGCTGACCATTGGAAAAGACCCTGATGCTGGGAAAGAGTGAGGGCAGGAGCAGAAGGGGATGATAGAGGATGAGTTTGTTGGATGGCATCACTGACTCTATGGACATGCAGTTGTGTGGATTCCGGGAGTTGGTGATGGACAAGGAAGCCTGGCATCCTGCGGTTCATGGGGTCTCAAAGTGTCAGACACGACTGAGCGACTGAACTGAACTGAACTGAACTGATACATATATCCCCTCCCTCTTGAACCTCCCTCCCAACACCCACCTCATCCCATCCATCTAGATTGACACAGAGCCATGGTTTGAATTCCTTGACTCATAAGGCAAATTTCCACTGGCTATCTATTTTACATATGTTAGTATATATGTTTCCATGATACTTTCTCCATTTATCCCACCCTCTCATTCCCCACCAACAGCGCGTCCGTAAGTCTATTTTCTATGTCTACATCTCCATTATATATGTGTGTGTGTGTGTATGTATGTATGTGTATGTTTATGTGTGTGTATGTATGTATGTGTATGTATATGTATGTATATATATAATATGCATTAATATATGATATTTGTTTTTCTCTCTCTGACTTACCCCACTATTTATAATAGGCTCCTGGTTCATCAAACTCATTAACACTAGCTCAATTCATTTGAGCCAGTCCCATCACTTCATGGCAAATAGATGGGGAAACAATGGAAACAGTGAGAGACTTTTATTTTCTTGGGCTCCAAAATCACTGCAGATGGTGTCTGCAGCCATGAAATTGAAAGATGCTTGCTCTGTGGAAAAAGCTATGACCAACCTGGACAACATATTAAACAGCAGAGGCATTGCATTGCCAACAAAGGTCCATATAGTCCAAGCTATGGTTTTTCCAGTAATCATGTATGGATGTGAGAGTTGGACTATAAAGAAAACTGAGTGCTGAAGAATTGATGCTTTTGAATTCTGGTGCAGGGGAAGACTTTTGTCCCTTGGACAGCAAGGAGATCAAACCACTCACCCCTAAAGGAAATCAGTCCTGAATATTCATTGGAAGGACTGATGCTGAAGCTGAAGCTCCAATATTTTGGCCACCTGATGCATATAATTGACTCAGTGGAAAAGACCCTGATGCTGGGAAACATTGAAGGCAGGAGGAAAAGGGGATGACAGAGGATGGGATGGTTGGATGGCATCACTGACTCAATGGACATGAGTTTGAGCAAGCTCCAGGAAGTGGTGATGGACAGGGAAGCCTGGCATGCTGCAGTCCATGGGGTCACAAAGAATCAGGCACGACTGAACGACTGAACTGACTGAAATGCATTGATTTTTATGGCTGAGTAATACTCCATTGTATATATGTACCACAGCTTCTTTATCCACTCATCTGTCAATGAACATCTAGGTTGCTTCCATGTCTTAGATATCATGAATACTGCTGCGATGAACACTGGAGTACATGTGTTTTTTTTCAATTATGATTTTCTCAAGGTATATGCCCCGTAGTGGGACTGTAGGGTCATATGGTAGTTTTATTCCTAGAGTTTTAAGCAATCTCCATACTGTCTTCCTTAGTGGCTGTATCAATTTACATTTCGACCAACAGTGCAAGAAGGTTCCCTTTTCTCCACGACCTCTCTAGAATTTATTGTTTGTAGTTTTTTTTTTTTTTTTTTTTTTATGACGACCATTCTGACTGATGTGAGGTGATCAGTAGTTTTGATTTGCATTTCACTAATAATGAGCAATGTTGAGCATCTTTTCATGTGTTTATTAGCCATCTTTAGAGAAATATCTGGTTAGGTCTTCTGCCCACTTTTTGATTGGGTTGCTTGTTTCCTGGTATTGAGTTGCATGAACTGCTTATGTATTTTGGAAATTAATTACTTTGTCAGTTGTTTCATCTGCTATTATTTTTTTCACATTCTGAAGACTGATTTTTCACCTTGTTTATAGTTTCCTTTGCAGTGCAAAAGCTTTTAAGTTTAACTAAGTCCCACTTGTTTATTTTTGTTTTTATTTCCATTACTCTAGGAAGTGGAATATAGAGGATCTTACTGAGATTTACACTACATATATTCTGCCTATGTTTTCCTCTAAGAGTTTTATGGTTTCTGACCTTACATTTAGCTCTTTAAACCATTTTGAATTTATCTTTGTGTATGGTGTTAGGAAGTATTCTAATTTAATTCTATTTAAAATAGCTAGGAATAGACCTACCTATGTAGACAAAGAGCTGTATACAGAAAACTATAAGGCACTGATGAAAGAAATCAAAGATGATATAAACAAAGGAGAAATGTTCCACGCTCCTGAGTTGGAAAATCAATATTGTGAAAATTACTATATTACCAATTGCAATCTACAGATTCAACGCAATCCCCAGCAAATATCCAATGTCGTTTTTCACAGAACTAGAATAAAAAATTTCACATTTCGTATGGAAACACAAAAGACCCTGAAGAGCCAAAGCAATTATCAAGAAGAAAAATGGAGCTGGAGGAATCAACCTTCTTGATTTTCGACTATACTACAAAGCTACAATCATCAATAGAGTATGATTCTGGTAGAAAAAGAGAAATACAGACCAATGGAACAAGATAGAAAGTTCAGAGATAAACCCATGCACCTATGGGCACCTTATCTTTGACAAAGAAGGCAAGAATGTACAATGGGGCAAAGCTAGTCTCTTCAATAAGTGGTTCTTGGAAAACTGGACAACTACCATGAGGTTTTGATAGAGCAATCTCTCTATACACACTATACAAGAGATTGTTTTAAGTTGCTAGTCTCTTAATTTCAAATGCATTTCGAATATCTTGCATCTATACTCTCCTTGTACAATTATTGGTTTTGATATCATATTTTTGTGCAGATTGTTTCCTGCCTTTATTATATGTTTGCCTTTACTGTTGAGCTTTTCCATTTATAAATTTCTTGTTTCTAGTTGTGGGCTTTCCTTTTCCACCTAGAGAAGTTCCTTTAGCATTTGTTTTAAATCTAAGTTTATGTTATTGAATTTTCTTTTTAAAAATTAATTAATTCAATTTAATTTGGGGCTAATTACTTTACAATATTGTAGTGGCTATTGCCATACATTGACATGAATCAGTCATGGGTGCACATGTGTTCCCCATCCAAACCACCCCCCACCTCCGTCCCATCCCATCCTCCAGGATCAACCCAGTACACCAGCCATGAGCCCACTGTCTCATGCATCGAACCTGGACTGCTGCACATATGATAATATACACGTTTCAATGCTACCCTCTCAAATCATCCTACCCTCGCCTTCTCGCACAGAGTCCAAAAGACTGTTCTTTACATCTGTGTCTATTTTGCTGTCTCACATATAGGGTCATCATTGCCATCTTGGTAAATTCCATCCATATGTGTTAGTATACTGTATTAGTGTTTTTCTTCATCCCTTACTTCACTCTGTATAATGGTCTACAGTTGCATCCACCTCATTAGAACTGATTCAAAAACATTCTTTCTTTTCTCATTTATTTTTGTTAGTTGGAGGCTAATTACTTTACAATATTGTAGTGGTTTTTGCCATACATTGACATAAATCAGCCATGGATTTACATGTGCTCCCCATCCTGATCCCCCCTCCCACCTCCCTCCCCATCCCATCCCTCTGGGTCTTCCCAGTGCATCAGCCCTGAGCACTTGTCTCATGCACCCAACCTGGGCTGGTGCTCTGTTTCACCCTTGATAGTATACTTGTTTCAATGCTATTCTCTCTGAACATCCCACCCTCTCCTTCTCTCACTGAGTCCCAAAGTCTGTTCTGTACATTGTGTCTCTTTTTCTGTTTTGCATACTGGGTTATCATTACCATCTTTTTAAATTCCATATATATGCGTTAGTATAGTGTATTGGTCTTTATCTCTCTGGCTTACTTCACTCTGTATAATGGGCTCCAGTTTCATCCATCTCATTAGAACTGATTCAAATTATTTCTTTTTTTCCATTGTGTATATGTACCACAGCTTCCTTATCCATTCGTCTGCTGATGGGCATCTAGGTTGCTCCCATGTCCTGGCTATTATAAACAGTGCTGAGATGAAAATTGGGGTGCACGTGTCTCTTTCAGATCTGGTTTCTTCGGTGTGTATCCCCAGGAGTGGTATTGCTGGGTCATATGGCAGTTCTATTTCCAGTTTTTTAAGGAATCTCCACACTGTTCTCCATAGTGGCTGTACTAGTTTGCATTCCCACCAACAGTGCAAAAGGGTTCCTTTATCTCCACACCCTCTCCAGCATTTATTGCTTGTAGACTTTTGGATAGCAGCCATCCTGACTGGCGTGTAATGGTACCTCATTGTGGTTTTGATTTGTATTTCTCTGATAATGAGTGATGTTGAGCATCTTTTCATGTGTTTGTTAGCCATCTGTATGTATTCTTTGGAGAAATATCTGTTTAGTTCTTTGGCCCATTTTTTGATTGGGTCATTTATTTTTCTGGAGTTGAGCTTCAGGAGCTGCTTGTATATTTTTGAGATTAATCCTTTGTCTGTTTCTTCATTTGCTATTATTTTCTCCCATTCTGAGGGCTGTCTTTTCACCTTGCTTATAGTTTCCTTTGTTGTGCAAAAGCTTTTTAAGTTTCATTAGGTCCCATTTGTTTATATTTGCTTTTATTTCCAATATTCTGGGAGGTGGGTCATAGAAGATCCTGCTGTGATTTATGTCGGAGAGTGTTTTGCCTATGTTCTCCTCTAGGAGTTTTATAGTTTCTGGCCTTACATTTAGATCTTTAATCCATTTTGAGTTTATTTTTGTGTATGGTGTTAGAAAGTGTTCTCGTTTCATTCTGGCAGTTGACCAGTTTTCCCAGCGCCACTTGTTAAAGAGACTGTCTTTTCTCCAATGTATATTCTTGCCTCCTTTGTCAAAGATAAGGTATCCATAGGTGCATGAATTTATCTCTGGGCTTTCTATTTTGTTCCGTTGATATATATTTCTGTCTTTGTGCCAGTACCATACTGTCTTGATGACTGTGGCAAAAGCATTCTTTTTAATAGATGAGTAATATTCCATTGTGTATATGTATCACAGCTTTCTTATCCGTTCATCTGCTGATGGACACCCACACTGCTTCAAGATCCTGGCTATTATAAACAATGCTGAGATGAAAATTGGGGTACATGTGTCGCTTTCAGTTCTGCTTTCCTCGGTATGCATGCCCAGCAGTGGGATTGCTGGGTGTATGACAGTTCTTTCCAGCTTTTTAAGGAATCTCCACACTGTTCTGCATAGTGGCTGCACTAGTTTGCATTCCCACCAACAGTGTAAGAGAGTTCCTTTATCTCCACACACTCTCCAGCATTTATTGCTTGTAGACTTTTTGATAGTAGCCATTCTGACCGGCGTGAGATAGTACTTCATTGCAGTTTTGATTTGTATTTCTCTGATAATGAGTGATGTTGAATATCTTTTCATGTGTTTGTTAGCCATCTGTATGTATTCTTTGGAGAAATGTCTGTTTAATTCTTTGGCCCATTTGTTAACTGGGTCATTTATTTTTCTGGGATTGAGCTGCAGGAGCTGTTTGTATATTTTTGAGATTAATCCTTTGTCTGTTTCTTCATTTGCTATTATTTTCTCCCATTCTGAAGGCTGTCTTTTCACCTTGCTTATAATTTCCTTCATTGTGTAAAAGCTTTTAAGTTTAATCAGGTCCCACTTGTTTATTTTTGCTTTTATCTCCATTACTCTGGGTGGTGGGTCATAGAGGATCCTGCTGTGATTTATGTCAGTTAGTGTTTTCCCTAGGTTTTCCCCTAGGAGTTTTATAGTTTCTGGTCTTACATTTAGATCTTTAATCCATTTTGAGTTTATTTTTGTGTATGGTGTTAGAAAGTGTTCTCGTTTCATTCTTTTACAAGTGGCTGACCAGTTTTCCCAGCACCACTTGTTAAAGAGATTGTCTTCTCTCCATTGCATATTCTTGCCTCCTTTGTCAAAGATACGGTGTCCATAGGTGAATGGATTTATCTCTGGGCTTTCCATTTTTTTCCATTGATCTGTATTTCTGTCTTTGTGCCAGTACCATACTGTCTTGATGACTGTAGCTTTGTAGTATAGCCTGAAGTCAGGCAGTTTGATTCCTCCAGTTCCATTCTTCTTTCTCAAGATTGCTTTGGCTATTCGAGGTTTTTTGTATTTCCATACAAATTGTGAAATTATTTGTTCTAGTTCTGTGAAAAATACCATTGGTGGCTTGAAAGGGATTGCATTGAATCTGCAGATTGCTTTGGATAGTATACTCATTTTCACTATATTGATTCTTCTGATCCATGAACGTGGTATATTTCTCCATCTATTTGTGTCCTCTTTGATTTCTTTCACCAGTGTTTTATAGTTTTCTATATATAGGTCTTTTTTTTCTTTACATAGATTTATTCCTACGTATTTTATTCTTTTTGTTGCAATGGTGAATGGAATTGTTTCCTTAATTTCTCTTTCTGTGTTCGCATTGTTAGTATATAGGAATGCAAGGGATTTCTGTGTGTTGCTTTTATATCCTGCAACTTTACTATATTCATTGATTAGCTCTAGTAATTTTCTGGTAGAGTCCTTAGGGTTTTCTATGTAGAGGATCATGTCATCTGCAAACAGTGAGACTTTTACTTCTTCTTTTCCAGTCTGGATTCCTCTTATTCCTGTCTCTTCTCTGATTGCTGTGGCTAAAACATCCAAAACTATGCTGAATAGTAGTGGTGAGAGTGGGCACCCTTGTCTTGTTACTGACTTTAGGGGAAATGCTTTCAGTTTTTCACCATTGATGATAATGTTTGCTGTGGGTTTATCATATATGGCTTTTATTATGTTGAGATATATTCCTTCTATTCCTGCTTTATGGAGGGTTTTTATCATAAATAGATGTTGAATTTTGTCAAAGGCTTTCTCTGCATCTATTGAGATAACATATGGTTTTTATCTTTCAATATGTTAATGTGGTGATTCACATTGATAGATTCGTGGATACTGAAGAATCCTTGCATCCCTGGGATAAAGCCCACTTGGTCATGATGTATGATTTTTTTAATATGTTGTTGGATTCTGGTTGCTAGAATTTTGTTAAGGATTTTTGCATCTATGTTCATCAGTGATATTGGCCTGTAGTCTTTTTTGTGGCATCTTTGTCTGGTTTAGGTATTAGGGTGACGTTGGCCCCATAGAATGAGTTTGGCATTTTCTTTCCTCTGCAATATTGTGGAAGAGGTTGAGTAGTATAGGTGTTAGCTGTTCTCTAAATTTTTGGTAGAATTCAGCTGTGAAGCCATCTGGTCCTGTGGTTTTGTTTCCTGGAAGATTTCTGATTACAGATTCGATTTCCGTGCTTGTGATGGGTTTGCAAAGGGTTTGTATTTCTTCCTGGTTCAATTTCAAAAAATTTTACTTTTCTACAAAGTTGTCCATTTCTTCCAAGTTTTCCATTTTATTGGCATACAGTTACTGAGAGTAGTCTCTTATGATCCTTTGTATTTCTGTGTTTTCTGGTGTGATTTCTCCATTTTCATTTCTAATTTTGTTGATTTGATTCTTCTCCCACTTTTTCTTGATGAGTCTGGATAATGGTTTGTTCATTTTATTTATCTTCTCAAAGAACCAGCTTTTAGCTTTATTGATTTTTGCTATGGTCTCTTTTGTATTTTTGCATTTATTTCTACCCTAGTTTTTATGATTTCTTTCCTTCTACTTACCCTGGGGTTCTTCATTTCTTCCTTTTCTAGTTGCTTTATGTGTAAAAAGTTAGGTTATTTATTTGACTTTTCTCTTGTTTCTTGAGGTAAGCTTGTATTGCTATGAACTTTCCCCTAGGCACTGCTTTTACTGACTCCCATAGGTTTTGGGTTGCTGTGTTTTCATTTTCATTCGTTTGTATGCATATTTTGATTTCCTTTTTATTTCTTCTGTTATTTGCTGGTTATTCAGAAGTGTGTGTTTAGCCTCCATATGTTTGTATATTTAATAGTTTTTCCCTGAAGTTGACATCTAATCTTACTGCATTGTGATCAGAAAAGATGCTTGGGATGATTTCATTTTTTTTTTTTAATTTACCAAGGCTTGATTTATGGCCCAGGATATGATCTATCCTGGAGAAGGTTCCATGTACACTTGAGAAAAAGGTGAAATTCCTTGTTTTGGGGTGAAATGTCCTATAGATATCAATTAGGTCTAACTGGTCCATTGTATCATTTAAAGTTTGTGCTTCCTTGTTAATTTTCTGTTTAGTTGATCTATCCATAGTTGTGAGTGGGGTATTAAAGTCTCCCACTATTATTGTGTTACTGATAATTTCCCCTTTCATACTTGTTAGCATTTGCCTTACATATTGCAGTGCTCCTATATTGGGTGCATATATATTTATAATTGTGATATCTTCTTGGATTGATCCTTTGATCATTATGTAGCGTCCTTTGTCTTTTTTCACAGCCTTTATCTTAAAGTCTATTTTGTCTGATATGAGTATTGCTACTCCTGCTTTTTTTGGTCTCTATTTGCATGGAATATCTTTTTCCAGCCCTTCACTTCCAGTCTGTATGTGTCCCTTGTTTTGAGGTGGGTCTCTTGTAGACAGCATATATAAGGGTCTTGCTTTTGTATCCATTCAGCCAGTCTTTGTCTTTTATTGGGGCATTCAACTCATTTACAGTTAAGGTAATTATTGATAAGTATGATCCCATTGCCATTTACTTTGTTGTTTTGAGTTTGAGTTTATACACCTTTTCTGCATTCCTTGTCTAGAGAAGATCCTTTAGCATTTGTTGAAGAGGTGGTTTGGTGGTGCTGAATTCTCTCAGCTTTTGCTTGTCTGTAAAACTTTTGATTTCTCCTTCATATTTGAATGAGATCCTTGCTGGGTACAGTGATCTGGGTTGTAGGTTTTTCTCTTTCATCACTTTAAGTATGTCCTGCTATTCCCTTCTGGCCTGAAGAGTTTCCATTGAAAGATCACCTGTTATCCTTATGGGAATCCCCTTGTGTGTCATTTGTTGCTTTTCCCTTGCTGTTTTTAATATTTGTTCTTTGTATTTGATCTTTGTTAATTTGATTAATATGTGCCTTGGGGTGTTTTGCCTTGGGTTTATTCTGTTTGGGGCTCTCTGGGTTTCTTGGACCTGTGTAACTATTTCCTTCCCCATTTTAGGGAAGTTTTCAGCTATTATCTCCTCGAGTATTTTCTCATGGCCTTTCTTTTTTTCATCTTCTTCTGAGACGCCTATGATTCGAATGTAGGGGCATTTCACATTGTCACAGAGGTCTTTGAGGTTGTCATTTCTTTTAATTCTTTTTTCTTTTTTCCTCTCTGTTTCATTTATTTCTACCATTCTATCTTCCACCTTACTTATCCTATCTTCTGCCTCCATTATTCTACCGTTGGTTCGCTCCAGAGTGTTCTTGATCTCAGTTATTGCATTATTCATTATTGATTGACTCTTTTTTATTTCTTCTAAGTCTTTGTTAAACATCTCTTGCATCATCTCAATCCTTGTCTCCAGGCTATTTATCTGTAACTACATAATGTTTTCAAGATTTTGAATCATCTTTACTATCATTATTTTGAATTATTTTTCATGTAGTCTCCCTATATCCACCTCTTTGGTTTGGTTTGGTGGGCATTTATCATGTTCCTTTACCTGCTGAATATTTTTCTGCCTTTTCATCTTGTTTAGATTGCTATGTTTGGGGTGGCCTTTCTGTATGTTGGAGGTTTGTGTTTCCTCTTTATTGTGGAGGTTCCTCCCTGTGGGTGGGGTTGGACGAGTGATTGTCAAGGTTTCCTGGTTAGGGAAACTTGCGTCAGTGTTCTGGTGGGTGGAGCAGGATTTCTTCTCTCTGGAGTGCAATGAAGTGTCCAGTAGTGAGTTTTGAGGTGTCTGTGGGTTTGGTGTGACTTTGGGCAACCTGTATATTAATGCTCAGGGCTATGTTCCTGCGTTGCTGGAGAATTTGCATGGTATGTGTTGCTCTGGAACTTGTTGGCTCTTGGGTGGAGCTTGGTTTCAGTGTAGGTATGGAGACTTTTGGATGAGCTCTTGTCGATTAATGTTCCCTGGAGTCAGTAGTTTTCTGGTGTTCTCAAGTTTTGGATTCAAGCCTCCTGCCTCTGGTTTTCAGTATTATTCTTACAGTAGCCTTCTCATTTCCATTCATACTGCACTGATGATAAAACATCTAGGTTAATGGTGAAAAAATTCTCCACAGTGAAGGACACCCAGAGAGGTTCACAGAGTTACATGGAGAAGAGAAGAGGGAGGAGGGAGATAGAGGTGACCAGGAGGAGAAGAGTGGGAATCAAAAGGGGAGAGAGCAAGCTAGCCAGTAATCAATTCCCTATGTGCTCTCCACAGCCTGGAACACCCAGAGAGGGTCACAGAGTTGGGTAGAGAAGAGAAGGGGGGGAGATGGAGGTGACCTGGGGGAGAAAATGGAGAGTCAAAAGGGGGAGAGAGTAATCAAGACAGCAATCAAACTCCTAAGTAAAAATGGGCACTGAAGATTGGATTCTTAAAGGTACAAAATTAATAGCAAATACCAAGAAGCAAAGAATAAAAATCTAGAGTAGAAGTTAGACTCTCAAAAATACAATATTAAAAAAGCAAAGCAAAATCACACGAATTATAAAAAATATATATATATGAAATTTGCTTTAAAATAGGGCCTTTTTGAAAGGTAATAATAGGTTATAAAAATGAAAATTAAAAGAATAATAAAGGACTGAAAAAATTTTTTAATTAAATGATAATAGTAAAATATATCTAGGAATTTCTCTGGAGCTGTTGTGGGTAGTGTGGGGTCAGTTCAGTTTCATATAGTTCCTTGTTCCAGCTTATACTTCTTGAGGTCTGTAGGCCCCTTCCCATGTAGTCGGTGCTAACTACAGGGTTTTAATCTGTTGCACCTATTACTTCCAAAGCAGTTGCTCCTGTTTATTTTGGTTTCTTCTGTTTGCAAGTCTCTTCAGTGTCTAACTTCCATCCTGACACAAGGGGGCAGAGGTGGTCCCTTATTTAGGCTCACTTGTTCAGTCTTGCTGTGGGGAGGGAGGAACACTGCAAATAAATATCACTGGCGTGTGTGGGGAGTGCTTGCAGTGTCTCGGTCACACTGGGTTTGCCCCCACTCACAGCGTGTATGTTTTCCCAGTCTACACTGCTCAGGCTCCAGGTTGCTCTAAAGGGGAACTTTCTGAGGTGGGCCCTGGATTGCATGCACTTCCCAGGTCTAAGCCACTCAGGTTCAGGTTCTCGCGTACTCCACAAAGGTGCAGACTCAGTTGGGCCTGCATTTTGTACCCTTCCCAAGTCCAAACATCTCAGACAACCAGGTGCTTGGAGAGGGCACTCTCCCCAGGTGGGGCAGTGTGTCTTATCACCTCCCCGGCCCCAGTCGCTCAGTTTCCTGGATGCTCAGCGGGAGCACCGTCTCTGTTGTACCATGTGTCTCCTCTGGGGAGCGACCCTCCTGGTGGATGTCAACCGTCCAGGATCCCGGGAAGACTTGGTTAGCAACTGGGAGCCTGCTCGCAGTTTGGTAGAGGATGCCGTTGTTGGGGCTGAGCTTGCCCCTCACCGACTCTGACTGTCTCCCGCCTGCTTCTCTGCCTCCAGTGGGGGATGGGTCAGTCCACAGCCAGATAGGTCTCCTCTGGTAGTCACCCAGTCCTTTGTTCTGTGAGTGGACCTGGCAGTGCCTTAGGTTAGAGCTTTGTGTGAGAAAGTTCTCTCGCTTTCTTTTTTTTTTCTCTCTCTCTGGTTATCACACAATTTGGATTGCTATATCATGTTGGCTCCCTCAGATCATCCTCAGGGCATTCAGGCCTGGTCCTTGCCCTAAGCAATGCAGCCCGCTCCTCCCTGTTCAGCCCCCACTTGCTGGTGGCAGATGCGAGCATCTGGACTACTTCTCTTCTGGGAGTTGCTGTTAGGTGCATAATCTGTGGGTTTTATTTATTTTTTCCTCCTGGTTATGTTGCCCTCTGAGATCCAAAACTCCCCACAGACCTGCTCATCAGAGGGTTTCCTGGTGTTTGGAAACTTCTCCTCCTTCATTACTTCTTCCCCAGGACGGGTCTCCTTCCCTAACTCTTTTGTCTCTCTTTTTATCTTTTATATTTTGTCCTACCTCCTTTCAAAAGCAATGGGCTGCCTTTCTGGGTGCCTAGTGTCCTGTGCCAGCGTTCAAAAGTTGTTCTGTGGAAGTTTCTCAGTGTTCAAAAGATTGTTCAATGAATTTTGGGGGGAGAAAGTGGTCTCCCTGTCCTATTCCTCTGCCAAATTAGCCAGCTCCAGTATTGAATTTTCTTAGCTTTTGCTTATCTGCTATTGTTCAGTCTCTTAAGTCTGACTCTTTGCAACCCCATGAATTGCAGCACACCAGGCTTCCCTGTCCTTTACTATCTCCCAGAATTTGTTCAACCTCATGTCCCCTGAGTCAGTGATGCCATCCGACCATCTCATCTTCTGTTGCCCCCTCCTCTCTTGTCCTCAATCTTTTGCAGCATCAGAGTCTTTTCCAATGAGTAAGCTCTTGGCATCAGGTGGCCAAAGTATTGGAGCTTCAGATTCTGCATCAGTCCTTGCAATGAATATTCAGGGTTGATTTCCTTCAAGATTGACTGGTTTGATTTCCTTGCTGTCCAAGGTAATCTCAAAAGTCTTCTCCAGTACCACAATTTGAAAGCATTAATTCTTCTGGGCTCAGACTTCTTTATGATCCAACTCTCACACCCATACATGACTAGTGAAAAAACCGTAGCTTTGACTGTATGCACCTTTATCAGCAAAGTGATGTCTTTGCTTTTTAATATGCTGTCTAGGTTTGTCATAGCTTTTGTTAGAGGAGCAAGCATCTTTTAGTTTTCTGGCTACAGTCATGGTCCACAGTGATTTTGGGAGCCCAAGAAAATGAAATCTGACACTGTATTCACTTTTTCCTCATCTATTTGCCATGAAGTGATGGGACAAGATGCCATGTTCTTAGTTTTTTGAATGCTGAGTTTTAAGCCAGTTTTTTCACTCTCCTCATTCACCTTCATCAAAAGTCTCTTTAGTTCCTCTTCACATTCTTCCATTAAAATGGTATCATCTGCATGTCTGAGGTTGTTTCTATTTCTCCCGGCGATCCTGATTCTAGTTTGTGAGTCATCCAGCCCAGCATTTTATATGATGTACTCAACATGTAAGTTTAAGAAGCAGAGTACCTATATACAGCCTTGAAATACTCTTTTCCCAATTTGGGACCAGTCAGTTTTTCCATGTCCAGTTCTAACTGTCACTTCTTGTCCTGCACACAGTTTTCTCAGGAGGCAGGTAAGGTGGTCTAGTATTCCCATCTCTTCAAGAATATCCCACAGTTTACTATGATCCACATAGTCAGACTTTAGCATAGTTAATGAGGTAGAAGTAGACGTTTTTATGGAATACATTTTTTTTTCCTATGTCTAGTGGATGTTGGCAATTTGATCTCTGGTTCCTCTGCCTTTTCTAGATCCATATTGTACATTTGGAAATTCTCGGTTCACATATTGCTGAAGCCTAACTTGAAGGATTTTGAGCATAATCTTGCTAGTATGTGATATGAATGCAAGTAAATGGTAATTTGAACATTCTTTGCCATTGCCTTTCTTTGGAATTGAAACAAAAACTGACCTTTTCCTGTCCTGTAGCTGCTGCTAAGTTTTGCAAATTTGTTGACATACTGAGTGCAGGACTTTAACAGCATCATCCTTCAACCTTTAGAATTTGAAATAGCTCATCTGGAATTCCATCACCTCCACTAGCTTTGTTCATAGCAATTCTTCCTAAGGCCCACTTTACTTCACACACTAGGATGTCTGGCCTTAGGTGAGTGACCACACTGTCATGGTTATCTGGGTCAATGAAAGTTTTCTGTACAGATTTTCTGTATATTCTTGCCACCTCTTCTTAATCACTTCTGCTTCTGTCTGGTCCTTGCTGTTTTTATCCTTTATTGTCCCTATATTTACATGAAATATTCCCTTGATATCTCCAGTTTTCTTAAAGAGATCTCTAGTCTTTCCCATTCTATTGTTTTCCTCTGTTTCTTTGTGCTGTTCACTCAAGAAAGCTCTCTTTTCTCTCCTTGCTCTTCTCTGGTACTCTGCATTCAGTTGGGTGCATATTTCCCTTTCTCCTTTGCTTATCATTTCTCTTATGTTCTCAGCTATTTGTAAGGCCTCCTCAGACAAGTAATTTGCCTTCTTGTATTTTTTCCCCTAGAAATAGTTTTGGTCACCACCTCCTGTACAATTTTATAAACCTCCATTCATAATTCTTCAGGCATTCTGTCTACCAGATCTAGTCCCTTGAATATATTCATCACCTCCACTGTATATTGATAAAGGATTTTATTTAGGTCATACCTGAATGGCCCATTTGAGTCATGGAAACCCTTGCTTATCTGTAAAGCTTTTGATTTCTCTGTTGAATCTGAATGAGAGCCTTGCTGGCTAGAATAATCTTGGTTGTAGGTTTTTCCCTTTTAGCACTTTAAATATGCCATGCCATTCCCTTCTGGACTGCAGAATTTGTGCTGCAATATTAATAGATAAGTTTATACATGTATAGTAAGTCACTTTAGTTTTGTACAACTCTTCATGACCCCATGAATGCCTCTGTCCATGGGTTTCTCCAGGCAAGAATACTGGAGTGGGTTTCTATACCCTCCTCAAGGGGATCTTCCTGACCCATGGATCAAACTCATGTCTCTTACATCTCCTGCACTGGCAGGCAGGTTCTTTACCACCTAGGAAACCCAGATAACTTTATAGGGATTCTTTTGTCATTTGTTGCTTTTCCCTTGTTGCTTTTAATATTTTTCTTTGTCTTTAATTTTTGTCAATTTGATTAATATGTGTCTGTGTGCATTCTACTTTGAATTTATCGTATGTGGGACTCTGTGATTCCTGGACTTGGGTGACTGCTTCCTTTTCCATGTTAAGGAAATTTTCAGCTGTTATCTCTTCTTATATTTTCCCAGGCCTTTTCTCTCTTTTCCTTCTGGGACTCATAATGTAAATGTTGGTATGTTTGATGTTGTCCCAGAGGTCTCTGAGACCATATTCACTTCTTTTCATACTTTTTTCTTCATTCTGTTCCACAGCATTGGTTTCCAACATCTGTCTTCCTGATGACCTATCTGTTCTTCTGCCTCACTTATTCTGGTATTGGTTTTTTTCCTATGTATTTTTTAAATTTTCATTTATTGTATTCTTCAACTCTGTTTGTTTGTCCTTTATTATCTTCTGGCTCTCTGTCAAACATTTCTTCTACTTTTCTGTCTGTGCCTCCATTCTTTTTCCAAGATCCTGGGTTATCTTTACTATCATTACTCTGAATTATTTTCTGGGTAATTTGCCTATCTCCACTTCACCTAGTTGTTTTTCTGGGGTTTTATCTTGTTCCTTAATCTGGAAAATATTCTTCTTCTGTCTCATTTTGTCTAACTTTCTGTGTTTATGGTGTCTGTTCTGCAGGCTGCAGGATTATCATTCATTCTGCTTCTACTATTTACCCCCTGCCTGATGAGGCTGGTCTAGAGGCTTGTGCAGGCTTCCTGGTTGGAGTACTGATGCCTGCCCACTGGTGTTTGGAGCTGGATCCTATCCGTTTGGTAGACAGGACTATGTGAAGGAATGTGTTTAGAATGTGTTTAGGGGTGGCTGGGGACTCAGTAGGTAGCCTGTCTTCTGATGGATAGGACTGTGCTCCTGCCCAGTTAGTTGTTTGGCCTAAGGCTCCTCAGCTCTGGAACCTACAGGCTGTTAGTTGGAGCCAGGTCTTGCTGCCAAAATGGCAGCCTCCAGGAAAGCTCACACCAATGAGTACTCCCTAGATTCTCTGTCCTCAGGGTCCTTGTCTCACCGTGAGCTACAGCTACCCTGTAACTCCCCAAGAGTTCTTTCAAAACCATCATGTAGGGCTGACCCATGTTCCTCTGAAGTCACTGTTTTTCCCCTGGTCCCAATGCACTTGAGATCTAATGTACACTCTCTAAAAGTGAACTTTCTCTTTGCCTCCGTATTTTGGAGTTCCTACAATCAAGCCCCACTGGCCTTCACAGCCAAATGCTCTGGGGGCTCTTCCTCTTGATGACAGACCCCTAGACTTGTGATCCTAATGTGGCACTCAGAACTCTCATTTCTATGGGAGAAACTCTGCTATATAAGTATTTTCCAATTTTGGGGTCACCCACCTGATGGGTATTGGATCTGATTGTATTGCAAATGTGCCTCTCCTACCATCTTGTTGTTGCTTCTTGTTTGTTTTTGGATATAGAATATCTTTTTTGATAGGTTCCAATCTTTTTGTTGATGATTATATTCAGCAGTTAATTGTGATTTTAGTATTTTTGTGAGAGGAGGTGAGCCCAAGTCCTTCTACTCAGCTATCTTGCCTCCAGCACCCATAACAAATCTTCTTTTATGGAAGAACCCTAAAATATGAACAGGTGATTTCATCCAAGGTACAGCTTTCTGGAGGGACAGGAACAGACCAGCAGTTCACTGAATTGTCATCTCCAGTGTCAGGGACACCTCTTGTTCTTCACCATATCTTTTGGTCCTCCACAGCATACATTTTCTGGCCCATTTCATGAAAAGGAAAGGTATCATGGAAATGTTCTGGAGGATAGTTGAAGGTACTAGTGAATGCAAGCCAATAAGTCCCTGTAGTTGAACTATCTAGTTTTGCCTGGCTTATACCTTTTTGGGTTCCAACTGGGCAGTGTTCCCTCTGTTGTCTCTACACCCTGAGATAATGTGACAGGGTAGCTCCAAAACTGTTTGTGCAAGTTTCTCTGTTATGCCTGCTACAAACTGGTTCCTGCACTCTCCTCCAAGGCTCTGAAACTCCCCCTCTGTTCTGACTGATCCTCCTGACAGTGAAGGGACTTTGAGGGTGTGGGACCCTTCTATTTCAAATAAAAAAGACCTGTGCTCCCTCCCAGGGGCACAGGTCCCATTCCAATTTTTTCTCTCTTTTTTCTTTTGTCCTACCAGGTTATGTGGAGATTATATTTCTCTTTCAGAAGTCTGAGGTCTTCTGTCATCATTCAGTAAATATTCTGTGAGAATTGTTACACATGTAAATGTATTTTTTATGTATTTGTCAAAGGAGGTGGCCTTCATGTCCTAGTACTCTGGCATCTTGATCCACTCTCTCATTCAAGAATTTTTATAATAAATAATTTTAGACAATTCCATTATCCGTGTCATCTCATCATTTATGTCTATTGATGGTCTTTTTAAATGTGGGTTGAAATTTCATAGTTATTTGTATGTTGATTGATTTTAGTTTATATAGTGGACATTGTAAACATCATTTGAGGGGAAAATTATTGCTTTTATCTTATGGAGATTAATATTTTTGTTTCACCTGTTTGTGTGTTGTGATTCAAACATAAATTCCGTTTTCAAACCTGAATTTAGACCAGTACTATGTGTGCACCACCTAGTGGTCAGTGTGGGGCTTGGGTGGAGGTATTTTCAGTTCATTTTTCAAATCCTTGGTAGGCTAATAAGGGTCATATCAAATCACTCATAGATCAAACATGAGCCCACGGGTTCAAAACCACTTCTTGCAATTTCTCTTCTAAACGGTTCCTTCTCCCATATTTTTTCCCTGGTGGCTCAGATGGTAAAGAATCTGCCTGCAATGCAGGAGTTCTGGGTTCAATCCCTGGGTTTGGGTAGATCCTCCAGAGGAGGTCATGGCAACCCACTCCAGTATTCTTGCCTGGAGAATCCTAATGGACAGAGAAGCCTGGCGGGCTACAGTCCATGGGGTCACAAAGAGTCGGACACGACTAAGCAATTAAACACAGCACAGTGCCAGTTCCCTTTCGCTCCCATTTTCTGTCCTCTGTTCAGAAACCACACATTCTCTTGGTTGTATCACTTCCAGAAACAAGTTGCAAGAGGATCAGTTCAGTTCATGTCCAACTCTTTGTGACCCCATGGACTGCAGCATGCCAGGCTTTCCTGTCCATCACCAGCTCCCAGAGCTTGCTCAAACTCATGTCCATTGAGTCGGTGATGCCGTCCAACCATCTCATCCTTTGTCGTCCCCTTCTCCTCCTGCCTTCAATCTTTCTCAGAATCAGGGTCTTTTCCAATGAGTCAGTTTTTCACATCAGGTGGCCAAAGTATTGGAGTTTCAGCCTCAGCATCAGTCCTTCCAATGAATATTCAAGACTGATTTCCTTTAGGATTGACTGGTTTGATCTCCTTGCAGTCCAAGGGACTCTCAAGAGTCTTCTCCAACACCACAGTTCAAAAACATCAATTTGGCGCTCAGCTTTCTTTATGGTCCAACTCTCACATCAGTACATGACTACTGGAAAAACCATAGCATTGTCTAGATGGACCTTTGTCAGCAAAGTAATGTCTCTGCTTTTTAATATGCTGTCCAGGTTGGTCATAGCTTTTCTCCCAAGGAGCAACTGTCTTTTAATTTCATGGCTGCAGTCACCATCAGCAGTGATTTTGGAGCCCCCTAAAATAAAGTCTGTCACTGTTTCCACTGTTTCCCCATATATTTGCCAAGAAGTGGTTGGACCAGATGCCATGATCTTCATTTTTTGAATGTTGAGTTTGAAGCCAGACTTTGCACTCTCCTTTCACTTTCATCAAGAGGCTGTTTATTTCTTCTTTGCTTTCTGTCATAAGTGTGGTGTCATCTGCATATCTGAAATTATTGATATTTCTCCCTGCAATCTTGATTACAAGACTTCCTTGGTGGCTTAGAGGGTAAAGCACCTGCTCACAATGCGGGAGACCCAGGTTCGCTTCCTGGGTCAGAAATTTCCCCTGGAGAAGGAAATGGCGACCCACTTAAGTACCCTTGCCTGGAAAATCCCATGAACGGAGGAGCCTGGTAGGCTACAGTCAATGGGGTCACAAAGAGTCAGACACGACTGAGCGACTGAACTGAACTGAACTGAATCTGTCACTTTCAAAGCGGTTCCCTCTGTTTATTTTAGCTTCTTCTGTTTGCTGGTCTCTTCAGGGTCTAATTTCCGCCCTGACACAAGGGGGCGAAGGTGCTCACTTATTTAGGTTCACTTGCTCAGTCGTGCTGTGGAGAGGGAGGAACACTGCAAACAAATATCACTGGCCTATGTGGGGAGTGATCACAGTGTCTCGGCCGCACAGGATTTGCCCCCCGCTCATGACACAGCAGCCTACACTGCTCAGACTCTGGGTTGGTCTACCGGGGAACTGTATGAGGTGGGCCCTGAGTTGCGTCCACTTCCCAGGTCTAAGCCACTCAGGTTCAGGTTCTCCGGTACTTCACAAAGGCACAGAATCGGTTGGGCCTGCGTTTTGTGCCTTTCCCAGGTCCGAACAGCTCAGGCGACCAGGTGCTTGGCAAGCACAGTCTGCCCAGGTGGGGAGTGTGTCTTATCACCTCCCCTATCCCAGCCTCTCAGTTTCCTGGGTGGCAGCAGGTACGCCCATCTCAGGTGTGCCATGTGTCTCTTCTGGGGAGCTGATCTCTGGCTGTGACCCTCCCACTGGATGTCAGCCGTCAAGAATCCCAAAAAGTCTTGGTTAGCAACTGGAAGCCTGCTTGCAGTTTGGTAGAGGATGCCTCTCTGGGGCCGAGATTGCCCCTTTCCGACACTGCCTGCCCCCTGCCTGCCTCCCTGTCTCCAGCGGGGGATGGGTCGGTCCGCAACCGGCTAGCTCTCTTCTGCTATTCGCTCAGTCCTTTGCTCTGTGAGCAGGCCCAGCAGTGCCTTAGGTTAGGGGTTTTCAAGGGATAATTCTCTCTCTCTCTCTTTGTTGTTTTTTTTTTTTTCCTCTGTGTCTTTCTCTGGCTATCCCACAGTTTGGGTTGCTATCTCATGTTAGTTCCCTCAGATTGCCTTCAGGGATTTCAGGCCCAGTCCATACCCTAAGCAATGTAGCCCATGCCTCTCTGTTCAGCCCCACTTGCTGGTGGCAGATGCAAGCACTGGGAGTTGCCATTGGGCACATAATCTGTGAGTTTAATTTATTTGTTTTTCCTCCCAGTTAGATTTCCCTCAGATTCCAAAACTGCCCCACAGACCCGCTGACCAGAGTATTTCCTGGTGTTTGGAAACTTCTCTTTTAAGTTTCCCTTCCTGGGATGGCTCTCCATCCTTACCTCTTTTGTCTCTCTTTTTATCTTTTATATTTTGTCTTACCTCTTTTCGAAGACAATGGGCTGCCTTTCTTGGGGCCTGATGTCCTCTGCCAGCATTCAGAAGTTGTTTTGTGTAATTTGCACAACTTTCAAATGTTCTTTCAATGAATTTGTGGGGGAGAAAGTGGTCATACCATCCTATTCATTTGCCATCTTAGGACGGCCCTATGTCTTTGTTCTTCAGGGAAATATACAGAAGTGAAATTGCTCAATCATGTGGTAATTCTATCTTTCTTAAAGGAAGCTCCATAATGTTTTCTATAATGGCTGCACCAGTTTACAATCCCACCAAGAGTGCACAGGGGTTCCCTTTTCTTCACATCAGTCAGATAGTTTTAGAACAATTAAGAATATGGAAAATAAAAATATATTTTGCCTTCAATATTCCTTTTCAAGTGTTCTTACTTTAATTCAGTTTAGTTCAGTTCCTCAGTCATGTCTGACTCTTTGCGACCCCATGGACTGTAGCACACCAGGCCTCCATGTCCTGCACTAACCCGCAGAGCTTACCCAAACTCATGTCCATTGAGTTGGTGATGCCATCCAGCCATCTCATCCTCTGTCATCCCCTTCCCCTCCTGCCTTCAGTCTTTCGCAGCATTAGGGTCTATTCCAATGAGTCAGTTCTACGAATCAGGTGGCCAAAGTATTGGAGCTTCAGATTCAGCATCAGTCCTTCCAAAGAATATTCAGGACTGACTTCCTTTAGGATGGACTGGTTGGATCTCCTAGCTGTCCAAGGGACTCTCAAGAGTCTTCTCCAACACCACAGTCCAAATGCATCAATTCTCCAGCGCTCAGCTTTCTTTATAGTCCAACTCTCACACCCATACATGACCACTGGAAAAACCATAGCCTTGACCAGACGGACCATTGTTGAAAAAGTAATGTCTCTGCTTTTAAATATGCTGTCTAGGTTGGTCATAACCTTCCAAGGAGTAAGCATCTTCTAATTTCATGGCTGCAATCACCATCTGCAATGATTTTGGAGCCCAGAAAAATAGTCAGCCACTGTTTCCACTGTTTTCTCATCTATCTGACATGGAGTGCTGGGACCGGTTGCCATGACCTTAGTTTTCTGTATGTCGAGCTTTAAGCCAACTTTTTCACTGTCCTCTTTCACTTTCATCAAGAGGCTCTTTAGTTCTTCTTCACTTTCTGCCATAAGGGTGGTGTCATCCGCATACCTGAGATCATTGATATTTCTCCCAGCAATCTTGATTCCAGCTTGTGCTTCCTCCAGCCCAGCATTTCTCATGATGTACTCTGCATATGTTAAATAAGCAGGGTGACAATATACAGCCTTGATGTATTCCTTTTCCTATTTGGAACCAGTCTGTCTTTCCATGTCCAGTTCTAACTGTTGCTTCCTGACCTGCATACAGATTTCTCAAGAGGCAGGTCAGGTGGTCTGGTATTCCAATCTCTTTCAGAATTTTCCACAGTTTATTGTGGCCCAGACAGTCAAAGGCTTTAGCATAGTCAATAAAGCAGAAATAGATGTTTTTCTGGAACTCTCTTGCTTTTTTGATGATCCAGCGGATGTTGGCGATTTGATCTCTGGTTCCTCTGCCTTTTCTACAACCAGCTTGAACATCTGGAAGTTCACAGTTCACATATTGCTGAAGCCTGGCTTGGAGAATATTAAGCAAGCATTGCTTTACCAGCGTGTGAGATGAGTGCAATTGTGTGGTAGTTTGAGCATTCTTTAGCATTGCCTTTCTTTGGGATTGGAGTGAAAACTGACCTTTTCTGGTCCTGTGGCCGCTGCTTAGTTTTCCAAATTTGCTGGCATGTTGAGTGCAGCACTTTCACAACATCCTCTTTCAGGATTTGAAATAGCTCAACTGGAATTCCGTCACCTCCACTAGCTTTGTTCATAGTGATGCTTCCTAAGGCCCTCTTGACTTCACATTCCAGGATGTCTGACTCTAGGTGAGTGATCACACCATCGTGATTATCTGCATCGTGAAGATCTTTTTTGTACAGCTTTCTGTGTATTCTTGCCACCTCTTCTTAATATTTTCTGCTTGCTTCTGTTAGGTCTGTACCATTTCTGTCCTTTACTGAGCCCATCTTTGCATTTAATATTCCCTTGGTATCTCTAATTTTCTTAAAGAGATCTCTAATCTTTCCCTTTCTATTGTTTTCCTCTATTTCTTTGCATTAATCACTGAGGAAGACTTTCTTTTTTTTCATTTATTTTTATTAGTTGGAGGCTAATTACTTTACAATATTGTAGTGGTTTTTGTCATACATTGATATGAATCAGCCATGGATTTACATGTATTTCCCATCCCGATCCCTCCTCCCACCTCACTCTCCACCCGATCCCTCTGGGTCTTCCCAGTGCACCAGACCTGAGCACTTGTCTCATGCATCCAGCCTGGGCTGGTGATCTGTTTCACCCTAGATAATATACATGTTTCGATGCTGTTCTCTCAAAACATCCCACCCTCACCTTCTCCCACAGAGTCCAAAATTTGTTCTGTACATCTGTGTCTCTTTTTCTGTTTTGCATATAGGGTTATTGTTGCCATCTTTCTAAATTCCATATATATGCATTAGTATACTGTATTGGTTTTTATCTTTCTAGCTTACTTCACTCTGTATAATGGGCTCCAGTTTCATCCATCTCATTAGAACTGATTCAAATGAATTCTTTTTAATGGCTGAGTAATATTCCATGGTGTGTATGTACCACAGCTTTCTTATCTCTCATTGCTATTCTTTGGAACTCTGCATTCAAATGGGCATATCTTTCCTTTTCTCCTCTGCTTTTCACTTCCTTCTTTTCATAGCTATTTGTAAGGCCTCCTCAGACAGTCATTTTGCTTTTTTGCATTTCTTTTTCTTGGGGATGATCTTGATCCCTGTCTCCTGTACAGTGTCATGAACCCTCATCCATAGTTCATCGGGCACTCTGTCTATCAGATCTAGTCCCTAAAATCTATTTCTCACTTCCACTGTTTAGTCATAAGGGATTTGATTTAGGTCATACCTGAATGATCTAGTGATTTTCTCTACTTTCTTCAATTTTAGTCTGAATTTGGCAATAAGGAGTTCATGATCTGAGCCACAGTCAGCTCGTAGTCTTGTTTTTGCTCACTGTATAGAGCTTCTCCATCTTTGGCTGTATTTTTTAATTTATTTATTTTTAATTGAAGGATAGTTGCTTTACAATGTTGTGTTGGTTTTTGCCATACATCAGCACGAATTAACCATAGGTATACTTATGTCTCTTCCCTCTTAAACCTCCCTCCCACCTCCTATCCTATCCCACCCCTCTAGGTTGTTACAGAGCACCAAGTCTAGCTCTCTGAGTCATACGGTAGATTCTCACTTGCTTTCTATTTTACATATGGTAAAGTATATGTTTCAATGCTACTCTCTCAATTTGTCCCAGTTTCTTCTTCACCCACTGTGTCCACAAGTCTGCTCTCTACCTCTGCATCTCTATTTCTGCACTGTGAATAGGTTTATCAGTACACTTTCTTTAGAATTCATATATATAAGCATCAGTTCAGTTCAGTCGCTTAGTCGTGTCCGACTCTTTGCGACCCCAGGAATTGCAGCATGCCAGGTCTCCCTGTCCATCACCAACACCAGGAGGTTACTCAAACTCATGTCCATCGAGCCAGTGATGCCATCCAGCCATCTCATCCTCTGTCGTCCCCTTCTCCCCCTGCCCCCAATCCCTCCCAGCATCAGGGTCTTTTCCAATGAGCCAACTCTTTGCATGAGGTGGTGAAAGTATTGGAGTTTCAGCTTTAGCATCAGTCCTTCCAGTGAACACCCAGGACTGATCTCCTTTGGGATGGACTGGTTGGATCTCTTTGCAGTCCAAGGGACTCTCAAGAGTCTTCAACACCACAGTTCAAAAGCATCAGTTTTTCAGCGCTCAGCTTTCTTCACAGTCCAACTCTCACATCCATACATGACCACTGGAAAAACCATAGCCTTTTCTAGACAAACGTTTGTTGAAATATATGATATTGTTTTTCACTTTCCCATTTACTTTACTTTGTTAAATAGGCTCTAGGTTCATCCATCTCATTAGGACTAATTCAAATGTTTTCTTTTCCTATGGCTGAGTAATACTCCTTTGTATATAAATACAGCAATTTCTTTATTCATTCACCTGCCATTGGACACCTAGGTTGCTTCCATATATTGGCTATTGTAAACAGTGCTACAATGAACATTGAGGGTATATGTGACTTTCTCAATTATGGTTTCCTCATGATTTATGCCCAATAGTGGAATTGTTAGGTCATCAGTTCAGTTCAGTCACTCAGTCACGTCCAACTCTTTGCATCCCCATGGACTGCAGCATGCCAGGCTTTCCTGTCCATCACCAACTCCCGGAGCTTACCCAAATTCATGTCCATCGAGTTGATGATGCCATCCAACCATCTCATCCTCTGCCATCCCCTTCTCATCCTGCCTTCAATCTTTCCCAGCATCAGGGCCTTTTCAAATGACTCAGTTCTATGCATCAGGTGGCCAAAGTATTGGAGCTTCAGATTCAGCATCAGTCCTTCCAATGGATATTCAGGACTGATTTCCTTTAGGATGGACTTGTTGCATCTCCTTGCTGTTCAAGGGACTCTCAAGAGTCTTTCCCAACACCACAGTTCAAAAGCATCCATTCTTCAGTGCTCAGCTATCTTTATAGTCCAACTCTCACACCCATACATGACCACTGGAAAAACCATAGCTTTGAATATACAGACCTTTGTCAGTCTCTGTTTTTAAATATTCTGTCTAGGTTGGTCATAGCTTTTCTTCTAAGGAGTAAGCATCTTTTAATTTCATGGCTGTGGTCACCATCTGCAGTGATTTTGGAGCCCAAGAAAATAAAGTCTGTCACTGTTTCCATTTTTTCCCCATCTATTTGCCATGAAGTCATGGAACCGAATGCCATGATCTTTGTTTTTTGAATGTTGAGTTTGAAGCCAGCTTTTTCACTCTCCTCTTTCACTTTCATCAAGTGGCTCTTCAGTTCTTCTTTGCTTTTTGCCATAGGAGCGGTGTCATCTGTGTATCTGAAGTTATTGACATTTCTCCTGGCAATCTTGATTCCAGCTTGTGCTTCTTCCAGCCCAGCATTTCTCATGATGTACTCTGCATGTAAGTTAAATAAGCGAGGTGACAATATACAGCCTTGAGCTACTCCTTTCCCGATTTGGAACCAGTCTGTTGTTCCATGTCCAATTCTAACTGTTGCTTCTTCACCTGCATACGAATTTACCAGGAGGCAGGTCAGGTGGTCTGGCATTCCCATTTGTTTAAGAATTTTCCAGAGTTTGTTGTCATCCACACAATAAAAGGCTTTGGCGTAATCAATAAAGCAGAAGTCCATGTTTTTCTGGTATTCTCTTGATTTTTCGGTGATCCAATAGATATTGGCTATTTGATCTCTGATCCCTCTGCCTCTTCTAAATCTGGCTTGGACATCTGGAAGTTCACCTTTCATGTTCTGTTGAAGCCTGGCTTGGAGAATTTTGAGCATTAGTAGCGTGTGAGATGAGCACAACGGTGTGGTATTTTGAACATTCTTTGGGATTGCCTTTCTTTGGTATTGCAATGAAAACTGAGCTTTTCCAGTCCTGTGGCCACTGCTGAGTTTTACAAATTTTCTGGGTTAGGGTTAGGGTTGTCAGGTCATATGGTAGCTTTATTCCTAGTTTTTTTTTTTTTTTTTTTTTTTTTTTTTTTTTTTTTTTTTTTAAGAAATCCCCATATTGTTCTCCATAGTGGCTGAATCAATTTATATTCCCACCAACAGTGCAACACAGCTCCATTTTCTCCACATTCTCTCCAGAATTTATTATTTGTAGATTTTTTTATTAACTATTCTGACCAGGTTCAGTTGACACGTCACTGAAGTTTTGATTTGCATTTCTCTAGTGATGATCAATTTTGAGCAATTTCATGTGTTTATTAGTCACCTGAATGTCTTCTTTGGAGAAATGTCTCTTTAGGTCTCCAACCAATTTTTTGATTGGGTCATTTTTCTGATATTTGCTGCATGAGCTGCTTATATATTTTGGAGATTAATCCTTTGTCAGTTGTTGCATTTGCAGTTATTTTTCCTACCATTCTGAGGACTGTCTTTTCACATATTTATGCTTTCCTTCACTATGCAAAATATTCTAAGTTCAATCATGTCCCATTTGTTTATTTTGTTTTTATTTCCATTACTCTAGGAGATGGATCATAGAGGATCTTGCTATGATTTATGTCAAAAGTGTTCTGCCCATGATTTCCTCTGAGAGTTTTATACTTTCTGGTCTTACATTTAGGTCTTTAGCCCGTTTTAGATTATCTTTGTGCATAGTGTTAGGAAGTGTTCTAATTTCATTCTTTGACATGTAGCTAGCTGTCCAGTTTTCCCAGCACCACTTATTGAGCATACTATTTTTTTCTCCATTATATATTCTTCCCTCTTTGTCAAAGAGAAGGTGCACATAAGTGTGTGGGCCTATCTCTGGGCTTTCTATCTTGTTCCATTGGTTTATATTTCTGTTTTTGTGCTAGTACCATACTGTCTTGATGGCTGTAGCTTTGAAGTATAGTCTAAAGTCATGAATGTTGAGTCCTCTAGCTCCATTCTTCTTTCTAAAGATTGCTTTGACTGTTTGGAGTGTTTTGTGTTTCCATACAAATTGTGAAATTTTTTGTTGTCATTCTGTGAAAAATGCCATTGGTAATTTAACAGGAATTGCATTGATTCTGTAGATTGCTTTGGATAATATAGTCATTTTCACAATATTGATTCTTCTAATCTAGGATCCTGGACTATCTCTTCATCTGTTTATGGTGTCTTTCATTTCTTTCATTAGTGTTTATAGTTTACTTTTTAAAATTATATTTATTTATTTTTAATTGGAGGATAATTACTTCACAATATTGTGTTGCTTTCTGTCATACATCAAGATGAATCAGTCATAGGTATGTCCCTTCCCTCTTGAACTTCCCTCCCATCCCATCCCACTCCTCTAGGTTGCCACAGAGCACTGGGTTTGAACTCCCTACCTCACACAGAAAATTTCCACTGGCTATCTAGTTTTACTTATGGTAATGTATATGTTTCAATGCTACTCTCTCAATTTGTCCTACACTCTCCTACCCTTACTGTGTCCAAAAGTCCTACACTCTCCTTCCCTTACTGTGTCCACAAGTTCTCTATGTCTGCATACTCATTGCTGCCCTTCAGATAGGTTCATCAATACAATTTTTCTAGACTCCATATACATACGTTAGTGTATGATATTTTTTTCTTCTCTTTCTGACTTACTTCACTCTGTATGACCCTATTGGCTCTAGATTCATCCATCTTATTAGAAATGAGCCCAGTGTGTTCCATTTTATGGCTAAGTAATATTCCATTGTATACACGTAGCACAGTTTCTTTATCCATTCTTCTTTCAATGGACATCTAGGTTGCTTCCATGTTCTAGCTATTGTAAATAGGGCTGCAATGAACATTGGGGGTACATTTGTATTTTTCAATTATGATTTATTCAGGATATATGCCCAGTAGTGGGATTGTTGGGTCATATGGTAGTTTTATTCCTAGTTATTTTTTTAAGAAATCTCCACACTGTTCCCACAGTGGCTTTATCAATTTGCACCCCCAACAACATTTCAAAAGGGTTCCCTTCTCTCCACACCCTTTCCAGCATTTATTGTTTATAGGTTTTTTGATGATGGCCATTCTGACTGGTGTGAAGTGATACCTCATTGTAGTTTTGATTTGCATTTCTCTAACAGTGAGCAATATTGAGCATCTTTTCATGCCTTCTTTAGAGAAATATCTGTTTAGGTCTTCTGCTAACTTTTGATTGTTTTTGTTTGTTTGTTTTTTTTTCTGGCATTGAGCTGAATGAGCTGCTTGTGTATTTTGGAGATTAATCCTTTCTTGGTTGTTTTACTTGCTATTATTTTTGCCCATTCTGAGGGTTGTCTTTTCATCTTGTTTATGGTTTCCTTTGTTGTGCAAAAGTTTTTAAGTTTAGCTATGTCCCATTTGTTTATTTTTGTTTTCATTTCCATTACTCTAGGAGGTGGGTCATTGAGGAACTTGCTGTGATTTATTTTAAAGGGTGTTCTGCCTATGATTTCCTATAAGAGTTTTATAGTTTCTGGTTTTACATTTAGGTCTTTAGCCCATTTTGAGTTTATCTTTGCATATAGTGTTACAAATTGGTATAACTTGATTCTTTTACATGTAGCTGTCCATCACCACTTATTGAATAGACTATGCTTTCTCCATTGTATATTCTTGCCTCCTTTGTCAAAGATAAGGTGCCCATATGTGCATGGATTTATCTTTTGGATTTCTATCTTGTTCCATTGGTCTACATTTCTGCTTTTGTGCCAATCCCATGCTATTTTGATGACTATAGCTTTGTTGTATAGTCTTCAGTCAGGAAAGTTGATGTGTCCAGCTCCATTTTTCATTTTCAAGATTGCTTTGGCTATTCATGGTCTATATGTTTCCATACAAATTGTGAGATTTTTTGTTCTAGTTCTTTAAAAATATACCATCAATAATTTGATAGGGATTGCACTGATTCTGTAGATTGCTTTAGGCAATATAGTCATTTTCACAATATTGATTCTTCCAGTCCAGGAACATGGTATATCTCTCCATCTGTTTGTGTTATCTTTGATTTCTTTTATCAGTGTCTTATAGTTTTCTGCATGCAGGTCCTTCATATCCTCAGGTAGGTTTACTCCTAGGTATTTTGTTCTTTTTTTGCAATGGTGAATGCAACTGTTTCCTTCATTTCTCTTTCTTATTCTTCACTCTTAGTGTAAAGAATGCTATGAATTTCTGTGTAACAATTTTATGTCCTACAACTTTCCTATACTCATTGATTAGCTCTAGTAATTTTCTGGTGGCATCTGTCCATGGTGTATCTTTTTTACCAGCCTTTTACTTCTAGCCTACCTTTATTTGGGGGGGACTTCCCAGCTGGCACTAGTGGTAAAGAAACTGCCTATCAATGCAGGAGACATGAGAGATGCAGGTTTGATCTCTGGGTCTGGAAGATCCCTTAGAGGAGTGTATGACAATTCACTCTGGTATTTTTGCCTGGAGAATCCCATGGGCAGAGGAACCTGATGAGCTACAGTCAATAGGGTCACAAAGAGTCAGATATGACTGAAACAACTTAACACATAACACACATGCCATGTCATCTGCAAGTGGTGACAGTTTTATTTCTTTTTTTCCAATCAACATTCCTTTTATTTCTTTTTTTTTGATTTCTGTGGCTAAGACTTCCAAAAATATGTTGAATATAGTGGCAAGAATGGGCACCCTTGTCTTGCTCCTGATCTTAGAGGAAATGCTTTCAGTTTTTCACCATTAGGAATAATGTTTGCTGTGGGTTTGTCACTATGGCCTTTATGATGTTGAGATATGTTCCTTCTATGTCTATTTTCTGGAGAGTGTTTTTAATCATAAATGGATGTTGAATTTTGCAAAAGCTTTCTCTGCATTTATTGAGATGATCATATGATTTTATCTTTCAATTTGTTAATATGGTGTATCAGATTGATTAATTTGCATATACTGAAGAATCCTTGCATCCCTGGGATAAAGCCCACTTGATCATGATGTATGATCTTTTTAATGTGCTATTGGATTTTCTTTGCTAGAATTTTGTTGAAGATTTTTCCATCTATGTTCATCAGTGATATTGGCCTGTTATTTTCTTTTTTTTTTTTTTTTTGTAGCATCTTTGTCTGATTTTGGTATCAGGGTGATAGTGGCCTCATAGAATGAGTTCAAACGTTTTCTTTCCTCTACAATTTTCTGGAAAAGTTTGAGCAAGATACATGTTAGCTCTTCTCTGAAATTTTGGTAGAATTAGCCTGTGAAGCCATTTGGCCCTGGGCTTTTGTTAGAAGATTTTTTATTGCAGTTTTGATTTCTGTGCTTGTGATTAGTCTGTTTATGTTTTCTATTTCTTCCTGGTTGAGTTTTGGAGGTCATACTTTTACAAGAATTTGTCCATTTCTTTGAGTTTGTTCATTTTATTGGCTTATAGCTGCTCATAGTAGTCTCTTATGATCCTTTGTGTTTCTACATTGTCTGTTGTAACTTCCTTTTCATTTCTGATTTTATTGATTTGAGTCTTCTCCCTTTTTTCTTGATGAATCTGGCTAATGGTTTTCAATTTTGTTTATCATCTCAAAGAACCAACTTTTAGTTTTATTGATCTTTGCTATTGTCTACATTTCTTTTTCATTTATTTTTGCTTTGATCTTTACAATTTCTTTACTTCTACTAACTTTGGCTTTTTTGTTCTTTTTCAGGTTGCTTTAGGTGTAGGGTTAGGTTGTTTATTTAATGTTTCTCTGTTTCTTGAAGTAGGCTTGTATTGCTATAAACTTCCCTCTTAACACTGCTTTTCCTTCATCCCATAGGTTTTGACTTGTGTTTTCATCGTCATTTGCTTCCAAACATTTTTTTATTTCTTCTTTAATTTTTTCAGTAACCTCTCATTTATTCAGAAGTGTATTGTTTGACCTCTTAGTGTTTGTGTTTTTAATAGTTTTTCCTGTAGTTGATGTCTAATCTTATAACGTTGTGATCAAAAAAGATGCTTGAAATGATTTCAACTTTTAAAAATATATTGTAGCTTGATTTATGACCCAAGATGTGATATATCCTGAGGAATTTTCCATGTGTATGTTAAAAAAAAGTGAAGTCTATTGTTTTGGGAAGAAATGCCCTGTAGATATCAATTAGATCTAACTGGTCCAATATATCATTTATTTATTTTTTTTAATATTATTTTATTAGTTGGAGGCCAATCACTTCACAACATTTCAGTGGGTTTTGTCATACATTGACATGAATCAGCCATATAGTTACACGTATTCCCCATCCCGCCAATATATCATTTAAAGTTTGCATTTTCTTATTAATTTTCTGTCTGAATCATCTGTCCATTGGTGTGAGTGAAGTGTTAAAGTCCCCCATTATTATTGTGTTACTGTTGATTTCCCCTTTAATAGTTGCTGACATTTGCCTTATGTATTGAGGTGCTCCTATGTTTAGTGTGTGTGTGTATATACATATATAATTGTTTTTTCTTCTTCTTGGACTAATCCCTTGATCATTATATAGTGTCCTTTCTTGTCTCTTATAGCAGTCTTTATTTTAAAGTCTATTTTATTTGATATGAATATTGCTACTCCCACTTTCTTTTTATTTTCATTTGCATGGAATAAGTTTCTCCACCCCCTCACTTTCAGTCTGTATGTGTCCCTGGGTCTGAGGTGGGTCTCTTGTAAATAGCATATACAAGAGTCTTGTTTTTGTATCCATTCAGCCAATCTATGTCTTTTGGTTGGAGCATTTAGTCCATTTACAAAAGGTAATTATTGATATGCATGATCCTATTACCATTTGCTTTGTTGCTTTTGGATTTGTTTTTACAGGTTTTTTTTTTTTTCTCTTGTGTTTCCTGTCTAGGGAAACTCCTTTAGCATTTGCTGTAAAAGTGGTTTGGTGGTGCTGTATTCTCTTAACTTCTGCTTGTCTGGAAAATTTTTGATTTCTCCTTCACATCTGAATGAGATAGTTGCTGGATGGAGTAATCTTGATTGTAGGGTTTTTTTTTTTTTTCCTTTTATCACTTTAAGTATACCCTGCCACTCTCCTCTGGCCTGCAGAATTTCTGTTGAAAGATGAGCTGTTAGCTTTATGGAAATCTCCTTGTATGTTATTTGTTGCTTTTCCCTTGCCACTTTTAATATTTGTTCTTCTTAAATTTCATTGGCTTGATTAATATGTGTATTGGCATGTTTCTACTTGGGTTTACCCTTGTGGGACTCTCTGGGCTTCCTTGACTTGAGTGGCTATTTCTTTTCCCATGTTAGGAAAGTTTTTTACTATAATCTCCTCAAATATTTTCCCATATCCTTTCTTTCTCTCTTCTTATTCTGGGACCCCTATAATTCCAATGTTGGTTCACTTAATGTTGTCCCAGAGTTCTCTGAGACTGTTCTTGTTTCTTTTGATTCTTTTTTTCTTTATTCTGCTCTGCTTCACTTATTTCCACCACTCTATCTTCCAGCTCACTCACCCATTCTTCTGCCTCAGTTATTCTGCTATTGTTTCCCTCTAATGTATTATTAATCTGTTATTGTGCTGTTCATTGCTTATTTTCTATTCTTTATTTCTTCTAAGTTCTTGTTAGACATTTCTTTTATCTTTTTGATCCATGCCTCCACTCTATTTATCCGTGCCTCCATTTTATTTCCAAAGTTTTAGATCATCTCTACAATCATTACTCTGAATTCTTTTTCACATAGACTGCCTATTTCCTCTTCATTTGTTTTGCCTTGTGAGTTATTACCATATTCTTTCAACTGCTGCATGTTTCTCTGTCTTTTCATTTTTGTTTAATTTATTGTGCTTGGAGTCACCTTTCTACAGGCTGGAAGGTCTTAGTTGCTATTAATTGTCAAGCCTGCCCCCACCCCGGTTGGGTTTGGGCCAGTGTCTTGTGAAGGTTTCCTACTGGGGAGTTTGTGTCTGTGTTCTGGTGAATGGAGCTGGTTCTTGACTTTCTGAAGGACAGTGCCATGCCCAGTAAAGTGATATGGGATGTCAGTGGGCTTGGCATGACTTTGGGTAACCTGTCTGCTAATGGGCAGAGTTGAGTTCCTATTTTTCTGAAGGTTTGGCATGAAGTGTCTGGCACTGGAGCTTGCTGGCCTTTGAGTGTGTCTTGGTCTTAGTGTTGAGATGGAGGCTTTGGAGAAAGCTATCACTGATTAATGTTCCATGGGTTTGGGAGATCTATGATAATCTAAAGCCCTGGACTTGGATCTCCCACTTCAAGGGTCTAGGCCCAACCTCTTACTGTAGCAGGAAGATTTCACAGGCCACACAGTATAGAAGACAAAACCCCAAGACTAATGCGAAACCAACACAAACAGCCCAGAGCACTCAAAGAAATTCACACACTCATTCTGAAGAGATTAACTTCCCTTTTTGGAAGTGTAGGTTCTTCTGTCAGTGTTCAGGAGGTATTCTGTAGGAGTTATCCCATATGCAGATGGATTTTTAATGCATTTATTGGGAGGAAGTTGATCTCCCTGTCTAATTCCTCCACCACCTTGAAAGTCCTCAGGAATCTAGCTGTAACTTCTTATATTTATATGTTATTCAGTAGTATCTGTAAAAGGTAAGCAAATACCTTGGCCCTGTTTCTCCCTGTAGATGCCTGCATTTACAGATTTGAGGTTAGCATTTTGCATTGCAATTTCAGTTTGTTCATGAATTCAAATGAAGAAAATTTCCAATTTTCTAGCTTTTTTTCCTTGTTATATAAATGTTAGAGAGAGACTCTTTTAAATTTTACATCTCTGTGGTGATAACTTAGTATCATGTGAATCTGAGGATAAGATTTGAAGCTCTGTTTGTCTTCCAGCATCCATACCACAGTTTACAAATTCCCCCACGATGGTGATCATGGTGGGTTTACCAGCTCGAGGAAAGACCTACATCTCAACAAAGCTCACGCGCTATCTCAACTGGATAGGAACACCAACTAAAGGTATGTCTCTGATACCCTTTGTTCTACAGCCCTCTATAGAACACTGATGGAGTATAGAGTAAGGTAGCTAATCTCAAAAGAGCAAAACCACTAATACAGGAATGTTTCAAACCACTATTAACAGTACTAAGACTATTACTAATATTATTACTGCTGCTGCTACTACTACTACTACTACTATAACTGCTACTACTATTTCTACTACTGCTACTACCACCTTCATAAATTTTACAATTTCTTCAGTACATATCCAGTGCCAAATCTTATGCTAGGGGCTAAGCATAGGAAAATTAATAAGATTAAATATCTGTTTCAAAGGAGGTCTATTTTGTAAGACCTCAAAATCACTCTATCAATAACATATTACTCTTATTACCATTTTTATTAATATTACATCAATAATACTATTTTATTAGCATTATCATTCTTTACAACCTTAAGGTTCCCTTCAGAACATATGGATGTATAGAGTCAAGCACATTGAAACCCCAGCCTGGAGGCCCCCACAAGCTCTTCAGTATAGCAGGGCACTTTAGCTCACCTCTCCAGTCCAGAAAGTGTCCTGTCTCCAAGCCTCTCCTTAGGTCTGTGCCTTGCTTCTCCCCCTCTACAGCAGGAAGTGACCCTGCCTCTTTCTGCCTCCAGAAAGGTCTCCTTCACAATCTGTCAGCCTCTCCCACACTCCCTGCTTTCAGCTTTCTTTTCTCCCCATGTGATCTCTTTTCTGCTTACTATCTCTTATTCAGCAATCACTCTCTTTTATCCTCCTTTTGATTTCTCTATCCCCATCCTGTATCCCCATTCCTATTTGACTCCTCTATTCTCCCTAGGACCATGTCTCTCTGGGCTCCCACACCAATGCTTTCTACAGCCCCCTCTATGCCGACACTAATTACATAGTGTGTTGTGTGTCTGGGTCTCTCGCCCCAGGAGCTGCTCTGGGGTAAGCTCTTAGATCTTATTCATTTCTATTGCTCAAGTAGGACAAAATTAAGACATTTAGAGGCTCTAAATGCTAAAAGTTAGGGTGCCCCTGCATCATATGTAATTCAGAATAAAAACAGCAAATGTAAAAAAGTCTACCAATTTTTTTAAATTTATCCCCTAATGACGATGTTAATACTTTTAATGCATATCCACTTGACTGAAAACTTTTACTGGTGCTGTGTCTTTACTGGTACACTAAGCAAGTGCTTAGCCTGTCTCTCTTATGGAATGGAGCACTGCTCCCCAGTGCGGGAAAAAGTTCTTCTCAGGCATTCATTTGCTCAGCCATTAATTATTTGTTGAGCACAGTTGTGTCAAGGCCCTTGTTGGATGTTGGGCAAACAAAAACAAGTAAGATAGGACCCTTGCCCTAAAAGAACTCACATTTATCCTTAGCTCTAAAACACCCATGTGGGAGGAGCTAGTATTATCATCATCCCACAGTTGATGAAACTAACACCCAAGAGTTGATGCATCTTGTCTGAAGGCACATGGTCACCATGTGATGGAACACATCACATGTATGTAACATCAACCAAGGTGGTGGAACACAAGGTGATGGAACCAAGATATGAACTTACATCTGGTTGATTCCAAAGCCTAACACTGTGTCTGACACTGACACCCACTGTCTGATACTTGGCACTACTGATGGGAAGAGGAGAGAACCTACATTGGCCCTGTACTCCCCTCCATGTTCTTCCTTTCATTTCTCTTGACCATCCCAACACCCTATCTATCTGCCCCCTTCCCTCCCTCTCTCCAGTCTTCTCCTCTCCTTCTCCCATTTCTTATTTCCCTTCATTTACTTTCTGTTTCTCTCATTCACTGGTGAGTTTCCCACTGGTCCTCCATGCGCCAAAACCCACACTATGCACTGGACATGCAAAAGTAGATGAGATTCACACTCCATCCTTAAAGATTTCTCCATTTGGCTGGAGTGCATAAGAATACATGTCACTGAAGAATCCCAGAGCAGGGTACTGAGGGTCTCACAGAGGAAATCACCACCTGGAAGGCAGTGAAATCTTCCATATGTGGTATATTTGAGCTGGGTGGGTCTTATGGGAGGAATAGGACATTGGCAGAAGAGAAGGGGAGAAGGAATAGTTCTTGTAGGACTGCAGGCTCTGAGGAGCCTCTGCTGAGTGTAGGGGCACATGTGATGGTGGCAGATGGGTCTCTGCTCCTATGCACCTGCTTCCCATCTGCTCCACTCACACAGAGACCCTCAGAGTCATATTTCAAACACATAGCTACCCATATCTATAGCTACCAAGGGTTCCCTTGACTGGCAGGTTTAAATCCAAGCTCCTTAGCCTATCATTCATTCAAGGCTCTCCATGATTGGCCTCTGCCAGGCTCACAGGCCTCACTCACAATTGGATGACTCATGTTCTGCATTCTGCCAATGCCACACCTTTGCTCAAACTGTTCCTCTACCTGGAATGTCTTTGTTACCCTCTCCCACACACCATGCCTGCCTATAAAAGGTCTGCCTTCCTATAAAGACTGGAACAAATGCTGCTTTCTCCAAAATAAGCTTCTGAGACTACTCTAAGTTTAGTTAGTCTTTCCGCCCCCCTTACTCTTTTGCATGACTCTGTCAGAGTGCTTAATAAACTGGATGAGAGCTCTCTGTTTACTGGTTTACTCTCTGTCCTGCCTTCTGGATGGTGAGCTTCTTGTGGATCCATCATGCAGATCAGATTCATCTCTGAGACACCAGAACTCATGTCCTGATTTACAAAGTAGACATGAGAAAGTATTTGTTGGATGAATGAATAAAATAGTACATTATATCTTTGCCTATTATTCCCTTGTTCCCCCTTTCCCTCCTTCCTCTCTGGTTTTTACCACTACAAATGAGAAAGTGTGGCCTAAAAAGTTCAACAAATCTAGGTTCTCTATACTGATGCATAAAATATGATAGCATTGGACTAGGTATCAGAAGGTCAAGTCTAGTTATGTCCCCAGCTTGCTCAATGTTTGACCCTTGGTTTACTCCCTGGATCCCAGTTTCTTTATCTCTCCAATGGAGTGGAGCACTAAAAGCTTTGTAGTTTATGATAAAATGGAATAGCGGAAGGATCACCAGCTCTGGAACCAAACCGACCTGTGTTTGAATCCCAGCTCTCCACTTACAATGAGAGTTACTTTCTTTCTCTGAAATTTCATTTTCTCATTTTTAAAATGGAAAAGGCGATTACTACTTTTTAAGGTTGTTGTGAGGAGTAAGTGAGCTGGACGCCATAATTGGAGGCTTTGTATACATGCTATATAATTAAAAACTCTACCGTCTTTTACCTCTGAGATCCCTCCCAGAAAGGATTTTTTTTTTTTTTTGCCATCGGGATCTTCCCAACCACTTCACCAGGGCTTCCTGCTTTCAGTGTTTAATTTAGGCCAATATCGACGAGAGGCAGTGAGCTACAAGAACTACGAATTCTTTCTTCCCGACAACATGGAGGCCCTACTTATCAGGAAGTGAGTACCTAACATTTTAAAGACCTTTGCTGCCCCCTGGCGGAGGAAGGCCTCTATTCAGATAAGAGGGGAGAAGAGCAGAGCAATTTGAGTTAGTAAGGAGACCGTCTAGACTCTCAAAGCGGAGTTAAGACAATCCTTACACTATATTAATCAAAGTCTATCTCTGGTCATATCCATCCCTTGCTTAAGAACTTTAAACAGTTTCCTACTTCTTACAGGAAAGAGTAGAAATTTAGCCTATCATTTAAAAGAAGAGTCTCAGTAGTTTGGCCCACTCCGATCTCATCCATTCAACTTCAAGGTGTTTGTCCTCTACAAGACTCTGAACACTTTCAGAACAGTGCCTGAGTCTCACTTATTGATCTACATCCTCATAATGAAACCCAACAAAGAAAGAATAATCACTAAACAGATTTTTGCCAAAAGCGTAAATACATTTCCATCATGTTACCTGTGTTTGCCCTGTTATATATGCCAGGAATGCCTTCTGCTTCACAGACTATGTATTCAGGCTCTTCTTGGGTTCAAGACCCAATTCAGTTTGAGCACTATTAGTTTAAGGTTTGGAGCCCTTAATAGTATGGCTCAGTCATTAGTCTACTTTTCCTGGGTATGTTATGCCCCTAAAATGTCTACACAGAGCCATTTTCAACTGTGTGACTTCTCTGTGCTTGTCATAGTTCTTAGAACATAGAACACCCTTTGTAGATATTCAACAGATGAGTAATTTAATGTATGACATATGATATATAGTGCAAAAGATAATGCAGAATAGAGAGGAACCCTTCTTGGACATAGTAGCTGTCTCTGTTTCTTTCTTCATCTTTTTCAGGCAGTGTGCCCTAGCAGCCCTGAAAGACGTTCATAGCTATCTCAGCCATGAGGAAGGTCGTGTTGCAGTAAGGAAATTTGCATTTTCTTTGGGGTTTCTGTTGGGATGGAGAAGAACTAATATATTTTGAGTGTTTATTATGTTCTATACATTATTCTAAGCACTTTGCATGTATTAATTTAATTCCACCCTCCCCCACAAGATAAGTATTTTTTACTATGCTCCATTTTATACCCCAGGAAAATGTAGTGCAGAAAGATCAAATAGTTAAATATTTTCCCAAAGGGTAGGCCAGAACTGGAATACAGGTTGTAGAGCTCCAGAATCTATACTCCTAACCAATATAGTCTACCACTCTACTCCCAAGAATTCAGCAGGACTACACTAGAATTTGACTGCAATACAAACATTTTTGAGTTCTAGAGATTTACCTAAACATGTAGTCAATTTAATCTCATAAACCTCTGATATAGAATTAGGAAACTCTAAAAGGGCTTCAAAGAACTCCAAAATGATAGGGAGGGAAGAAGTTTCACCTAGGAGCTGAGAAAATCAGTTTCAACTCTGCTTTGTCAGTAAGTCTCAGTGGCCTTGGGTAAAAGAAACCCTTCTTCTAAGTCTCAGCTATTTAACCTGTAAAATGGCCCTAATAGAATTCCACAGTTTTCCTCTGGCCTTATTATGCTTACAGAGTCTGCTACATTTCTGGGCAGACAACAAAGGCTCAATGAATGCTTGAGAAATTGATATAAGTCATTTCAAATCCTTCAAAACCCTGGTCAGTTTTATCTCCTCCTTGAAGCCGTTCGCTTAGCATAGGGATGGTCAAAGAGTAGGCATAGATTTAAAGCAGAATTAGATTTAAAGCAAACCAATCTCATCGTGTGTCTCTAGGTTTTTGATGCCACCAACACTACCAGAGAACGGCGGTCACTGATTCTGCAGTTTGCTAAAGAACATGGTTACAAGGTAGAGTAACTCTTAAACTCTTATCTAGATCCTACTCATCTATGAGCAAACCCCAAAGAAAGCCAAACCAGGGGACAGAGATGCAAAATCAGTTACCATAGGCTCAGCATTGTAATTGAGTTATAGAGCTTTCCAGATCACAGTTAGAAACATAAAAACAGAACAGAACAGAAAAGAAGGGATGCCACATAAGGCATTACTGAGAAGCTGACACTGTTGGGTGGGTATGAGGAAGGAGGAGATGGAATCACTACAATTTAGGGCCAATCTCCCTCATAAAACTCAGGATCGTAAAAGTACCACTGTATGAAATTACATTGTCAGAAATGCCTCTAAAGATGGCTCAGAGTCATTGAGAAGAGGTCAAGTTATGTTTAGTTCATACCAAACATAATTCCTTGTTGAAATCTCTCCTTTGTTTCTTGTATAGGTCTTTTTCATTGAGTCCATTTGTAATGACCCTGACGTCATTGCAGAAAACATCAGGGTAAGGAGAACCAGTCACCTTTTCTTTCTTTCTTTCTTTCTTTTTTTTTAAGTTGAAGCTTTTTTTTTTCATTTATTTTTATTAGTTGGAAGCTAATTACTTTACAATATTGTAGTGGTTTTTGCCATACATTGACATGAATCAGCCATGGATTTACATGTGTTCCCCATCCCAATCCCCCCTCCAGCCTCCTTCCCCATTCCCATCCCTCTGGGTCTTCCCAGCGCACTAGCCCTGAGCACTTGTCTCATGCATCTAACCTGGGCTGGTGATCTGTTTCACCCTTGATAGTACACTTGTTTCAATGCTATTCTCTCAGAACATCCCATCCTCGCCTTCTCCCACAGAGTCCCAAAGTCTGTTCTGTACATCTGTGTCTCTTTTTCAGTTTTACATATAGGGTTATCATTACCATCTTTTTAAATTCCATATATATGTGTTAGTATACTGTATTGGTCTTTATCTTTCTGGCTTTGTCTCAGATTTGGATCATGCCTAGAAATATCTCTGTAGTTAAAGGAGGTGTTTTTCCATGAGCTTCTCCTCCCACTTCCTATAGGAAGTATTCCTTCACCAGTCTGGCATACAATGATTCTGTGAAATTCTTCTTAGTATTGGAGAGAGGAAACTAAGGTTCCAAGGGGAGAAGTAAGTTGTCAAGAGTTCATACAGCCGGGAAGAGACAGAACTGGGACTGAACCTCAGTTCTGTCTATCTGTCTTGAAAGCTCTTTTTTTCTGCCCCACAATTTGTATCAAATTTATCACTGCTCTTAGATTCCAGGCATATGGTCTAGATTTAGAACCCTCACCACATTTTATTGTTTCCTATTTCATCAAATTACTGTATCTTGGGGACAGAGGAGACCTTAAAGATCACCTCCTTCAGTGTTTCATCAGAAACTTGAAATCTTAGCTAAATGTTTGTCTAGATTTTCTTTTTGTACCTCCAATGATGAGGCTTACTGCCTTCATTAAATGCAGTCCAATCAAGCTGAAATCTGACTCCCTGTAATCCCCACTCATTGGTCCTATTTTTGCCTCTTGAAGCATAGAATATGTCCAAATCTTCTCTTTCGTTTTCATCCATCCACCTGTCCATCCATTTGTTGATTGAACATAAATTGAATCCAAACACCTGGACTGAACCATTATGGGTATTAGAGACAGAAATAGATAAAGGAGAGTCCAGCCTTGAACTCATAGTCTAATGAGGGAGACTGACAATGTAATAGATATAACTCTGTGAGATCAGTGCTGAGATAAACGAACAAAAGAGGCTGTGGAAGGCTGTTGAGGAACTAACCTTGCATAGGAAAGCTTCTTAATGAAGATAACAGCTGACCTGCATGTTGAAGAATGAATAGGTATTTAGTAGGTAAAGAATGGAAAATAAGGGAATGGCATATACTAAGTACAGTGTCTTGCGGAAACTAGAAATACCTTAGATTGGCTAAAGCAAAGTGTGTGGAGGACTAGAAGAGCAATGGGAGATGAGGAGGAAGAAATCATTCAGGGCACAATCATAACAAGCCATGTGTCACCTACTAAAGTATTTCATGCATGCATGCTAAATTACTTTATTCATGTTCAATTTTTTGCAACCCTATGGACTGTAGCTCACCAGGCTCTTGTGTCTATGGGGATTCTTCAGGCAAGAATACTGGGGTAGGTTGCCATGTCCTTCTCCAGGGGATCTTCCTGATCCAGGGATCGAACCTGTGCCTCTTATGTCTCCTGCATGGGCAGGTGGGTTTTTACCACTAGTGCCACCTGGCAAACCTAAAATATCTCATACTTTGTCCTGGAAGAGATGAGGAAATAGTGAAGGGTTTCAAGTAGAGGAATTCCATATTCAGGTGTGCACATTGGAACTGTCCTTCTTGCTACTAGTAAGGGAAAGTAAACTCTAAACAGAGCAACTTGTCACAAGCTAGAGTGAGCATCCAGGAAGGAGAGAATGGAGGCCATTTGGGGAGCTATTTAGAAAATATAGTGAAGGTATACCTTCACTATATATACCTTCTATATAGTGAGGTACCTTCTAAGAGGTACCTTCTAAGAGGTGGGGGATGATAGAAAGAGACACATCTAGGATGACTCTCAAATTCATTTAAGACTCAGAAGTGAAAGGCAAATGAGAAAAGGAAAGATATACCCATTTGTATGCAGAGTTCCAAAGAATAGCAAGGACAGATTAAAAAAAAAAAAAAAAAAAAAAAGCCTTCCTCAGTGATCAATGCAAAGAAATAGAGGAAAACAATAGGATGGGAAAGACTGGAGATCTCTTCAAGAAAATTAGAGATACCAAGGGAACATTTCATGCAAAGATGGGCTCAACAAAGGACAGAAATGGTATGGACCTAACAGAAGCAGAAGATATTAAAAAGAGGTGCCAAGAATACACAGAAAAACTATACAAAAAAGATCTTCACGACCCAGAAAATCACGATGGTGTGATCACTCACCTAGAGCCAGATATCCTGGAGTCTGAAGTCAAGCGGACCTTAGGAAGCATCACTATGAACAAAGCTAGTGAAGGTGATGGAATTCCAGTTGAGCTATTTCAATGCCTAAAAGATGATGCTGTGAAAGTGCTGCACTCAATATGCCAGCAAATTTTGAAAACTCAGCAGTGACCACAGAGTGGAAAAGGTCAGTTTTAATTCCAATTTCAAAGAAAGGCAATGCCAAAGAATGCTCAAACTACAGCAAAATTACACTCATCTCACACGCTAGTAAAGTAATGCTCAAAATTCTCCAAGCCAGGCTTCAACAATACATGAACCGTGAACTTCCAGATGTTCAAGCTGGTTTTACAAAAGGCAGAGGAACCACAGATCAAACTGCCAACATCTGTTGGATCATAGAAAAAGCAAGAGAGTTCCAGAAAAGCATCTACTTCTGCTTTATTGACTATGCCAAAGCCTTTGACGGTGTAGATCACAGCAAACTGTGGAAAATTCTTAGAGATAGGAATACAAGATCACCTGACCTACCTCCTGAGAAGTCTGTATGCAGGTCAAGAAGCAACAGTTAGAACTGGACATGGAACAACAGACTGGTTCCAAATCGGGAAAGGAGTAGGTCAAGGCTATATATTGTCACCCTGCTTATTTAACTTACATGCAGAGTACATCACGAGAAATGCTGGGCTGGATGAAGTGCAAGCTGTAATCAAGATTGCCGAGAGAATTATCAATAACCCCAGATATGCAGATGACACCACCCTTATGAGAGAAAGCAAAGAAAAACTAAAGAACCTCTTGATGAAAGTAAAAGAAGAAAGTGAAAAACTTGGGTTAAAACTCAACATTCAGAAAACTAAGATCATGGCATCCACTGCCGTCACTTCATGGGAAATAGATGGGGAAACAATGGAAACAGTGACAGACTTTATTTTCTTGGTCTCCAAAATCACTGCAGATTGTGACTGCAGCCATAACAATAAAAGACACTTTCTCCTTGGAAGAAAAACTATGCCCAACCTAGACAGCATATTAAAAAGCAGAGACATTACTTTGCCAACAAAAGTCCATCTAGCCAAAGCTATGGTTTTCCAGTATTCATGTGTGGATGTGAGAGTTGGACTATAAAGAATCCTGAGCACCAAAGAATTGATGCTTTTGAACTGTGGTGTTGAAGAAGACTCTTGAGAGTCCCTTGGACAGCAAGGAGATCCAACCAGTCCATCCTAGAGGAAATCAGTCCTGAAAATTCATTGAAAGGACTGATGCTGACACTGAAACTCCAATGCTTATGCAAAGAGCTGAGTCATTTGAAAAGACCCTGATGCTGGGAAAGATTGAAGGCAGGAGGAGAAGGGAATGACAGAGGATGAGATGGTTGGATGGCATCACTGACTCAATGGACATGGGTTTGAATAAACTCCGGAAGTTGGTAATGGACAAGGAGGCCTGGTGTACTGCAGTCCATGGGGTCGCAAAGAGTCAGACATGACTGAGTGACTGAACCGAACTGAACTGACTTGAGTAGATGATAGTGCCATTCACTGAGATGGAGAATATGGGTAGAGAAGTTAGATCCTAAGGGATTAGAAGATGCCAGCCCTTCAGAAATCTAAAGCCAACATATGCTAAGTTACCCCAGTAAACACTTGATACACGTAAGCCATTATGACCCCTGGTCAAGATCTCCTGTTCCTCTTCTTCAACCACTTGTCACACCACAATTTCCAGTTCACTTATAAATGATTATCTTAAACTGTGTATTCTAGAACTGAATATAATGTAACAGACCTTGTTTGAGCACACAGAGATAAGGAATGAGGGGTTATACCATTCAGATTCTCTTCAACTGTCTGATCTTGTAAACTTGAGCAAGGCCCTCTCTCTAAGTCTCAATCTCCTCATCTTTATGATGAGGGATATTGTACTCAGTGAACTCTAAGAGCTCTTCCCAAGGGCACTGTCAGAATCTTTGTCTCCCATGATTCTTTCTCCCTTCTTCCAGCAAGTGAAACTTGGCAGTCCTGATTATATAGACTGTGATCGTGAAAAGGTTCTGGAAGATTTTCTAAAGAGAATAGAGTGCTATGAGGTCAACTACCAACCTTTGGATGATGAACTGGATAGGTAAGAACCCAGCACCACAAAGTGTAGGTCTGGATTCTTAGCCTGGTTTTGATGTCTTATAAGACCTGAAGAAATGCCTTCCCTCTCTGGGCCTCAAGTTTATTTGCAAAATCAGGGAGCTACACTTGATCTGTCTTCAAGGGCCCTCCCAGCTCTAATTATCCACGACATGGTGATTCTTTGATGTGTAAGGTGTTCACAAGAGAATTGAAATAATGTTTTGCTGAACAATATGGACTTATTAGGACCCTGGTCTCTGGGAGAAAATGCCTCTCCCCTATGGTTGTTACTATTATGTTCTCAAAAGTATTCTTCACATATGGATGACACTTCAGTTTCCAAACATGTTCACCTTTTTTTTTGGTTTCATTGAATGCCCTTGGCACTCCAGTTAAGGAGGCTGAGATAGGTCTTATGATCACAAATTTTCAAGAAGAGGAAATTGCATCTTAAGGAGTTTGAGCTTGCTCAATCTTCTGCCACATAAAGCTAGGATTTTAATCACACATTCTGTCTCTTAATCATGTCTTTTTTCACAATGCACATATACCTTTTTTCAGTCAATATGTATTTGACTTCTTTGGGCTGTGGTGTATATAGGGCGTGTAAATAAGGGCAAGAAAAGTAGATTCTATCCTCAGGTAACTCCCATAGTGCTTTAATATATGAGAAGATGCATGAAAAATATGAAACTTTCATTCATAAAACCAACTAAAGATTGGAGAGGTGTTAGCTGGAAGTACATGGAAAATGTTAGCTTTAGACATAAGGTGTTCCCAGAAGCTCACTTTCTTTCAAAATAGATTGTGATGAGAAGAGACCCTGGTCACTCAGACCCTTTGGGCCTCAAGTAAGAAGTATAAGGAGGCTGCTAATAGTCATCACCACTCTAAGAAGTTTAAAGAACATCCTTCCAGCTTTGTCCAACCAAAATCCCCAAGGTTAACATTGTAACTGCTTCACTTCTTAGACATAGAGAAGGGCAAGGGCTTACCTGAGGCCACACAATGAGTCAGTAGCAGAATATATACTCAAATTCCTATCTTCAAACTTCCATCATGGTTATCCCCTCCCACATACCTATGTCATAAAAAGTGTCATATGATACTCAGTGCAAGGGGTGTGACCTTATGTATGATTGTGAATATTGTTCACTGTGTCAGGACAAGGGTAAAATTGCTTTTCTCATCAAGGCATCTGTGCTGGAGTGAGGGAAACTTTTTCAAATTTCCACAAAGTCACTATATGAGAAGTTCAAAGGAGGAGCGCTAAAGTGAAAGAACAGCATTGAGAAAGCTCTAGCCTTTGGCCTAGACTTCTGCAGGTGCTCAGTGTTTCATGAATCAGTTCAGGTCTGAAGATAACTGATTCTGAAAGTTGACTTTATCTAATCATTTTTTCATCAACATACATTTATAATCCATGCATCAAGGCCCAAACATAGCTGTGCCCTAAGAATACAAAGAGGAATAGGCTATCTGCTCTGATAGAATGACCACTTGGTTGAAGAAGACAGTGAATATGCAGCTGGCCAGAATTGGGGGATGGTAAAGCAAGTGGGGTGGGGGAACACAGAAAAGGGGATCCAGTCCAACTTGGAGGAAAAGATCTGGAAGAGCATGTTTACCAAGTATTTAGGGCACCAGCAAGGTAGAGACTACCAAAAATAAGAAATAAAAAAAGACAGTCCTGAAAGCTTTTGATAGCTTGTATTGGGTTGGCAGAAAGTTTGTTTGGGTTTTCCTGAACGAACTTTCTGGCCAACACAATATTTCAAAAACAGTATCAAGGTAGTGAAAACAGAAAAGATCTAACCAGAAATCAGTAGAACCTGCTCATATTATAAGATAGCTTATAATTTTTAGTATAAAGATGTCTTTCCCATCAGGAAGCTTCTATAAGCCTCTTATCCTTATTCATCAGAGGGCAAACAGAATGAAAACCACAAGTACAGAAAACTAAAAAAACTGATCACATGGACCACAGCCTTGTCTAACTCAATGAAACTATGAGCCACGCCATGTAGGGCCACCCAAGATGGACAGGTCATGGCAAAGAATTCAGAAAAAACATGGTCCACAGGAGAAGGAAATGACAAAACACCTCAGTATTCTTGCTTTGAGAACCCCATGAACAGTATGAAAAGGCAAAAAGACGTGACACTGAAAGATGAACTCACCAGGTTGGTAGGTGCCCAATATGCTACTGGAAAAGAGTGGAGAAATAATTCCAGAAAGAATGAAGAGATGAAGCCAAAGCAAAAACAATGCCCAGATGTGGATGGGACTGGTGATGGAAGTAAAGGCTAATGCTATAAAGAACCATACTGCTTAGGAATCTGGAATAGTAGGTCATGAATCAAGGTAAATTGGAAGTGGTGAAATAGGAGACAGCAAGAGTGAACATCGACATTTTAGGAATCAGTGAATAGGAATAGACCGGAATGGGCCAATTTAATTCAGATGATCATTATTTCTACTACTAGGGGCAACAATCCCTTAGAAGAAATGGAGTAGCCCTCATAGTCAAGAAAAGAGTCCAAAATGCAGTACTTGGGTGCAATCGCAAAAATGACAGAATGATCTCTGTTCGTTTTCAAGGCAAACCATTCAACATCACAGTAATCCAAGTCTATGTCCCAACCACTAATTCTGAAGAAGCTGAAGTTGAGTGGTTCTATAATGACCTACAGGACCTTCTAGAATTAACACCAAAAAGAGATGTCCTTTCATCGTAGGGGACTGGAATGCAAAAGTAGGAAGTCAAGAGATACCTGGAGTAACAGGCAAGTTTGGCCTTGGAGTACAAAATGAAGCAGGGCAAAGACTAACAGAATTTTGCCAAGAGAACACACTGGTCATAGCAAAGACCCTCTTCCAACAAAACAAGAGACAATGCTACACATGGACATCACCAGATGGTCAACACCGAAATCAGACAGATTATATTCTTTGCATCCAAAGATGGAGAAGCTCTACACAATCAGCAAAAACAAGACCAGGAGCTGACTGTGGCTCAGATCATGAACTCCTTATTGGAAAATTCAGACCTAAGTTGAAGAAAGTAGGGAAACCTCTAGACCATTCAGGTATGACCTAAATCAAATCCCTTACAATTATACAGTGGAAGTGACAAACATATTCAAGGGGTTAGATCTGATAGACAGAATGTCTGAAGAACTATGAATGGAGGTTCATGACATTGTACAGGAGGCAGTGATCAAGACCATACCCAACAAAAAGAAATGCAAAAAGTCAAAATGGTTGTCTGAGGAGACCTTATAAATAGCTGAGAAAAGAAGAGAAGCTAAAGGCAAAGGAGAAAAGGAAAGGCATACCCATATGAATGCAGAGTTCCAAAGAATAGCAAGGAGAGATAAGAAAGCCTTCCTCAGTGATCAATGCAAAGAAATAGAGGAAAAAATCGAATGGGCAAGACTGGAGATCTCTTCAAGAAAATTAGAGATACTAAGATGAGCACAATAAAGGACAGAAATGGTATGGACCTAACAGAAGCAGAAGATATTAAGAAGAGGTGGCAAGACTACAAAGAAGAACCATACAAAAAAAAATCCTAATGACCCAGATAACAATGATGGTGTGATCACTCACCTAGAGCTAGACATCCTGGAGTCTGAAGCCAAGTGGACCTTAGGAAACATCACTATGAACAAAGCTAGTGAAGGTGGTGGAATTCCAGCTGAGCAATTTCAATTCCTAAAAGATAGTGTTGCTAAAGTGCTGCACTCAAAATGCCAGCAAATTTGCAAAAAGTCAGCAGTGACCACAGGAGTGGAAAAGGTCAGTTTTCATTCCAATTTCAAAGAAAGACAATGCCAAAGAATGTTCAAACTACCACACAATTGCACTCATCTCACACACTAGCAAAGTAATGCTCAAAATTATCCAAGCCAGGCTTCAACAGTACGTGAACCATTAACTTGCAGATGTTCAAGCTGGATTTAGAAAAGACAGTGGAACCAGAGATCAAATTGCCAACATTCCTGGATCATAGAAAAATCAAGAGAGTTCTGGAAAAGCATCTACTTCTGCTTTATTGGCTACATCAAATCCTTTGACTGTGTGGATTACAATAAACTCTGGAAAATTCTTAAAGAGATTGGAATACCAAGCCACCTTACCTGCCTCCTGAGAAATCTGTATGCAGGTCAAGAAGCAACAGTTAGAACCAGACATGGAACAATGGACTGGTTCCATATCAGGAAAGGAATATATCAAGGCTGTAGATTGTCACCTTGCTTATTTAACTTATATGCAGAGTACATTATGCAAAATGCCAGGCTGGATGAAGTACAAGCTAGAATCAAGATTGCTGGGAGAAATATCAATAACCTCAGATATGCAGACGACACCACCCTTATGGCAGAAAGCAAAGAAGAACCAAAGAACTTCTTGATGAAAGTGAAAGAAGAAAGTGAAAAAGTTGGCTTAAAGCTCAGTATTCAGAGAACTAAGATCATGACATCCACTCCCATCACTTCATGGGAAATAGATGGGGAAACAATGGAAACAGTGACAGACTTTATTTTCTTGGGCTCCAAAATCACTGCAGATGGTGACTGTAGCCATGACATTAAAAGACACTTGCTCCTTGGAAGAAAACCTATGCCCAACCTAGACAGCATATTAAAAAGCAGAGATATTACTTTGCTGACAAAGGTCCATCTAGTCAAAGCTATGGTTTTTCCAGTAGTCATATATGGATGTGAGAGTTGGACTATAAAGAAAACTGAGCACCAAAGAATTGATGCTTTCAAAGTGTGGTGCTGAAGAAGACTCATGAGAGTCCCTTGGACTGCAAGGAGATCCAAACAGTCAATCCTGAAGGAAATCAGTCCTGAATGTTCATTGATGCTGAAGCTGAAGCTCCAATACTTTGGTCACTTGATGTGAAGAACGCACTCATTGGAAAAGACCCTGTTCCTGGGAAAGATTGAAGGCAGGAGGAGAAGTGGATAACAGAGAATGAGATGGTTGGATGGCATCACTGACTCGATGGACATGAGTTTGGCAAGCTCCAGGAGTTGGTGATGGACAGAGAGGCCTGGAGTGCTGCAGTCCATGTCATTGCAAAGAGTCCAACAACACTTAGCAACTGAACTGAACTGATAATTTTTATTTTAAATTATAAATGATGGGAGTATGCCGAGAAGAAATAGAAAACGTAGTACTTTTGATGTGAAGTACCTCTAAATGATTCACATGATCCTGGGCTTAAAAAAACTTTGTAGAAAGAGTGAATATACTGACTCTTGGAGGATAGATGCATAGGAGCTCAGCTTTGGAAACCAGGGAAAGAACATCTTTTCAAGGACAGAGAACAGTACCTTGTAAAGGCCTAGTTAAGTCTGAATAAAAAGTAGACGAGTACAGAGAATATTTCAGCAAAAGCATTAAGGCTGAAATGAAATAAAGTTATGAGCATGGACACGGAACACTGAGGTTAGGTCAAGCACAGCCAAGGTATGAAGGCACCTAGAATGTCAGAATAAGCTAAGGAATTTGGAATTTATCCTAGTGCCACTCAGAACCTAGTGGCAGGAACAAGACAACAAGGTGACATCAAACATTTACCACCTAGGCTCTAAGAGTCATAGGCTGGAGATTTTGACATCAGGCAAATCACTTCCTCTCTGTGTGTTTCAGTTTCCTCACCTATAAAACAGAGATTATAGTCTCCACTTCCTAGGATGGCTATGAGGATTTATGCAGTTTGAAACCTCCCACCCCTGCCAGATGCACACACACACACACACACACACACACACACACACACGAAATGCTCAGCAAATGCAAATGGCCTATGAGATGTTGGAGGCAGTCAGGGACAGGCAGTCAGGTACAGTTGGCAGCTGCTTTTTTGTTTGTTTGTTTTATGCAATAGATGTTTATATCAGAATATTAGGTGAATTCTATTTTAAAATGTATTAGAAGACCTGGATAATTTAAAGGGCCCACCCTTGCCAGAATTCTTTAGTGACATGAAAAGATCTCCAAGTATTTCAGATATTTTTAAAACATATTTGTAAGCATGACAGCAGATGTTCTGACCCTCAGACCTGACAGAACAGTGACTATACCCTGTGCCTGACTGCCTGTCCTTGACTGCTTCCAGCATCTCATAGGCCACTTGCATTTGCTTCCTGTTTGACTGTTGAAGGATTACTGTTTCTCTCTCAGTATGTCAGCAATGTGAACCACAGAAGAGAGAATAATAGATGCATGGAGTGTAATGAGTGAAAGTAAAAAAACAGTCTGGCTCAAGCTGAGACTGAGGAAAGGAGACAAAGGGAGATGGTAGCAGGCAGTGAGCTCCTCAGGGTGGCCAGGAACCAAGTTTCTAGAACAGGTATGCAGAACAAGGCAAGGCTAGAGGAAAGGTAAGTGAGAGCGACACTGTGGAGTAGGCTTGAAGGCAGGGTGTGTGGTTGGGGCTTTCTCTTGGGATCAGCCTCTCCAACATCAGCTCCTGAGTTGCCCTTGCTCCTGCTTGGACCGGCCCAGCCACCTGTCCTACATCAAGATCTTCGACGTGGGCACACGCTACATGGTGAATCGTGTGCAGGACCATATCCAGAGCCGCACAGTCTACTATCTCATGAACATTCACGTCACACCCCGCTCCATCTACCTATGCCGGCATGGTGAGAGTGAACTCAACCTCAGAGGCCGTATTGGAGGTGACTCTGGCCTCTCAGCTCGGGGCAAGCAGGTAGGGAAGGCCCCATGCACTCTGAAACATTGACTGGGCTGGTTCAAGTGGGCCACATGTTGGTGGGGTGGCTGCTGACTGGGTCCTGAGGGTGGAGGGGCTCAGTGACAAGGTAAAAGCAGGTTCTGGCCACTCCTGCTCTTCCACCCCATTAGTCATTCAGTCGACCGATCTTTGCTGGCTTCCATGTGCCACCAGCAACTCTGATGCTTTGATCCTGGCACACCAGGCCTTCCCAGACCACTTGCTCCTCCAACCCCATTAAAATGAGCACTGTCCCTCCTGCCTGACTGGTCCCCTCATTTTTCTCACAACTCTGTGTCTTCATTTGTGCAGTTTCCGCCATGGATGCTGCCCTCCTCTGTCCCTTCTGTCAGCTGGTGACCATCATTTGCACAGACAGCTGCCCTGAAGTGCCCCACACTTGAATCCATCTTTTCCTACATTACTAAGGGCTGATGCTATGCTCCCAAACCTCCACTGCAGGTCATCATAGAGTTGACTCTTGTCCCCCACCTGTTACCACTTCTTTCCTGCCCTCCCTTCTCCACGCTTTCCAGGACCCATTTCCTGCTCCATGGGCTGATCCAGGAAGCCCTCCGTCCTCTCTTGCCCTCCCAGGCAGGTCACTTGGACTCCATATCCCCCAGTTCTGGCCCATCTCTGACCTTCATGGTGGGGGTCTATTTTCTGAGTGAATGAGTGAAAGTTGCTCAGTGGTGTCTGACTCTTTGTGACCTCATGGACTATACAGTCCATGGAATTCTCCAGGCCAGAATACAGGAGTGGGTAGCCTATCCCTTCGCCAGCGGATCTTCCTGGCCCAGGAATCGAACCGGGGTCTCCTGCATTGCAGGTGGATTCTTTACAAACTGAGCTATCAGGGAAGCCAATGGTGGGTGTCTCTTCTTTCTAGTCAAGAATAATGACCCGCATGTTATACGTGCTGCCCAAATAAAGAGACACATTTTCCTGCATTTGGCCCTCTCCCTGGGCTTGTTAAAGGGGCTTCCCAGGTAGCTTGGATGACAAAGAATCTGTCTGCAGTGCAGGAGACTCAGGTTCGATCCCTGGATTGGGAAGATACCCTGGAGAAGGGAATAGCAACCCACTCCAGTATTCCTGCCTGGAGAATTCCATGGACAGAGGAGCCTGGCTGGCTACAGTCCATGGGGTCACAGAGTCAGACACGACTGAGTGACTAACATTTTCACTTTCACTGGGCTTGTTAATATAGGTATTGTTCTTGCTGGGAGGATGACGTGGGGTGGGATAAGAGGGAATGAGGTGCAGGAGGGAAGGAGCTCCCTCTTTTATTGGACACCTCTGCACATTCATGGTACCATCTACTTCCACATGTGTGGCCTCATTTAATCTTCACAACTCTGTGGAGTGGGCATTACCATCACTGATTTATGGAAGAGGAGGCTGAGGCCCAGACAGGAACAGAAAGTGGCCTCTGGTCACACATTCAGTAAAGGACAGAGCCAGAACTGAAAACCAGGCCTTCCTGCTTGCTCCTCAGCCTCCTCCACTGCAGAGCTGGCAGTGTTGCAGGCAAGTCATCACACCAGAAGCCTCAGTCCTCTTGGCTCTTTTTCTGTTACTTTCAGACTGGCAGTATCCCCTCAAGGTGGACTCTGACTTCTATTACCTCTCTCACTCCTCAGAGCAGAGTCAGAGGCCATAGAGATGCCACCCAAGCCTGTGGCACCACCTACAGCCAGGGGTCTCTTGGTTGGGGCTGTCCATGGCCTTGCCCACACAACTAAGCACCCAGTTTGGACACATGGCCATCTCCATACAACATGCCTCCTTAAACAGAAATGTGTACATGTACATGCACATGCCTGGTTCCAACTTTCATGCTAAAGAGCCCAGTGCAGCATGCATGGTTTCCAAAGTATTTTCCCATCAACTGTCATCCACAATCGAGCACCGTAGCTCTCATTATGTGCCAGAGAGCACTCTGGTGGCTCCCCATCTACTATCTAATGTGACACTCACAGAGACCAGGCTCGGTGAGCTAATGCTGTTTGCATGTTACAGTCAGGAGATACAAAGCCAGAATGGGCCCATGATATGCCCCAGGACACAAGGGGACCCTGTAAGGGAGCCGGGGTAGATTAAACCCCATCACTTGTCTCCCAGTCAGGACTCCTTCCACCAGAGCACACTGACTGCTCACTCATAATCCGTAATTAGAATGTGTGGACACAATGCCTGTATCTGTACATTAAAATGTGTGCCCTGTATCTGTCCATTTGTACAGATGTTCCCCACACATCATCTGTGATTAAAAACTTGCCTATCTGCAGAAGAAGAGTGAATCAGTTGCTCATATGCACTTCCACAAACCTAAATGGTTCCTTTCGGTGCTGTCACTGTTTCCCTCACTGGATGGGCTATGTCTTGAGATCTGGCCACCCCAGCACCCAACACATGGCTACACACACTCAGTAAATATTTGAATGCCCTTAGAATCTTAGTACCAGGTCCTCTGCTCAAGCAATGAGAATTCACAAAGTCAAAGAAAAATGTCCCCTACATCCCACTTGCATACACTTTCAGACCATACTCAGAGTACCCAGAATCCTAGAATTTCCTGCCCAGAGTCTGCTTCCAGTACTTATATGGGGCCTGTCCCAGAGTCTGTTCACATGAGAACAGGACATGTCACAAAATTGTTCACCCCTAGGAAAAGGAATGGCCAAGGGATCACTGTTTGTATGTCATGGGGATTGGTGAAGATATGATATAGACAGAATTTGTTCCTGTGACTGGATTATCCATAAGCATGTACTTAAGGTGCCTAGGAGTACAGGATGGAGCAGAAATGGGAAAAGAAGGGAGGTGAACTGTAAGTGGAGTGCTTCTATTTGTACTTTTGTCCCAGGCCCACAAATGTTAGAAGTGAACTGTTTGAATGAATGAATAGCCAAGTAGGAGGTTCTGTGAACAAGCATCAGTGAATACACACACACATATGCACATATACACACAAAAATACATATATTATTTTCTATTCCCTTGGGTCCTTAGTCATGTGGGCAAGAATATGACTTTTTGTAAATTGGAAACATTTAAACTCTACTCCTCCTTATTCATTATCACTCCATTATTTGTGGTAGATCTAAATTTATTCTCACGCCACCTTGTCTTCTTTCATCTCTCTTTCTCCCATCCTCTCCTCCTTTGCACCCCCACTCCTCAGTATGCCTATGCCCTGGCCAATTTCATTCAGTCCCAGGGTATCAGCTCCCTGAAGGTGTGGACCAGCCACATGAAGAGGACCATCCAGACAGCTGAAGCCTTAGGCGTTCCCTATGAACAATGGAAGGCCCTGAATGAGATTGATGCGGTGAGATGGAGGGGGATGGATTCCCTGGTGGGTAGTGACTCTAGACTTATCCCCTGGATTGCCTTTGCTGTGGCTCATATGCAAAACCTAATTAATTCAACAAACTTTTCTTGTGCTAAACACTGTTCTGTGCCTTGGGGATCCAGTGAAGTTCAGAACAGACAAGGTCTTTGCTCTCATGGAGCCCGAAGGTTGACAGTGAATAAGACATTGCATTGCATGCAACAAAAGTTTGTGAGAGGGGAAATACAAGGGTCTATAGAGTCTCAGAAGGTGAGGATATTCTTGACGAGACAGTGGTAGAAGATTTAGAAGGAAAGTTTCCTAGAAGCATGCAAAATGGACTTGGGTAAGGGAAAAATTTTAGTTCAAGGAATGGGGAGCAGTTCATGTGAAAGCCCAAAGGTGATAATAGAGCATAGCATGTTCAGGGTACTGAAGGAAAATAGCAGAGAGTCTAAGATAGTGGTTGTAAGGTCTGGAGAGAAAGGAGATGAGGTTGGAAAAGAAGAGAGCTTATGGGGCTTTATAGTCCATATTGAGGGATTTGGATGCTACCCTAAAAATGGGAAAACATTGGTGTGGTCTAAGTCAAGGAGTGGGCTACCACGTGCAAAATAGATAACCAGTGAGAAGCTGCTGTATAGTACAGGGAACTCAGATTGGTCCCCTGTGATAACCTAGAGGAGGGTGGTGGGGGATGGGAAGGAGGCTCAAGAGGGAGGGGATATAAGTATTCTTAAAGATGATTCATTTTGTTGTATAACAGAAACCAATGCAACATTGTAAAACAATTATCTTCCGATTAAAAATTATTTTTAAAAAAATACCTCCTTCCTCAAAAGGAGGAGTGGGCCAAATGTGATTCACATTTTCTTAAAGACCATGCTGTGAAGACTCCATCCATGACTCCGTCATGATCATGTCTGGAGACTAGGTGGGAAGAGGGCCAGAATGAGAATGCTTACCAGTATGGAGATGACTGCATTAGTCTAGGCAAGAAGTGAGGGTGTGATGGACCAGATGTGTATTGGAGATGAAATGAAGGAAAAACTTAGTGAATATTTCATCTGACCCTCATGACACAGTCTCTCTTTAGAGTAAGGTGTTTTCCATGAGTTCTTTAAGAAGATATTTCCTCTCCATTGTCTCACCTGCACTATAGGCACATTTACATCAGGTAGCAGCCCACAGGTTATGATTGTTAGATACTAAAGTAAAAGCTTCATCACAGATGTAGATAACTTCTGTGTAGGTAGGTTAACCTGATTGCCTGCTAGATAAATACAGGAAGTATGTGTGTACATGCATAATAACATATATACTTAACTATAGATGTATAGAGACACACATATTTAGAAAAGGGAAATACAACATTGTTATACATATCACATATATTATTATAAAATACATGTGAGACAACTTTTCATCATTAATAGTTCAGTTATTGTTTGTTTATGGCACACATGTGGTATAAGCACTTATTGGATCCCTACTCCATTTCAAACTCTAGAATAGTGCTAGAGACAGAGATTGGTTTCTGTCTTCATTGAATTTTCAGAAAAAAATAGGGTAGACAGAGGAATACAAAACAGCATGTGTGATGCAGACTCTGGTAGGCTAGAATGTGGGCACACAGATGCTGGGGCAAGGCATCTGACCCAAACATGATCTGCCTGGAGGAAATGATGCCTACTTAAAACCTGAGGATTGAGTAACAGCGAGCCAAGTAGAGAGGATCAGGAATCATGCAGAGAAAGCAGCATAAGCAAAGAGGGAATTGTGTATGTGTATAGGTTTACTAAGGTTATAGCAGTGGAGATGGAGAGAGAAGAAAGAGGAATAGATTTGAGAGAAATTTAAGGATTAGAATCTCAGAAATTAGCTATGAAAGATGGGTCAAGAAGGAGGAAGAATTTAGAATGATGTCTAACTTTCTGGTTTATTTCCATTACCAATACTATATTAATAATTAGATATATTAACCTAATAACATTAGATTAAATTGATCTATTTAAATTACTATATAATCCAAGCAATATTAATTATAGAGTAACATATTCCATGGATTGTTTTTTAATTGTGCCTTGTACATTCTGTACTAGTCTCTTTTATATATATTATCTATAATATTCAAAATACTGTTGTGAGATAGTTATAATTATCCTTATTTTGCAGATGAAGAAAATAAAATTCAAAGAAGTTAGGTGATTTTCTTTAAGTCAATAAGGGATCAGTGGTCACTTCCACAGGCAACAAATTCCCAGCATGCCTCAGAATAAAAAGTCAAAGCCAATCTGGAAGGACTTTGTGAATATACAGAGTGCATTTTCTCCCATGGGCAGTGTCAGATGCAGGTTTGACACTGCCTATCTTCTTGTAGGTTGGGACAGGTTGGGCTTTCCTAACTCCTAAGGAAAGCCTGGTTGGTGGCTCAAAAGACAACCAGAGCCCATTGCTTCACTACAGGAAGGTCTAATTGGAATCTACCAAACCAGAAGGGAATCTTATAAACCCAACATCGACCCCACCTCTACCAACAGCCACCTCACTTCTGTGGATTTCTTAGTGAGAACTCATTCTTTGAGAGCACTTAATTCCTTCTTTGGGTCAGGAGAATGTATATCCCCAAGGACCACTCTGAAACTGAGGAATTTGCTAATTCTTGCCTTCTGAGAGAGGTCTGTGGATACCTATTTCTTTATCTGCCAGAGGTCCTGGAGAAGAAGTGTAGACAGGAGGGATGGGAAATGCTAAACATTGAAAAGCCCTGTTATGGATATGTACATACACATGCACTTGCGTACACAGTCACAGACATCCACCACAGGTATGTTTACACTCACAGATATGCATTTCACAGACACATGGACTAACTAGTCAAATACAGGTTTCCTCTCAGACACATCTACCAATCATATGTGCACCATTCATGCACACACACACACACACACTTACAGACAGACACACCTAGAGGCACATATCACATTCACCATAGACACACATACAATCTTTGCACATATCTACATCACATAGACACATAGAGGCGTACCATGGACACACAAACAGTGCAGATATACAGCCTCAACTATATTACCACAGATTCACACAGACCTCAGACAGAGATACATAGATACTCACACATATATTTATGGAGATACACATTTCAGAGACACACACACCACAGACACACTGAGACCCACATGAAGAGACAGACCACAGAGACACCTATGCAGGCACATTCTTAGATGACGCAACATCCTTTATATACACATACTCATATATATACTTGCATATATATGCTGAGACAAATGCACAACCAATAGCACAGGACCTTAAACATACCAAAAATACACATCATGAGCAAGCTACACAAACACAGTCACAAATTCTTAAACCCACAAATTTATAAAAATACACACATATGTACAATGTACATCTATAAACCTGTTAGGACAATCATAGAGAAGCACCACAGGTACCCACCATGCACTCAGCCTGAACACACCTATGCACATGCACTCATTCTCACATCCACACAGCTACATACCTTGTGCACACATATACACATACACCAGACAACAAAAAGAATGTATTTTCTCCTTCCATAGAGGCAGTAAAGTGAAGTAGTGAAAGGTTTAGTTGCTCAGTTGTGTCCAACTCTTTGCAACTCCATGGACTATAACGCACCAGGAAGAAGAGGTGGCAGGTATACAAAGAAGAACTATACAAAAAAGGTCTTAATGATGCAGATAACCACAATGGTGTGGTCACTCACCTAGAGTCAGACATCCTGGAGTGTGAAGTCAAGTGGGCCTTAGGAAGTATTACTACCAACAAAGCTAGTGGAGGGGATGGAATTCCAGTTGAGCTATTTCAAATCCTAAAAGATGATGCTGTTAAACTGTTGCACTCAGTATGTCAGCAAATTTGGAAAATTCAGCCATAGCCACAGGATTGGAAAAGGTCAGTTTTCATTCCAAACTCAAAGAAGAGCAATACCAAAGGGACTACTGTGCAATTGTGCTCATGTCACATGTTAGCAGGGTAATGCTCAAGATCCTTCAAGCTAGGCTTCAACAGTATGTGAATCGAGAACTTCCAGATGTACAAGCTGGGTTTAGAAGGGGCAGATAAACCAGAGATCAAATTGCCAACATTTGTTGGATCATACAAAAAGCACGGGAATTCCAGGAAAACATCTATTTCTGCTTCACTGCTTCAAAAAAGCCTTTGACTGTGGATCACAATAAACTGTGGAAAATTCTTCAAGAGACAGGAATATCAGACCACCTTACTTGTCTCTTGAGAAACCTGTTTGAATGCCAGGAAACAATAGTTAGAACCAGACATGGAGCAATGGACTGGTTCAAAATTGGGAAAGGAGTACATCAAGGCTGTATACTGTCATCCTGCTTATTTAACTTATATGCAGAGTACACCATGCAAAATGCTGGGCTGGATGAGGCACAAGCTGAAATCAAGATTGCCGGGAGAAATATCAACAACCTCAGATACGCAGATGATACCACTCTAATGGCAGAAAGCAAAGAGGAACTAAAGAGCTTCTTGAGGAGGGTTAAAGAGGAAAGTTAAAAAGCTGGCTTAAAACTCAACATTCAAAAACTAAGATCATGGCATCTGGTCCCATCACTTCATGGCAAATGGACGAGAAAAAAGTGGAAAGAGTAACAGACTTTATTTTCTTGGGCTTCAAAATCACTGCAGACAGTGACTGCAGCCACGAAATTAAAAGACACTTGCTCCTTGGAAGAAAAGCTATGACAAACATAGATAGGGTATTAAAAACCAGACATCACTTTGCCAACAAAGTGCATATAGTCAAAGCTATGGTTTTTTCTGTAGTCATGTATGGATGTGAAAGTTGGATCATAAAGAAAACTGAGTGCTGAAGAATTGATGCTTTCAAATTGTGGTGCTGGAGATGACTCTTGAGAATCCCTTGGAAAGCAAGGAGATCTAACCAGTCAATCCTAAAGGAAATCAGTCCTGAATATTCATTGGAAGGACTGATGCTGAAGCTGAAGCTCCAATACTTTTGGCCACCTGATTTGAAGAGCTGACTCATTGGAAAAGACTCTGATGTTGGGAAAGATTGAGGGCAGGAGGAGCAGGGAGTGACAGAGATGGTTGCTTGGTGGGGTGATAAGATGATTGAATAGCATCATCAATTCAATGCACATGAGTTTGAACAAACTCCAGAAGATAGTGAACAACAGGGAAGCCTGGTGTGCTGCAGTTCATGGAGCTGCAAATAGTTGGACTCGACTAGTGACTGAACAACAATAACAGACAGCAGACCCAAACCTAGAGGTGTGTTAACAGAAACCCAGGTGCTTGTGTGCTAATGTTCAATGATCATTGGCCTCAGACCTATGGTAAAGGTTGTGGAGATTTCAACTTGTATAAACTTTTGTCCCCAAATAATTTTTCTCAGGGTGTCTGTGAGGAGATGACCTATGAAGAAATCCAAGAACACTACCCTGAAGAATTTGCACTGCGAGACCAAGATAAATACCGCTACCGCTATCCTAAGGGAGAGGTAAGATTTGGAGGGGTGGCTGGACTCTTAGGACTTCTCCCCAGTATCTTTATTCCAACTACCAGGATTCCATATTTTCCTGGACAGCTTTAGAAATAGGGTAAAGCAAATTTTGCAGCATCTTCCATCCCACAAAGCACATGATTATCTGGCCCCTGGCTCTCTCATTCTTGGCTATAAACAACATTTTCCTCTTTTTAAAGGCAGTACATTTGCCTGTTTATTTCCATCTTTCAGGAAAGCTCACTTTATTCTAGACTTTGTCTTTAATATTCTTTCACTAATGGCATCTGAAATATTTTAATGTACTTTAATTTTCTGACACTTTATTGCCAAGTTGCCTAAAGCTCCAGCCTTTCTGGATTGTGGGTTGGAGTCCCAAGTGACAATGGCTAGTGGTTTAACCAACTCTTCTGCCACCATATGAACCAGATTATCAGTTCCCTATTTCCATGTGGTGGTGAATCCTCATTGCTTTCAACCCAGCCTCCATTTAGCCAGTTCCACATGTTAGAATATTTATTAGTCATACTCCATTTCTGATACAGGTTCCTGAGGAAAATTATCAGAAAGCAGAATATTAGAGAAGATGAAATGATAGATATCCTGTGTTACAAAGCACTTTAACATTTGTATTTTCACCCTCAGAAATGACATTATGAAGTCAGTGACTGTGCCCTCATTTTCCCTTTTATATTTTGAGGCTATATTATTAGAAGCATACAAATTTAAAGCAATTATATCTCCTTAGTAAACTGTATATTTTATTATATAGTGAGCAAGCCTCTTTCCCCCCTAATAATGCTTCTTATATATGATATTAAAATTTTGTCTGCTCAGTATTTGGTTAGTTATTTACTTTCAACTTCTCTGTGTAGTTTTGTTTTGTTTCCTATAGACAACATAGAGCTGGGTTTTGTTGGTTTTGATAAATACTGGAAATATATGACTTTTTTTTTTTTTTTTTTTTTTTTTTAAATATTATTTTATTAGTTGGAGGCCAATCACTTTACAACATTTCAGTGGGTTTTATCATACATTGACATGAATCAGCCATATAGTTACACGTATTCCCCATCCCGATCCCCCCTCCCACCTCCCTCCCCACCCGACTCCTCAGGGTCCTCCCAGTGCACCAGGCAAGAGCACCTGATTCATGCATCCCACCAGGGCTGGTGGTCCGTTTCACCATAGATAGTATACATGCTGTTCTTTCAAAACATCCCACCCTCACGTTTGGAAATATATGACTTTTGAATGGCAAGTTTGGTATACTTTATTTTAATTACCAATTTATGTGAACTTATTTCTACTCTCTTATTTTGAGCTCTTTAAGCTTGGTTATTTTTTGTCTTTTCCTCCCTTCTTTAGAATTGATAAAATTTTACATCTATGTTTGAGTTATGCAATCTCTTTCCATTCTTTTAGAGTTACTCTTAACATTTTAATATGTATGACTGACAAAATCTAATAATCAATATCTCTACCTGCCTCCTGAATCAATATAAAAATTTTACAACTCTGGTCACTCCCGCTCTTATATTGCTTGCTAATTACTGTTTTTTATTTTACTTACTTCAAACGTGTGTCTTATCCCCCAAATGAATTATTATTGTTAGTATTATATTTATATTGTAAGCACAGCTTACTCATTGAGTGTTAATTGAGTGAATTCTTGCTGAAGCACTTCAATTTATACCAATCTATCAGAATACATCACTATTTGTCCCTATAATGCCAACATATTGTATTTTTGGGTTAAATTGACATTACCAAAGTAAAATTATTATGAATTCTAGATAAAATAGAATTACTTCCAAACAATAAACTTCGTACCCACATAGATGGATTTTTTCTTTTTAAAAAATTTTATTGGATTATATTTGATTTACAATGTTGTGTCACATATACATATATTTATTCTTTTTCAGGTTCTTCTCTCATATAGGTTATCACATAATATTGAAGAGTTTCTTATAATCCCAAGCACCTGATTTATCCTCCCTCCCACATTTTTCCTTTGGTAACCATAAGTTTGTTTTTGATATCTGTAGGTCTGTTTCTATTTTCTAAATAAGATCATTTATATCATTTTTTTAAATTATATTCTACATATGTGTGATGTCATATGATATTTGTCTTTTTCTGTCTGACTTCAGATAATCTCTAGGTTCACCCATGTTGCTGCACATGGCCTTATTTCATTCTTTTGATGGCTGAGTAATATTCCATTATATATGTTAATTAATATATACACAATGAAATTTATATGTATACAATGCAATATATTAATATTCAGTTCATCTGTTTATAGATATTTAGGTTCTTCTTCTCTATCCATTCATGTTGATACACATTTAGGTTGCTACCATGTCTTAGCTTTTGTAAATAGTGCTACAAAGAACACTGGAGTGCATGTATATTTTTGAATTATGATTTTCTCCAGATAAATGCCCAGGAGTGGGATTGCTGGGTCACATGATAGTTTTATTTTTAGTTTTTTAAGGAACCCCCATTCTGTTCTCCTAGATGGATTTTATGTAGCAGAAATGGGGGGAAATCACTTATCTAATTAAAATATAATTTTTACTAACTAAAAAATATTGTACATAGTCAGTGTTTATTTAGATTCAGCCACATATTTACCAATTCCTTTGATCATTCTTTCATGTTACATCTCAAGTTTTCCTTCTGAGTTAAATGTCTATCTTTTTTTTAGAATTTTCTTTAGGAGGATCTGTTGGTCATAGACTCACCTTTCCTTTTGTCTAAAAATGTCTTTTGGAGGGGTGGTCCTCAAACCTAGATGGTACTTTGGCAAGGTATAAAACACTAGGATGACAATTTTCTCTCTGGAGTTATCATCACCACTGTCTTCTGGTTTCTAACATGGCTAAGAAGTCTCCTACAAGTCTAATTGTTATTTCTTTTCTCTCTGGCTACTTTTAGGGTCTTTGGGTCTCTATTGCTTTTAAGCTTCACTCTGATGTGTCTAAATATTAATTTATTTTAATTCATCTTGCTTGGAATTAATTGGAATTCCTGAATCTGAGAACTGAGATTCTTCATCAGTTCTAGAAAATTCCCAGGCATTATATCTTTAACTATTACTCTCTCATATTTTCTTTATTATCTCCTTCTAGAAATGCAACTAGATATGTGTTAGTTTTACCTCTATGCTTCATGTCTCCTAACTTCTTATTTTCGATCTCTTTGCTACATTCTGAGTAATTTCTTCAGCTCTGTCTTCCAAAACATTTTATTTAATACTCTGCCTACTCTATCCATTGAGTTTTCCATTTTAATGAATATATTCTTCATTTATAAAAATTCTACTTAATTCTTTTTCAAATCTGGATCTTATATTCAATAGCATCTTATTTCTTCCTTGCATTTTTGAGTCAATCTTTTACTTCTTTAAAAATCTTGAGAATATTTATTTTATATTGTGGATCCTTTATCTTAAGTTGTTAGATTTCTGCTTATTTTTACTTATTATAGCTTATTTTCTGTGTATGTTATATGAGCCTCAGTTTGACAAAAATTTATCTGTGGGAAATCCATGCAGCCTCAGTTGAGAGAATCTAGAGAGAATTTACATTTGCTTCTTCCAGACACTCCTGAAAGCAAATGACTTGAAATCACTTTTTATTAAACTCTCAGCTTAGCATTTTCTAAAATACATGGGTAATATAATTCTGAACCACAAATCTATTTAACGATATGTTTGGGGTTATACATTCTTAGTGGAGGCTTTTCTTAATTTTTTCCTCCTAGAGTCAGACAGAGACACATTTTTTTATTGTTTCCCTTTGCCTGTGGATATATTTTTAGCCTATAATTTTATTGAGGATGTAGTCCTTTGAAGGTCTCAGTCCCAAATCCCTACCCTATACACACCTAAGGCTTCACCTCGTATTTCTACTGTTTTAAAAGCTCAAGGCTCTTGGATACTGTGATTGGCAAATGCCCCCATGGGAATTATGGCTTCTATATCCATTCATCACTCTTTTTCCCAAGTTTTTTTTCATTTAGGAACCCTATATTCATAATGTTGTGTTTTCTTGAAAGATCAGCAGTGCAAACATTTATTTTATCCAGCTTTTCTAGGGATTTTTTAGAGGAAAGTTTTATTATTGTTATTGTTGTCTACTCCACTATACTGATTGCTCCATTTAATAGATGAAAAAGTAAGGCCCTAGGAAGGAAGTGAGTTGCCCAAGGTCATACTGCTGACCAACAACTGAACTGGCACCACAATCAAGTTTTCCTGATTCCTGGTCTAGAGTTCTTCTCCTCAGGGCAAATGTGCCTCATCTCCCCTTCTTACACAAATGTTTCTCTCCCTTTCAGTCTTATGAAGATCTGGTCCAGCGTCTGGAGCCAGTTATAATGGAGCTAGAACGGCAGGAAAATGTATTGGTGATCTGCCACCAGGCTGTCATGCGGTGCCTCCTGGCCTACTTTCTGGACAAGAGCTCAGGTACCACTTTTCTCTCTGTTCCTGGCATGGGAGCTGCATGTAAGTTGAGACTCTGACATCAGAAACTTTTGGTTTATATCTTAATAGTTAAGAGTACAGTATTTAGAACAAGGGTGCATGAGTCCAAGTTCTTACTCTGTCTCGTGATACCTTTGGCAAATTACTTTAACCTCTCCCCGTTGGCTCAGTAGTAAAGAATCCGCCTACAGCGCAGAAGCCACAGGAGATGTGGGCTCAATCCCTAGGCCAGGAAGATCCCCTGGAGGAGGGCACAGGCAACCCACTCCAGTATTCTAGCCTGGAGAATCCCATGGATGGAGGATCCTGATAGGCTACAGTCCATGGGTTCGCAAACAGTTGGACACAACTGAAGCGACTTAGCAGGTTGCAGGCTCTGTTCTTAGTTTCCTCATCTGTAAAATGGAGAGAATGATGAAGTTTAAATAAATTAACATTAAAACAGTTCATGACACAAAGTATGGGCCATATAAGTGTTAGCTGCTATTATTAATAGCAGATATTAATAATAAGCCAACCTTAACAGTCTGTTTCAACCTAAGAAAGCTGAGCCAGTATTTCTCAGAGTCATGCTGTCATCAGTGGAATGGGACCTCTTGTGACTTTTTTTTTAACTTTTTGGCCACACTGTGCATGTGCCATGGAGGATCGTATTTCCCTGACCAGGGATACAACACGCCCCCTGCAATGGAAGCACAGAATCTTAACCACTGGACCACCAGGGAAGTCCCTAGCATCTTGATTTTGATTATAGGTTTCTGTCTTTGCTCTAGGGATGATTTCTCCAAGATAGTGGTGTTTTCATTTTTAAATGATAATTTATTTTTACTAAAAAATCTGGATATTTTCATTTATGGAGTATCTACACACTGATTACAAATTGCAAGCTAGGGCAGCTGTCCTGGCAAGGGACTATCATGTCACCTCCAGGTGTGAAAGTCTATTTCTGAAATGGAAGCTGAAGTGTTGGCATCTCCAGGATACTGAAGTAAGGATGTGTGAGGACAGTGCAAAGTCATATTTGAAGTGTACAATGTCCTGCAGACTTGGATCTTTTCTATAAGATGCTAGTTTCCAAACAAAGGGCTCTTATAATATGGAGTCATCTAGAATTGGAACCTGGAGGACTTGAGAACTTGACATTGGACAAGTAATTTCCTTTGCTTGGTCCTCAGTCTCCTCAATGGAAAAAAGGTGACAGGGGATGGGGTGGTGCTGCTAGATTTCTGATACTGTTCACATCTCTACTGCTCAGTACTAGTTTTGAGACTGTGAGGCTAGCCCTGTAACCCTGACTGTGCAGAATAGGAAATGGAGGCTCTGAGAGATGAAGTGACTTGCCCGAGATCATAGGGCTCAGTGGGGCAGAGAGAGGCACTAATCTTGGGTGCATTCCAGAGGCACCTTATCTCAGACACATGTGGGGTTCATGGGAAGCACATGCATCTCCCATTTGCCCACTACTTTACCCACATACTACCCGCTTTCATGAACAGGCCATGCCAGCTTGTCACATCTGTCCTAGGAGCTGGACTAGGCACGACTGGGCACATGCTCTTACCGCTATTGCTGAAACTCAGGAAGATGCTGTGACTGAGAACTCAGATCCATAGGACCTCAGAGCTGGGTTCAATCCTGTGCTATAAGAGATAAGATCTTTGAGGGCCAGAAAAAGAAAAAGCATGGTTGAGATCACTTGTCTAGGCAGTGGCAGAACTGGGTCAGAGACCTCAGGCAAGTTGATTCCCTTCTCTGACTCTATTTTGTCAGGCATGCAGTGAGGAACAGTAACTCCCATAGAGTATCAGTGAGAATGGAGTGAGGTAGTAGACCAAAAGCACTGGACCCAGCACCTGAAGATGATGATGACAAAGGCAAGGAAGAGGAGCAGATTGGTTGCCCAGGAAATTTTATGTGTCAGGAGGCTGGGTGGGCTGTGGCAGGCCTGAAAAGCCTAGCATGACCCTCAGGGGCAGGGAGGCCATGATGGGTGGGTACTGGCTCAATGAAGGGAGATAGAAAGCTGAATATGTTTCCTGGGTGATCAGGAGGATGGGTGTTTACAGAGAGGAATGAGAGGTGGGAGTGTCACCACACGGCACTGTGCATCCCTCAAAGGCAGTGGCAGAAGACTGCAGTGGTCAGAGCACACATTTGGGCTCAAAGCATCCTGGGTTCCAGTTCCAGCACTGCCACTTCCTGGCTGTGGGACTCAGGGCAAGTGTCTTCCCTCTCAGAGCTTCAGGGTCCTCATCCATGGAGTGTGCCTTGCTCTCATGTCTGCCCTGCAGTTGAGGAGGTCAGCCACCTCCACAGTGCCAATCTTTAGTTTCTGGGGACCCAGGGTCTGTCCCAGATCCCCAGGACCCACGGTCTTCCTTGCTCCTGAAGCCTCTCTGTTCTTTCCCTTTCTCCCCACTGGGCTGTCAGCACTGCCCCCGAAGAGTGTGGGTGAGCAGGACCCAGGTAAAGATATCCATGGGTAAGTGGGTGGAAGGGAAGAGTGCATTAAGCCTGGAACCCCAGAGAGGTGGTGACACCCCTAGCATCCTGCCTCTGAAAGCTGCTCTCTCCTCCTTTCCAGATGAGTTGCCTTATCTCAAGTGCCCTCTGCACACAGTGCTCAAACTTACACCTGTGGCTTATGGTGAGTGCCCTCACCTTCATCTGGGGAAAAGCATATAGACGCTATGAGCATGCCAGCAGTGCCTACCATTTGTCCAGCAAAGTCCTGAGAGAGATTCCCTGCGTGGATAGTTAGGGGTCTTGGTAGAGGCAGGACTGGTGGTAGCAAGATAACAACAGGGGAAGGACTTAGGTAGCCTCTAAATCTGGGATGTGGCCCCAGCTTTCTCTGTCTCTACCAGAGCACCAATCATATAGCACAAAGCTGTAGAAGAGCGGGTCCCAAAAAGGGACCAGAGAAAGAGGGGCTTCCACAGGCTTTGTGCTTCCTATGCCAGATCCAAACCCCAATGGTACCACCCTCCTCTTTCTTGAGGCTCCCCAGAAGTATCTTGTGGTCTTCCACACCTCTGATCTTGCAGTAACCACATAGTTCTCAAAATAAACTTTACCTGGGGTTGATTGCCCCAAGGTAGTGGCCCCAAGATTCTTTTAGCACTTCAGCACCTAACACAGCTGGGAGGCTCCACAAAGCTCCATCCTTATTACACAGATTAGGTTTCTGTCTCACAGAAAAGAGCTGGGGAGTGGGGCAGAGATCATCTCTTCTCAATTCTCATTCCCATTGACAAGGGAGGCTCAGAGAACACTGAGACTATTAGGAGCAGAGCCTGCCTCTTAGGCCTGATGTCTTCCCCAGACATCACACAGCTGGTCTAAATTCCCCTCCCTAAACGGCAGCTATAACCTGCACACAGCATGGAGCTGGGGGTGTGGGTGCTGACGGGGAGAGGGAATGACACCTCAGGGGAGACCTGTGCTCACCTGGGTGGCTTATGGATGGACTGGTTGTTCTTTTCTGAGGCTGCAAGGTGGAGTCCATCTACCTGAATGTGGAGGCTGTAAACACACATCGGGAGAAGCCTGAGGTAGGTGAGAGACTCTGTGGCTCAAGCTGGGATGTTGTGAAAGCACCCTCCCCGGCAGAAAGGCCGCCCCACTCCCACAGAGCTTGGGTGTTTCCACCAACAGGTAGAAAAACCAGTACCCAGAAATGTAGGACCTGCAGACCAGACTCAAGATACCATCGAGAAGCAGGGCTAGAGCAACCCTGCCTAGAAGGACTCTGGCTGAGGTTCCCCCAGACTTGCCTAAAGAAAGAGTAAGGATCCAGGTCTGGCTGAAAGAGGGGAGCCTGGCAGTGAGAACAAGAGGCAGGGAAAGGTGGGGGCTCCAGACTACTGGTTCCTTCCTACTAATACTAGGTTTTTTCCTCTCAGAATGTGGACATCAGCCGGGAACCTGAAGAAGCCCTGGACACTGTTCCTGCCCACTACTGAGCCCTTTCTAAGACATCAAACTGCCTCTGTCCCTTCTTGGGTTCACCTTTAGGAGCTATTATTGATCTTTTCTTACACTGAGAACACTCTGAACTTGGCCTCACTGGAAGAGACCCACTTCCAGTAAAGAAACCTTCACCAGCTCCAAAATAGGCCTTGATTTCTAGCTATAAACAAGGAGCTGTCTAGCTCAAGATGGAACTTGTTCCTTTTTAATTCCTATTCCCTGATCAATAAAGACTTCCCTTACTGCTTACAAAAGGATAAAGGAGGTCATTGTGAAGCTTCTCCTACAAGATTTTCTTAAGATCCTGACCCTATGAAATGGCTCTGGTGCTGTGGGGTATGGACTGGGTGAGAATTTCCTGGATAAAAGGGCTCTGGAGAAGCATCTCCAAATGTGAAGGTGGAGCGTCCATGTGAGTGCCTATAGCCTTGTTCTTTGGTGGGCAACATGACTGGGAACATGACACTTTCATCCCTATATTCAAAGAAGAATCTGTACTTAGACCACAGTTCTCCTTTCTTCTCCAACTCTTGTTGCCATCCTGACTGATTCACTGTCCATATAAATGATCCAAACAATACCCTGGTCACCTAGTGCCCTGCCCCCTCAACTTCAGTGATCATCTTCCTTTCAGTCAGTCACTCCATGGACCTTGGTTGGCATCATCTAGATTTCTCCCCAGTTTGACTTCTTAAATACAAGCATCTCACTGTCTGACCACTGGCCCCTTAGTCCTTATAACTCTCTGTGTCATCCTCCCACACAGCAGTCATGTATGTAGCATTTCTTTAATGAACAATATTTACCCTTGCACTGCATCAAGTATAAGTCCTGTGATTCCTTCAGTATCTCCCAATCACTCAGTCCTCTCCCTCTTCATTTTTCTTCCATCATTGGCCATCTTGGATCCTACTTTCTATCTCTTCAGCCAATCTCCATGCAGCTACTATGGGAAGGTACCAGCAGCCCAGTTGTGAAGACACAGACTCATACACCCCCTGCCTTTTTTTTTTCTTCCTTTTTGTCCTCCCATCACAACCACCAGCAAGACTAAAAACCTTGTATAATCCACGTCATTTTTTTTTTATTGGGGTCTATTACAAGGTTGATGATCACTGCTTGAAGCAAATCTACATTTATCTCCTTCCACAGCCACCATTAAATTCTGTTCAAAGTCAGGACCACTCTCTATTCTCTGGTATTCTATCCATCCCACCTTCTCAAGGATAAGTTGATTCAGTCAGTTTCTGATTATTCCACATCTATATCCCGTCCTTCTCTGTTGGCTTTTGCATCCATAGTCTATGCAACATGCTTGGGTCTCTCTCCCATGCCAAGAAAATCCTCCATTGTTGCTATGTCCACCTGTCTATTAGTTATTAGTTTATTAGTTATATCCCTGTCTATCTCTCCATTCTTAGATATCTCAAAATGAAACTGTACTTAATCTCAAGAATCTGCTCCCTTTGCCTTCTGTTCCAGGCTTCCCCTTCTAGATCTTAACTTAGGCTATTTTCTGCTGGTCTGCTATGCTTTCCCCAAGACTCTATCCCACTGAAGTCATACTTTCCTTTTAGTGTAAAGCCAGAGCCCACCTTCCCCAAAGAGCTGAGCTGATCTCTAGCTCTTCTATGAAACCAAAATATCACCCACATCAACCTAAGCACATTAAAAGACAGAACAAACTGGAATTCATTTTGCAAATTTAATGTAACTATGATACCAAATATGATAGAACACAAAAAGCAAAGAACAAAGAAGAATTGGCAAGCAGATTATTTTCATAGCGTGTCACCCTCAGCTGATTGGTAATATCTGCTAAGACTGCTGCATGGACAAAGATTCCAAGGATGTACCTTGGCTCCATGGGAAGGACTGCTGCAATTCATTAGCAGTATCTGTAAACATGAGAAATAAACCTGAAAACAAAACACCAAACGAAAACACATTATAGCACCAAATATACTATATCCTCATACTTCATTCATTGTGCTCATCTCCCCACACTGCCCTCTCACCTTGAGGGTTTCTTATAACATCTCCCAGCTCTTATACTCATCCCCATGGGCCTTGGCTATGGAAATGTTGCAATTACCTGAAACCTCACTAGACATAGGAGAAGCTACAGGCACCAAGGCTAGTTGCTCCACCACCAAAGCCAGCAGCATTGCTCAGTCCATTGCCATAGCCAGCACTACTGCCTGGTCCACCGTTGAAGCCAGCATCAGTGCTCAGTCCACTGCCAAAGCCAACAATAGAACTGGGTCCACCAATAAAGCTGGTGCTGGTGCTGAGATTGCCAGTAAAGCCATTGTTGGTGCTGGAACCACTGCCAAAGTCAATGATGGTGCTCAATCCTCCATTGAAGCTGGTATTAGGTCCACCACCAAAGCTATCACTGGTGGTGATGCCACTACTAAAGTCAGCACTGGTGCCAAGTGTGCTGCCAAAACCAGCATTTCTGCCAAATCCACCACCAAAGACATTGCTGGAGATCAGTCCACCACTGAAGCCAGAGGTGGTGCTCAGCCCACCATGAAATCCAGTGCTGGTGCTTAACCCATCGCCAAAGTTGAAACTGGTACTGGTGCTGAGTCCATCACCAAAACTGGCACTGGTAGGACCACTAAAGCAGGTTCTAGGACAGCCACCAAAGCACAGATTGGTGTTAGATATAATCCCAAAGCAGAAGCTGATGCTGGGAGCTCCACCAAAGCCAATGCTGGTGCTGGGAGCACTTCGAAAGTCACTAGAGGTGTTAAGTGCCCCACTGAAGTCAGTAAACACATTGCCAAAGCCAGAGTTGGTGCTGGGTACACTGCTGAAGCCACTGCTAATACTGACAGCACTGCTAAAACCAGCACTGGTGCTGTGTGTGCCACCAAAGCTAAGATTGGTGCTGAGTGTATCACTAAAGTCAGTGCAACTGCTGAAAGAGCTGCTAAAGGAGACACTGGTACTGAGTACACCATCAAAATCAGTGCTGGTGCTAGAGAGCCACCAAAGCAGATACTGGTACTAAGTGTGCCACCAAAGCTGGCACTAGAACTGGGAGAACCACCAAAGTAGACACTAGTGATGAGCGTGCCACCTAGGTGAGTGCTGGTGCTAAGTGCACCACTAAAGACTGCACTGGTGCCAAGTATACTGCCAAGGCTAGTGCATCACTGAAACCAGCAGTGGTACTGAGTGTGCCTCCAAAACCAGAGCTGGCTCCACCACTGAAACTGGTATTGGTGTTGAGCAGGTCACTGAAACTACAGCTGACCCCACCACTGAAGTTGGCACTGGTGCAAGGTGTGCCACCAAAGCTAATACTGACTTCACTGCTGAAACTAGAGCTGGTGTTCGCTGTACCACTGAAGCTAATGCTGGCTCTACCACTGAAAGTGGAACAAGTGCTGGGTGTGCCATCAAAGCAAATGCTGGCTACACTGCTGAAGCTAGCACTGTTGCTGCATGTACCACCAACTCTGCCACCAAAACCGTTACCAGGGCTGGGTACACCACTGAAGCTAATACTAGAACCATCGCTATAGCTAGCTCTGGTGCTAGCTTCTCTGCTGAAGTCAATGCTGGCACTGGCATTTGCATTTTATTGGGCTCTGGCCTCAATTTCAAGTGAAAATCTGTTCCAGGCCTGAGCATCATCGCCTAACTCTTTCTTTGATAAGCAGTCGATATCCATGTCATCCCAATTCCAGGGCCCAGCCACAGCTTCCTCTCCAATCCCTATTTGGGCTCTTGCCTCAGCCCTGGCCTCAGCCTCAGCTGTAGCCACAGCTGTAGCTTGGACTTGCATCTGCACTGCTTCCTGGTACTGCATGGTCCAGTCCTTGGGGTCTTTTTTTTGTACCTGAAATGAGAATTACAATCATTATAATAAAAATAACATTTGTAATTATGTATTAAGTACGTACCATGGGCTTTGTATAAAGCTAAGAGTAGCATTTAAAAAAAAAACTCTTAGTTGTTAGGGCTCTATCATGGGTCAGTCCTGAGATCCAATTTCAGTTCTGATAATTTAGGTGCTATGTGACTTTGGACAAGCTACTTGATGTCACTGAGCCGAAATGTCTTACATCTCTGTCTTCATACTGACTTTCTTATTGCAAATGAACTGCAAGTTGCCCATCACTGTATACAGCTTTCCCCAGCCAGGGACATCTTGTACCCTTAATATGTCAAGTCAGGGCAGTTCTCCTATTACCTTGCATGATAAGAGATAAGGAGAAATGATAAGAGAGTAAGTATGTTATGGACTGAATGCTTTTGTCCTGCCGAAATTAATATGTTGAAGTACCAACCTCGAATGTGACTATATCTGGAGGTAGGGCTTTTCTGGAAGTAAAGTTTAATGATGTAATAATGGTGGGTTCCTGATCCAATAAGATTAGTGTCCTTTTAAGAAGAGGCTCTCCCATTATACAGAGTGAAGTAAGTCAGAGAAGAACAAATATCATATATTAATGCATATATATGGAATCTAGAAACACGGTACTGATGAACCTATTTGCAGGGCAGCAATGGAGACACAGACATAGAGAACAGGTTTATGGACATGGAGGGGGTGCAGGAAAGGAGAGGGTGGGACAAATGGAAAGAGTAGCATAGAAATATATACAGTACCATATGTACAACAAATAGCCAGTGGGAATTTGCTATATGATGCAGGGAGCTAGACCCGGTTCTCTGTGAAAATCTAGGGGGCTGGGGTCGGAGAGAGGTTCAAGAGTAAGGGAACATGTGTATACCTATGACTGATGTATGTTAATAAATGCAGAAACCAACAAAATATTGTAAGGTAATTATCCTCCAATTAAAAATAAATATTTATTTTAAAAAGAACTCTCTCTCCACCATGAGCACAGCAAGAGTTCATGAACACATGAACTCTGCAAGCCAGGAGGAGAAGTTTCGTTAGAAACTAATGCTCCTGGACCTTGATCTAGGACTTCTAGACTTCAGGACTATAATAAAATATTTCTGCTGGTTTTTTTATTTTTTATATTTATTTATTTGGCTGCAACAGGCTTTAGTTGTGGCATGTGAGTGAATTCTTTGTTGGGGCATGTGGGACCTAGTTCCCTCACCACAGATTGAACCCCAGCCCCCTACATTGGGAGCGTAGAGTCTTAGCCACTGGACCAACAGGGAAGTTCCTGTTTCTGTTGTTTAAGCTACTCAATTTATGATATTTTGTTATAGCAGTTAAAGAGACTAATATAAAGTATGAACAATGAATGAAATGATGTAAACTTTATGTCAAGCAGCATTCTGGGACATAAATGAAGTTCCATATGTTTATATATGAACTTCAGGCTACCCTGTACCTGTCCATTCCTGTACACTGCCTGCCCCAGCCAGGGGCATCCTGTATCCTTAATATGCCAAGTAAGGGAAGCTCTTCAATTACCTTCAATTAACTTGAGATCTTTCATCTTACTAGTCTCAGTAGGAGCGCAAGCCCCAGAAGAACTCATATTCAGGTGGCCTGCTGTTGGGGACCCTCTTGTATTCCAGGTACCTTGGAGAAAGGAAATAAAACTTGCTTCTAACCAAGCAAACCTGTTGTCTAACCACTTGGCTCCAGGTGGCAACCTCCTCCAATCAAGTACTAAACTCAGCTCCTGGAGAAGGATTTCCAAGGCCCTCCTTCCCCAGACTAACTCCAAAACATATTTCATGGTCTTAACCTCCAATATTGAGCCATTTCCCATTGGCTCTGGACAAAGCAGTCACTTGGTGTTTACAGGGGAGGCATGTATAGCGTATGGTGTCACAGGGAGGCCAAAGTATTCTGCCACCTGTGAGGAGTAAACCCAAGTTTCTGTTGGGTGTGTTGTAAACAGAGAAGCCATTCTCTGGGCATTCTGCTCTGAGCACACCCCGTAGCAAGGGTTTTGTGTTTGGTCTGGTCCAGCCCTGGTATGGTCCACCATGGTAATTGTGGACAGGACTCACTTATTTCTAGGAAACATAATGCCCATACGTCTAAAGTTAGAGTAAGAAAAGGGCTGATCAAGCACTTTCTGGACCAGACTGGCACACCCAGAACACTTCAGGTCCTGACAAAGCCTGACAAACACCACTCACTTTTGCTTCACAAACTCATCTGTGATGAGCTTCCTCACTTCCCCAAAGAGTGAGTGCCTTACCCTGACAATGGGAAAAATAACCCATGAACCAAGATCAGATCTTCCCACATGGGGGCAGAGGCATTTCCCAATGTGAAAGAGACCTCTCTAGCACATAAGGCCATCTCAATTAAGTCAGGAAATAATGAACACAGGGTCACTAGAAGCAGGCAGTTGAGGTCAGATGGTTCTTATCAGGGATGCCCTAAAGTCTATCTTATATATCAGATTAGAACAGAAAGAGGACATAGGAGAAAGAAGAAGCAGAGAGTTCAGGACCATTTCCCTATCCACCCAGGTCAGAACTCTGGACCCAGTCCAGCACATCTGCCCACCCCACCAGACCACCAGGCTGATGCAATCCTGGGACCATTCTCTCTTGCCAAAGGACAACACGGACAGCAAGCACTGACAGAGCCCAATCATACCCAGGGCACAGCCCCAACTTACGCAGCACCTCCCAGATGACAGCTGCAAGGGGAGGCAAAAGGAAACAGGGATAGAAAATCAACGTGTGCAATTTTGACCATGACCCCTCCCCCCCATGTAGCTGCCAACCCAGCCACTTACCCTTATTGGCCTCGTTGCCATTCATAAAAATGACACTCAGAATCACCATGAGAAGATCTAGTTTGGGTGTGTCCTTGGTCCTAGGGGAATAATGGGACAGAGAGAAGGTTTACATCCAGCAGCCATCTGCAAAACAAAACAAAACAAAAAACACACCAGCCAGATCACTAGGCTAGCTTCTCCCAGATTATTCAGATATGGGGGAATTCTGCCCAGTCTATGCTTCAAGCTCTATATGATCCTGGGCAAGGCACTTAAGACTTTGAGCCTAGTCTCCTATTCATAAAATGGGAAAATAACATTCTGCTCTTCCCAGGTTACTGAGAGGATAGAATGCTTGTCAGCCTGGTATGATCTGGGCACCCAGCCAATGTGAGTCCCTTCTTTCTCTTCCAGATACCTCAGTTCCAAGAGAATTCTAGGCACAGCCCCACTCATGCTCCTGCCCACCAACCATCATGATTCACCCACACCAGGAAGCCTTCCCTTGAGAACCATTCTACCAAGTCTGATAGGAAGAGACAGGGAAGCTTCTAGAGAAACAGAAAATCTGACAGTAGGAGTAACCTAGGCTTCTACACTCTCCAGACAATCATCAAGGGGCACCACTCCTGTGTGCAGGGCTTCAACTATGTGTGGGTGATAGAAAAGGGGGTTTTAGGCTCTGCCTTTCCTGACTTCCTAAGGGGATGTGGGGAAAAGACAAGGATGGAGTAGTACCATGAACAACAACAAAAAAAAATCAGAAGCCTCCCTCCCACTGTAGCCCTTTCCCAGCTTACATTCTCAGTATGCCTGTAGAAGATTCCTGAATGCTGATGAGAATATACAAGCTATTTTATCAATTTCCTTCAGATTGACTTGAAACATCTGCCAAGTAAAAGAATAGCATGTGAGATCACAAAATTTGGCCTAGGCATCAATGTGCTGGCTGAGCATCCCGCAGTTCCCTGTTTACCTAGGATTTGTGAGTGTGTGTGAGAAATCAGTAAGATAATGCATAGAAAGCATTTAGCTAAGTTGCCAGCACACAGCAAACAGATAACAAACGTATTATTGTTACCAAATCATCTTTATGATTAATAGGACTCTAGGGAGACAGAGAATGGGAAATGGAAGGGAGAAGTGAATATCTGAAATATACTACAGGATGTGTCCAGCAGTGAACAGAAGCTAGGGTTGAGTTGAGTGGCTTGAGTCTTAGCTGTACCTGCTGTGTGACCCCAAGCTAGTCTATGCCTCTCCCTAGGCCACCATCTGCTCATCTGCATGGGGATGGGGCTGGATTAGTCAGTCTCTGTGGTTCCCTGCAAAGGGATGTGTACACCTTTGTTCCATTCAAGAGTTCCCCATTGTGCCCATCTCCCAGAGGACACCCCTTCACCTTCTCCAGAGCATAGCTTGCTCGCTCAATGATCTCTGGGAAATATTCATCATATTCTTGGATGACACCCTTCAGCATGTCTGCAGGAAGGGAGAGAAGGGAACAGTTGGGATGAGAAGAGGCCACAGAACTATAGCCCTTTTGCCAGCCCTGTGGGGTCAGTATAGTCTGAGTCCTGAACTGTGTTAATGGGAGATGCCAGCCGTGACAGAGTGTGAAAAGGGCAGGGGGGAGCATGTGAGAGAAAGAAGAGGCCATAAAACTAAATGGTTACTCCCATGGCTGGGAGGAGAGGGGAGTAAAAAGGACAGCTTAGGGAGGAGGGCTGGTATGACTACCTGAGCGGTTGATGGGGATCTTTGTCTGGTCCTTAACCTACAGGTATTTCACCTATTTATTTGCCTGGGAGAAGAGGAATATACGGGAGATTTCAATATGTTTTCATAAAACTTAGAAGAATGACAGAGAAGAGGGCAGGTGAAGAAGAGAAGAAACTTAGCAGCATTGGATTCTTACCCTTTCTTGCAAAATGGTCACATCTCGGGATAGCAGAGGCCTCTGGCCCCATGGGATATGCCTATAATTGCCATCACCTCTCTCATCCTTGTTCAGATTCTTGGACTACATAATCAGAAAGAAGGAAGATCCAAAATCACCAGATGAAAGAGATGGCTTCGTCTCCTCACGCTGTCTGTTACTGAAAGTCCCCTAAACCCTCCCTGTAGTGGGTCCTGACTTTACCATTAACCACACTGAGTCCTAGATTTGTCTTTTACTGTCTTCCAGGCAGGAGTTTTATTTTCCTGCCAGACAGGAGCAACCCAAGGGCAGGGTCTGGTTATTTCTCTTTTTTTTGGCCACCATTGGCTCTACAAGCTGTACCCCTTCAACAAGTCACTTCATCTCTCTGGGACCTGGTTTTCTTATCTGTAAAACTGGGACCTAGCTGGTACAAGTTACTTTAAAACATAAAAATGTATCCTGTGTAACTATATCTAACACAAAGCCTGGCACATTCTAACTACTATGTAAATACAAGTTGAATTATATCTGAGTTGTATCTAACGGTATCGATGTCATATCCACACCAATCTGTGAACTGCCAAGGAGCAGTAAGTACATCCCAATCTTCTCAGCATCTCTCACACCCTATGTGAATGCAGGGACTGGCTCAGAGTATAAAGACTCAGTAAACTTTTATAGAACAAGTGAACAAACCAGGAGGAAAGCAATGGAAAAGAAGTACAAAGTGAGGGTGGTGATGTCAGAGATCTCACCTTTTGGTTCCTCTTTCCCCGGGTCCTGGTTGTGGGCTCCAAACTAAACTGAGCCAGGTAGTCATCTGCCAGGGCCTGGACAGAAGCAGCAACCTGAGTCTCAAGGGCACTTATGTGGGTCTGAGAGGTATCCATCTTGGCCTGGATCCTTTGGTCAACTTGAGTCTGGCTTTTGGTTGTTTGGGTCTTAGTGTCAACTTTCCGAACCCTGTACCCTCTCTTGACCCAGAATGTGGCTGCTAGGGGTTGGTTTGCGACCATTTGACTGGCAGGGGGGCCTCAGAGATCTCACAGGCAGATTTTGGGCCCTCATAGACAACTTTCTTGCCCTTGGATTTTGGCAGCCAGATAGCTGCTGCTGAGGCCTCAGTCTGCCTGGTAGCTATCTCAGTGGCATCTGGGGCCTCTGGGAACTCAGTATCAGTATTTGTGTTTTGGAGGCTTTCTTAGTTTGGATGGAGGTAATTTGGCTGTGGGTGGTAGCTGTGTAAATAGTGGATAGAGCCAGTGAGATATTAGTGCCACTAGCTATGACCTTACTGTCAGCCTTTTTAGCCTTGGAAATTTTCTTAGGGTGGTGGGGCCTAACAAGGCTTGAGAATTGGCTGACTCATTGACAATTGGAGCCTGGATAGTCTGAAGAATGACTAGCAGGTTTAGGATCTGCAAGGGTAACTTGATCTGTGTAGTGACACTCTCACTGTCAATTGGAAATTGGGAGCCTCGGGTTGCCTTAGCAGTAACTTTCTTTGTCTTGTTGGATTTCTTAGGTTGAGCAGTGAATGAAGAAGCCTGAGTATTGGCTACCTCAGTGGTAGCTGAAGCCTGGTTGATCTGGGGAATGATTGGCAGATTTAAAGCTGGAAGTGTTACTTTAGACTTGGTGGTGGTAATCACGCTGGCAGGTGGAACTGGAGGGTCAATGGGTACAGTCTTAGTGATAGCATTAATAGGGGCCTTCTTGGTCTTGCTTTTCTTTGGCTGGTTGGCAACTGGTGGGTCGATGGCCAGGGGGTCCTCGGTTGCTGCCAAGAGGGTATGTATCAGCAAGACACTGTCTTATGTTGTCTCAGCCTGTACATTTGGAGGGAAGTGAAGCCCTAGGCTCACAGTGGGAGGCAGAGGGCCCTACATACTTAAGACTATGACGCATTGAACTATCTGGCCTCCCTAGAGCCCACCATTTCTACAAAACCTCCCCCTCCTTTGAACGACTGATTGAAAGGGAGGGTAAAGAAAGAGAAAGGGAGCAAGAAATAGGCAAGTTTTCCTCACCTCCTCCTCCACCATACAAGCGAGGACTGAAACAGGTTAGGTAGGGAGTTATGCAACTACAGAGTGGTAGGGGCTCAACGGCAGTAAATGAACTCTGAACAGGGTAGATGGCCTGCAGAGAATGCAGAGAGGCCTCACCTGGAACAGGGTCATCTTATAATTGGAGTCATTTCTCCTATTCATTTTTCTGGATGGCCAATAAACAGCTGAGTCTGATGGGAAGGGGCCTGAGTTAGGAAAGAATGAAAGGGAGGTGGAGATTCATGTGGCCTCCTGCAAATCCTAAGGAAGGGGTTCTCATCAAACCTTGAGCCCCAAACCCTTCAACTATTGGGTTTTCATACCTAGAAACCCATATGGTCTGGCTTCTAAATCCTAGCTCCTTTTGCTTCCAAGAAAGAGCATGTCAGTTCTCCGACCCCTTCCCCTTTACCCTACACACGCCCCGCAACTCTATAGTGCGCATGTGCACCAACCGGAGGTGTAGGGGCAACCGCTGGCGCTGAGCGCTCCTGTGCTTTGGTGGACTGACCTGTGACCACCTCAGTCCCACATAAGGTCTCTGCTCTCAGAGCAGCAGAACAACTGGACTCCACCCGTGACAAACTCTAACTGCATCTCATCTCATTCCAACCCTTCTCCCAACATCTCCCTCTCCACCTCCACCCTGCACTTCCCGCCCGCAACACCATCCAACTCTCCTCTGCAGTACAGTGGGGCGCCGCACCGCCCCTTTTTCGAAACGCCCCCTCCCTCCACTCTAGAGTCCTTCCCCGTACCTCTTCTTCCCTTTACATGCTCCCTTCCTCCGCTCTGCAGTTAAGTCCCTGCATGCCTCCTCCCCAGCACTGCTTTCCTACTTCCACGTCTGCAAGTGACCATCCCGCCCTTATTACAAACAAGGTTGCCCCGCCCATAAATCCAACGATATCAGGCTTTTGTGTGACCCATTGTTCCGCTACCAGGTTCTGTCCCTTTCCTTTTCAAACCGGTATCAACCGAGTCCTAACCCCTCTTTTCTCCCCTCCAAGCCCATTCATTTCGATTATTCAATAGGGATTCTGCCCCTTCTTTTTTCTACCTTCAAATCGCTACTTTCTGTGACCCAAACCAGGTCCTGCGACTTTTCTCCATTTAACAAAGCTCCTCATTGCCTATCTCCCTGCTAAATTGGATTCTGTTCCTTTCTTTATGTGGCCTGAACGATTTCTCCATCTCTCTTTTCTGAGGTCTCAAACCGTATCTGCATCCCTCCTTTAGGCACTCTTAACACCCACTTCCCAGGTGGCTCAGACGGTAAAGCGGCTGCCTACAATGCGGGAGACCCGGGTTCGATCCCTGGGTAGGGAAGATCCCCTGGAGAAGGAAATGGCAACCCACTCCAGTATTATTGCCTGTAAAACGATGGAGGATCCTGTTAGGCTACAGTCCATGGGGTCGCAAAGAGTCAGACACGGCTGAGCGACTTCACTTCTTCTTCACAACAGAGTCCAGACCTCTCCTTTCCATTGCCCCAAAGAAATTCTACATCTATCTCCCTTGCTATCGAGTCAAAGCGCCTCTAAATCCGACCACTTCCATGAGTTTAGCGAGTATATTCTTCAGAGGGTTTCCTTCAAAACTTGGGGGAATGTGGAGTCAATCACGTTGAAATCCCAGCCTGGAGGCCCCCACAAGCTCTTCAGTATAGCAGGGCACTTTAGCTCACCTCTCCAGTCCAGAAAGTGTCCTGTCTCCAAGCCTCTCCTTAGGTCTGTGCCTTGTTTCTCCCCCTCTACAGCAGGAAGTGACCCTGCCGCTTTCCGCCTCCAGAGGGATCTCCTTCACAGGCTGTCAGCCTCCTCCCACACTCCCTGCTTTCAGCTTTCTTTTCTCCCCATGTGATCTCTTTTCTGCTTACTATCTCTTATTCAGCAATCACTCTCCTATTCTCCTTTTGATTTCTCTATCCCCATCCTGTATTCCCATTCCTATTTGACTCCTCTATTCTCCCCAGGACCATGCTTCTCTGGGCTCCCACACATGCCCCCTCTATGCCGACACTAATTACATAGTGTGTTGTGTGTCTGGGTCTCTCGCCCCAGGAGCTGCTCTGGGGTAAGCTCTTAGGTCTTATTCATTTCTATTGCTCAAGTAGGACAAAATTAAGACATTTAGAGGCTCTAAATGCTAAAAGTTAGGGTGCCCCTGCATCATATGCAATTCAGAATAAAAACAGCAAATGTAAAAAAGTCTACCAATTTTTAAAATTTATCCCCTAATGACTATGTTAATACTTTTAATGCATATCCACTTGGCTGAAAACTTTTACTGGTGCTGTGTCTTTACTGGTACACTAAGCAAGTGCTTAGCCTGTCTCTCTTATGGAATGGAGCACTGCTCCCCAGTGCGGGAAAAAGTTCTTCTCAGGCATTCATTTGCTCAGTCATTAATTATTTGTTGAGCACAGTTGTGTCTGACTTGACTGGCAGGTTTAAATCCAAGCTCCTTAGCCTATCATTCATTCAAGGCTCTCCATGATTGGCCTCTGCCAGGCTCACAGGCCTCACTCACAATTGGATGACTCATGTTCTGCATTCTGCCAATGCCACACCTTTGCTCAAACTGTTCCTCTACCTGGAATGTCTTTGTTCCCCTCTCCCACACACCATGCCTGCTTATAAAAGGTCTGCCTTCCTATAAAGACTGGAAAAAATGCTGCTTTCTCCAAAATAAGCTTCTGAGACTACTCTAAGTTTAGTGAGTCTTTCCTTCCCCCTTACTCTTTTGCACGACTCTGTCAGAGCACTTAATAAACTGGATGAGAGCTCTCTGTTTACTGGTTTACTCTCTGTCCTGCCTTCTGGATGGTGAGCTTCTTGTGGATCCATCATGCAGATCGGATTCACCTCTGAGACCCCAGAACTTGTGTCCTAACTCACAGAATAGACATTAGAACAAAATATTACATTTCCTCTTCTGCTATTTCACTCTCTCCTCCTTTTATTTCATTTTTTTTCATTGTCACTTTTTGTTTTTACATTAAGCCGTACCTAAATCTGCTGCCATCCCCAAACTTTCCTAATATATATTACAACAACACCCTCCCCTTTTTAATTCAGTTTTGAGTTGAATTTTCTGTTTGCAGCCAAAAGCATACCTATACAGAAATTGGTACCAAGTTTTTATGGGTAGAACTTCTGCAGAGGGCACAGGTTAGAAAAGTACAGAGAATAAGGGTATGTTGACTACATCTAAGAATCCTCAGAAAAAGAATCTACTAAAAAGAAATAAGCAGAACTTGAGACTGGCCTGATTAAAAACCAATAAGCATTAATTAGGGAAATAAAATTACCATAAAATAAAATACTACTTTATCTATTAAATTAGTAAAAGCTAAAATAATCTTTTAAAAAGGAAGATTGATAGTATATACTGTTAGGGAGAGTATCAGAATATAGGCAATTCCATTCAGTATATGTGGGAGTATACATTTGCCCAACTATGATATCTAGTAAAATTAAAGGTAAATAAATGTATAATCCCCAATTCCATTAATGTAGTACCCAAGAGAAACATGTTCCTAATAATCCATGAAAATGAATGTTTATTGCAACGTTGTTTTTAATAGAATTAGAACATTATCCCAAATTTAAAATAAAGAAATAGGCAATTTTGATAAGCAAATTATAGCATAGTTATTCAATGAGATACTATACAACAGTTAAATCTGTACCAAAATGGATATTTACCTACTATGTATTTGTGCTAAGTTGCTTCAGTCATGTTCAACTCTTTGCTCAGTATCATACAATTTATATACATGTGAAAGTATGCTATACATTTTTATAGATACATACATATACAGTAATAGTGTAAACTATGCACAGGGAGGGGAATAGTTATGGGATTTGGAAAGAGGTACAGAAGCATCTTTTAAGTCTAAAATATTTTATGTAATTAAAAATACATAAATCTAGCAGGGCTTGGTAGGCATTGACATCATAGAAACTAGTAGGCAGGGATTTTTCTCATTAGTTGGTGCCTATGTCATACAGGTTGTTATATTTTGAATATCACCTCTGGAAACAACTTTATAAAATGTTAGGATTTGATAGGAAGCAAGTGTATATGTTATAGTCTGTATATCAATGTATAAAAAAAATTCAGCTTGAATATTAACTGTGCTATCAATCAATTTATATATAAATTTGGGAGACACTAAAGTTTTTATAGTGCTGCATCATCCTATTCTTAAATATGGTATATCTATCCATGTATTCAGGTTACCTTTTATGTCTTTCACAATAAAACCTAAAATTTTATTAAAAGACACAACTGGTTAATTATCAACATAGTGTTGAACAAAAGTAAATATTGAATGAGATATAAATATAGGATGATATTTAAAATATAGTGCTCTTGGGAGACCCAATTCTGCAATGGAAATGTAAGCCTCTCTAGAAACCGCATCCCCCATTAATTACACCTATAAACACTGGACAAAATTTTTAAAAGAAAAATCTCACTTGAGGACTCTGAAAAGTAACCAAAAAGGAGGCAAATGGTGAAAAAGAGTGAAAACATAAGAGGGTAAGCTATTCAGGTTTTTTTCTTTTGCAACCTTGCAAGGTAACTGTCTTATTGTGGATTAGAAAAGCACATGTAGCTGAAACTCTGATGGAAAACCTGCCATTTTTCTGGCCAGAAGAACCTCTCAAAGGAGCATGAGTATGATGCAGTGCAAAAGAGAAATCTCAGGAGGAAAAGGGACAGAGAAAGTATCCCATATCTTTTGATAAAACCACACTTACTGGACAATGCATGTGCAGAAAGCAACCAAACAAGCAAATCAAAGGTTTTGAGAAATGAACTGAGATTTGAATCACAAAAATCTCAGCCTAAACCCTGAACCACACATGCACACACATATCCAAACCAGCAAATAAAAGGCTTTGAGAGCTAAACTGAGATTTTTAACTATAGTATAGAAAAGATAATGCAGAACTGATGGCCAGAATCTAACCAAATAGATTGCCTACTAAAAGAAAAGTATCAACGTTTTTCAGAGGATTATAAAAGAACAGAGTCTACACAAAACATATTCAATGTCCAGGATAAACAGAAAATTACTTAGTATCCAAGAGTAAGAAAATATGTCCCTTTCTAAAGGGAAAACAAAATCATCTGATGCCAAACAGATATTAGAATTATGAGGAGTGACATTAAAGCAGTTGTTACAATTATATTCCATACGGTACAGAAAGGGCAGTGGTAAAGAATCCTCCTGCCAAGGCAGGAGACATAAGAGACGCAGGTTAGATCCCTGGGTTCAGGAGATCCCCTGGAGTAGGAAATGGCAACCCACTCCAGTATCCTAACCTGGAGAATCCCATGGACAGAGGAGTCTGGCAGGCTACAGTCCATAGGGTTGCAAAGAGTTGGACATGACTGAAACAACTTAGCACACACAAAATGTACAGGAAAACACACTTGTGATGAATGAAGGGAAAACTAATCTCAGAAGAGAAACAGAAATTGTAAGAAAGAATCAAATGTAAATTTTAGAACTGAAAACATAGTATCATGTACACCCATGGCTGATTCATGTATGGCAAAAACCAGCACAATATTGAAAAGTAATTAGCCTCCAATTAAAATAAATTAATTAATTTTTAAAAGTGTATTGAATGAGTTCACTAACAGAATGGAAATTTCAGAGGAAAAATGGTGAAATTGAAGATAGATTTATAAACAATATCTAATCAGAAATATATAAAGGGGAAAACTTAGAGGAAAAATAAACAGAGACTGAGGAAGCTATTGAACATTACCAAAGATACTGATATATATGTAATTTGAACTCCAAAAATAGAGGAGAAATAAATTGGAGTAGAAAAAATATTTATAAAATAAAAAATTTTAAAAAATAATAAAAAAATTTAAAAAAAGAAAATATATTTGAAGAAATAACCAAAATTATGTGAATAAAATATTTTTGTACATGTGAGAAGCTCAGGCTTCCCTGGTAGCTCAGCTGGTAAAGAATCCATGCAATGCAGGAGACCCCAGTTAGATTCCTGGGTCAGGAAGATCCCCCTGGAGAAGGGATAGGCTACCCACTCCAGCATTCTTGAGCTTCCCTGGTGGCTCAGATGGTAAAGAATCTGCCTGCAATGAGGGAGACCTGGGTTCAATCCCTGGGTTGGGAAGATCCACTGGAGGAGGGCATGACGGCCCACTCCAGTATTCTTGCCTGGAGAATCCCCACAGACAGAGGAGCCTGGCGGGTTATAGTCCATGAGGTCACAAAGAGTTGGATACGATTGAGCAACTAAGTACAGTACAGCATGAGAAGTTCAGTGAACACCGAACAGTAAAACTTCAAAGAAAGTTGAATCTTAAAACCAAAGATATGTTAAAAACATATAAAACAGCCAGAGTAAAATGACATTCAGTTCAGTTTAGTTCAGTTCAGTCACTCAGTCGTGTCCGACTCTGCAAACCCATGAACCGCAGCACACTGGGTCTCCCTGTCCATCACCAACTCCCGGAGTTTACCCAGACTCATGTCCATTGAGTTGGTGATGCCATCTAACCATTTCATCCTCTGTCATCCCCATCTCCTCCTACCTTCAATCTTTCCCAACATCAGGGTCTTTTCAAATGAGTCAGTTCTTCACATCAGGTGGCCACAATATTGGGGTGTCAGCTTCAACATCAGTCCTTCCAATGAACACCCAAGACTGATTTCCTTTAGGATGGACTGGTTGGATCTCCTTGCAGTCAGAGGGACTCTCAAGAGTCTTCTCCAACACCACAGTTCAAAAGCATCAATTCTTCTGCGCTCAGCCCTCTTTATAGTTCAATCTCACATCCATACATGACTACTGGAAAAACCATAGCCTTGACTAGACGGACCTTTGTTGACAAAGTAATGTCTCTGCTTTTTAATATGCTGACATTACATTACACAATAAAAGAGTTCAGTGACATGGACTTTTTTAAAAAAGAAATATAGTTGATTTAAAACATATTGCTAATTTCAGATGTAAAGCAAAATGATTCCATTTTTGGTGTTATATTTCATTACAGGCTATTATATGATATTGAATATAAATTCCTGTGCTATACAGTAAATCCTTGTTACTTCTCTATTTTAAGTATGGTCGTCTGTTAGTCCCACACTCCTAATTTGTCTCTCCCTCCTCCTCCACTTTGGTAATGAAAATATTGTTTTTATGTCTGTGAGTCTGCTTCTCTTTTGTATATAGATTCATTTGTATTATTTTTAGATTTCTCTTATAAGTGGTATCATATAGTACTTGTCTTTCTCTGACTGACTTATTTCACTAAGCATAACATTCTCTAGGTCCATCTATGTTGCTGCACATAGCACAATTTCATTCTTTTTATGGCTGAGTAATATTCTGGTGTATATATTTACCACATCTTCTTAAATGAATAATCTGTTGATGGGCACTTGTGTTGTTTCCATGTCTTAGCTATTGCAAAAAGTGCTGCTGTGAACACAGGGGGTGTGTCTTTTTTAATTAGAGTTTTCATTTTTTACTAATATATATTCAGGAGTGAGCTTGCTTGTTCTTAAAGTTTAGTGTTTTTAAGAGTTTCCATACTGTCTTCCATAGTGGCTGCACCAGTTTGCATTCTTACCAACAGTGTAAGAGGGTTCCCTTTTCTCCACACCCTCTGCAACATTTATTACAACATTTGTAGTTTTTGATGATGGCCATTCTGACCAGTGTGAGGTGATATCTCATTGTAGTTTAGATTCATATTTCTCTAATAATTAGCAATATTGAGCATCTTTTCATGTGTCTTTTGGCCATCTATATGTCTTCTTTGCAGAAATGTCTGTCCAGGTCTTATGTCCATTTTTTTATTGTTCTTTTTTAAATATTGAGTTGTATGAGCCATCTGTATATTTTGGCTCTTAACCCCTTGGTTGCCTCTAAGTGACGTCCAATTACTGTTTTGTTTTCCACTGAGGAGACCTGGCAATGATGGCATTAAAGTGATGATATCATTCCCCTGATCTTGTTTCATGTTGTGGGTGTGCTTTGTAACTGTAGAAACAGTTTTTCTCTATATAGTTCAACAGACATTACTGGCTATATAGACCATGCCTCTAATGTTTCCCTTTGAAATCTATGAGAGTTGGTACTAGAGAATTCCAAAGCAGGTAGGGGAACACACTTCATGATGTGATAGTGCATTGAAGCCTGTGTAAGCAAAGAAAGAGATTATTCATACAGACAAGGGGAATGTAATTGTCATTCAGCCACTCTTACTTCTCTAAAATCCAGATTTTAAAAGCAGTGTATCCTTGTAGCAATATTTTTGGAGAGCTTTCAAAGATATTCTTTCCTAGACTTTCTCTGCAGCCTGTTCTGTTAAGCAAAGCAATAATGATCAGACCATAAATAAACAAAATTAAGAATTTAAAAAATAGAAAAGATCAATGAAATTAAGAACTGGATCCTTGAAAAGATAGACAAGATTGATAAACTACTAGCCACACTCATAAAAAAGATATAGGGTCCCCAAAACATACAAAAATGGAAGAGAAGTTACAACCAATATCAAAGGATACAAAGGATCACAAGAGATTACTACTAACAATTATATACCAATAAAATGGACAGCCTAGAAGAAATAGATAAGTTCCTAGAAAGGCACAATCTCTCAGGACCAAATCAGGAAGAAATAGAAAATATGAAGGCCAATTATTAGTAATGAAATTGAATCACTAACAAAACAACTCCCAAGAAACAAAATCTAGGACCAGTAGGCTTCACAGGGTACACTCCTATACATATATAGAAGAGATAGAAGAGGGAGGCAATCAAGATAGTGGAGTAGGAGAATGGAAATTTCACATCTCCCTATGAAAATATCAAAAATACATGTAGAGGTCACTGAATAAATCAAAAAGGAAATAAAAATATGCATAGAAACAAATGATAAAGAAAATACAGCAACCCAAAACCTGCATGATTCAGTAGAAGCAGTGCTAAGAGAGAAGTTCATACCAAAACAAGACTACCTCAAGAAACAAGAGGAACATCAAATGAACAACTTAACCTTACACCTGAAGCAACTAGGAAAAGAAGAACAAACTCCCCAAAAAACTAGTACAAGGAAAGAAATCATAAAAATCAGAATAGAAATAAAGGAGACTATAGCAAAGATCAATAAAACTGAAAGCTGATTCTTTGAGAAGATAAACAAAATAGAAAAACTGTTAGCCAGGCTCATCAAGAAAAAAGGGAGAAGGCTCAAATCAATAAAATTAGGCATGAAAATAGAGAAATTACAATGGGCAACACAGAAATACAAACAATCATGAGACTACTATGAGCAGCTATGTGCCAATAAAATGGGCAACTTGGAAGAAATGGAAAAATTCTGAGAAAAGTGTAACCTTACAAAACTAAACCAGGAAGAAATAGAAAAACTGAACCAATCACAAGCATAGAAATCAAAATTGTAATTAAAAAAATTTTCCAATAAACATAAGCCCAGGACCAGACGGCATCACAGATGAAGTCTACCAAAATTTTAGAGAAGAGCTAACACCTATCTTACTCAAATTCTTCCAGAAAATTGCAGAGGAAGGAAAAGTCCCAAACTCTTTCTAAGAGGCCACCATCACCCTGATACAAAAACCAGACAAAAATGCCACAGAAAAGAAAACTACAAGCTAATATAACTGAGGAACACAGTTGCAAAAATCCTCAACAAAATTCTAGCAACAAGAATCCAACAACACATTAAAAAGATCATACATCATGATCAAGTGGATTTTATTCCAGGGATGCATGGATTCTTCGATACTCACAAATCAATCAATCTGATACACAATATTAACAAATTGAAAGATAAAAACCATATGATTGTTTCAATAAATGCAGAGAAAGCCTTTGACAAAATTCAACACTCATTTATGATTAAAAACTCTCCATTAAGTAGGCATGGAAGGAACATACCTCAACATAATAAAAGTCATATATGACAAACCCATAGCAAACATTATCCTCAATGGTGAAAAATTGAGAACATTTCCTCCAAAATCAGGAAGAAGACAAAGGTGCTCGCTCTCCCGACTACTATTCAACATAGTTTTGGAAGTCCTAGCAACAGCAATCAGAGAATAAAAGACATAAAAGGAATCCAAGTTGGAAAAGAAGAAGCACAACTCTCCCTGTTCGCAGATGGCATGATCCTCTACACAGAAAACCCTAAAGATGCCACCAGAAAATTACTAGAGCTAATCAATGAATATAGTAAAGTTGCAGGATATAAAATTAACACACAAAAACCCCTTGCATTCCTATACACTAACAATGAGAAAACAGAAAGAGAAATTAAGGAAACAATTCCACTCACCATTGCAACAAAAAGAATAAAATACTTAGGAATATATCTACCTAAAGAAACAAAAGATCTATATATAGAAAACTATAAAACACTGATGAAAGAAATCAAAGAGGACACAAATAGATGGAGAAATATATCATGTTCATGGATCAGAAGAATAAATACAGTGAAAATGAGTATACTACCCAAATCAACCTATAGATTCAGTGCAATCCCTATCAAGCTACCAATGGTATTTTTCAGAGAACTAGAACAAATAATTTCACAATTTGTGTGGAAGTACAAAAAACCTTGAATAGCCAAAGCAATCTTGAGAAAGAAGAATGGAACTGGAGGAATCAACCTGCCTGACTTCAGACTATACTACAAACCTTCAGTCATCAAGACAGTTATGGTACTGGCACAAAGACAGAAATACAGATCAATGGAACAAAGTAGAAAAGTCCAGGGGTAAATTCACACACCTATGGACACCTTGTCTTCGACAAAAGAGGCAAAAATATGCAAAGGAGAAAAGATAATCTCTTCAACAAGTGGTGCTGGGAAAACTAGTCAACTACATGTAAAAGAACGAAACTGGAATGCTTTCTAACATGATACACAAAAGTAAACTCAAAATGGATTAAAGACCTAAATATAAGACCAGAAACTATAAAATTCTTAGGGGAAAAATAGGCGGAACACTCTCTGACGTAAATCACAAAAGATCCTCTATGACCCAACTCCCAGAGTAATGGAAATAAAATAAACATGCGGAACCTAATTAAACTTAAAAGCTTTTGTACAAGAAAGGAAACTATAAGCAAAGTGAAAAGACAGCCCTCAGAATGGGAGAAAACAATAGCAAATAAAAAAAACTGACAAAGAATCAACTTCCAATATATAAAATCAGCTCATGCAGCTCAATACCAGGAAAACAAACAACCCAATAAAAAAGTGGACAGAAGACCTAAACAGACATTTTGCCAAAAAAAGACATGCAGAAGGCTGATAAACACATGAAAAGATGCTCAACATCACTCATCATTAGAGAAATGCAAATCAAAACCACAATGAAGTATCATCTTACACCAGTCCAAAAGTCCATCATCAAAAGACTGCTAACAAAACAAGCAAAAAATACATTTCCTCAGCTAGTGGAACTGAGTCTGTAAACAGGTCAGGACCAACCCTGGGGCCAGCTGATGCCTGGCCTGTGGATGACAAGAGGGAAGTGTACTCCTGTGACACATAGGCCATCCCCAACAGAAGGGCCATTTCTCCAAGGTTGAGAAATAAATGCTGGAGGGGGTGTGAAAAAAAAGGGAACCCTCTTACACTGTTGGTGGGAATGCCAACCGGTACAGCCACTATGGAGAGCAGTGTGGAGATTCCTTAAAAAAAAAAAAAAAAACTGGGAATAGAACTGACATACAACCCAGCAATCCCACTGCTGGGCATATATCCTGAGGTAACCAGAATTGAAAGAGACATATGCACCCCAATGTTCACTGCAGCACTATATACAACAGCTAGAACATGGAAGCAACCTAGATGTCCATCGGCAGGTTAATGGATAAGGAAGTTTTGGTACATATACACAATGGAATATTACTCAGCTATTAAAAGAAACACATTTGAGTCTGTCCTAATGAGGTGGATGAACCTAGAGCCTATTATACAGAGTGAAGTAAGTCAGAAAAAGAAGGACAAATACTGTATAATAATGCATATATGTGGAATTTAAGAGCTTCCCTGATAGCTCAGTTGGTAAAGAATCTGCCTGCAATCCAGGAGACCCTGTTTAGATTCCTGGGTTGGGAAGATCCCCTGGAGAAGGGAAAGGCTACCCACTCCAGTATTCTGGCCTGGAGAATTCTATGGACTCTATAGTCCATGGGGTCACAAAGAGTCAGACACGACTGGGCGATTTTCACTTAAATGGAATTGAGAAAGATGGTACTGACGATCCTACATGCAGTGCAGCAAAGGAGACACAGACGTAAAGAATAGACTTTTGGACTCAGTAGGAGAAGGCGAGGGTGAGATAATTTGAGAGAATAACTTCAAAACATATACTTTATCATATGTAAAATAGATGACCAATGCGAGTTTGATGCATGATGCAAGACACCCAAAGCCGGTGCTCTGGGACAATCTAGAGGGATAGAGTGGAGAGGGAGGTGGGCAGGAGTTTCAGGATGGAGAGGACACATGTATACCCATGGCAGATTCATGCTGATGTATGGCAAAAACCATCACAGTGTTATGAAGTGATTACCCTCCAATTAAAATATAGTAATTAATTTGAAAAAAAAAAAAGAGGTGCAGACACAAATAGTGAAGATAAATGCATGTGAACTTGGCCATGGCCCTCTAACTCCAATGGCCAGGACATGTGGGCCACATAGACCCCAGATCCTCTGGGTCTTACACTACAAATGATGACCACAAAAGCAAGTTACTCTCCATACCTGCAGGAGGAAGAATTTTTTAACTACCACCAATGATTTAAGAATAGAATTCACTGGCTCTGTAGCTGCTTCTCAGTGATGATACCAGTTTCCACACTCCTCCTCTCACCAGAGCACTCTCCCATCCCCCATCAAAGGTGCCCACAACTGATAGCACAGACTCTGCCAGGCCTCCAGTGTGGACATCCATGAAGCAGCTCTGTTGACCTTTTAGCAGAAGCAGATTTTGTAGAAAAGGAAAAAATGCAAAGGATTTGGGGGCAGTGAAACTAATCTGTAAAATGGATACATGTCACTTTATATTTGACAAACCTATAGAATGTACATCACAAAGAGTGAGCCTTAATGTAAACTATGAACTTTAGTTAGTATTGTTTTTATTTAAAAAAATACACGTGGAGCAATTCTCACTGAAAATGGGTAGAGAATGGCATAAAAACTCTCATACAACCAAGGCTGTATAAGACAGATCCACATGGAATCGGGTACAATGGAAAGAGAAATGATCAGGCCAGGACCTGCGCTCCTAGTAGGGGAGACAGGAAAGGTAGTGGGATAACAAGGACTCAGAGATCCTACTAGGAAGTAAGTGGTCCAAATGACATATTGGACACCCTAGCCCCAGGGTCTAACACCAGGGGGATTAATCCCCTTAGCTGGTTTGAAAAGTAGTGTGCCTGACAGCAGGGCTGTAAGAAACCTAGACATCATTCATGAAGGGTGTGCACATTCATGCTTATTCCTGAAATGAGGCAAAGAAAGAAGATTTAAACTGCCGAAGACTCTGTCTCATTTCCCATAATCACCATAGCACACATCCCAGTCTGAGCCAGTGCTCACTCTGGCTATTCTTGATCCACAACATAGCAATACATTGGGGTGAAGGTTGCTGCAGCTGAGGAGAGTGTTGTAAGGCACAGACCTGGCTCAGACCAGTCATGACATCTGAATGGGGCAAGAGCAGACATTACTGGCATTCACAGAGGCACTTAACACCCACTCCAGCACCTCTCACTCCATAGCACAACTCTCCATTAGAGCAAGGAATGCAAGGGGCAAGAAGAGTTCACAGTTGTGGCAGATGGAGTCAGCATGGACCTGAATCTCTGGGATTCTGCAATGTAGAACCCACCCCTGCCCCTGATATGATAGTGTTGGTTATTAAGTGGAGGAGAAGCCCTGGCTCATACCTGGTTCTGACTTAACCCATTCCATCCCCACCACCACTTCCTAACAAAGTGATAGCAGCCAGTGCACCCTGGGGAAAGACATTACCCATGATTACTTCAGATATAGCTCTCCCACCAAAGCCACTGAGCACAAGCAGACTCAATAGAGATTCTCCCAAAGAATGACACTTCTTCAAGATCTGAATAGGTAACTGTTTCACCTAATTTCATAGAGACAGAGAAGGTTAAGCAAAAGGAGAAGACAGAGGAGTTGATTCCAAATGAAATAAGGCAAATGGATGAGAAAACAATGCAAACAGTCACAGACTATTTTCTTGGGCTCCAAAATCACAGCATATGGTGACTGCAGCCATGGAATTAAAAGACACTGGAACCTTGGGAGAAAAGCTATGACAAACCTAGACAGCATATTAAAAACCATTTTACATTGCTGAGACATTACTTTGCTGACAAGGGTCTGTCTAGTCAAAGTTATCGTTTTCCAGTAGCCATGTATGGATGTAAGAGTTGAACCAGGCGCTCCCAGTCAAAGCCCAGCCTCCCGCCCCTCACCCCCAACCGTCCAAGGGGCCGCCAACCAAGCCACCTCACGACCTGCGGACAGCGGCCCCGACTCGAGAGGGAGAGAGCGACAGACATGGCGGCGGCCAAGCCCGAGAACCTCTCCCTGGTGGTGCACGGACCCGGAGACTTGCGCTTGGAAAACTATCCTATCCCTGAACCAGGCCCAAACGAGGTGCTTCTGAAGATGCATTCTGTTGGAATTTGTGGCTCAGATGTCCATTACTGGCAGCATGGTCGAATTGGAGATTTTGTTGTGAAAAAGCCAATGGTGCTGGGGCATGAAGCTTCAGGAACAGTTGTAAAAGTGGGATCATTGGTCAGGCACCTACAACCAGGTGATCGTGTTGCCATCGAGCCTGGTGCTCCTCGAGAAACTGATGAGTTCTGCAAGATTGGCCGATATAATCTGTCACCTACCATCTTCTTCTGCGCCACGCCCCCCGATGATGGGAACCTCTGCCGGTTCTACAAGCACAATGCTAACTTCTGCTACAAGCTTCCTGACAATGTCACCTTTGAGGAAGGGGCCCTGATTGAGCCACTGTCTGTGGGGATCCATGCCTGCCGGCGAGCTGGAGTCACCCTGGGGAACAAGGTCCTTGTGTGTGGAGCTGGGCCAATTGGACTGGTCAGTTTGCTTGCAGCCAAGGCAATGGGTGCAGCTCAAGTGGTGGTGACTGATCTGTCAGCCTCTCGGTTGTCTAAAGCCAAGGAAGTCGGGGCTGATTTCATCCTCCAGATCTCCAACGAGAGCCCTCAGGAAATAGCCAAGAAAGTGGAAGGTCTGCTGGGCAGCAAGCCAGAAGTCACAATTGAGTGCACAGGGGTGGAGACCTCCATCCAGGCCGGAATCTACGCCACTCATTCTGGTGGGACCCTGGTGCTGGTGGGGCTGGGCTCTGAGATGACCAGAGTGCCCCTTGTGCACGCAGCCACCAGGGAGGTGGACATCAAGGGCGTGTTTCGATACTGCAATACATGGCCGATGGCAATTTCAATGCTTGCATCCAAGTCTGTGAATGTAAAGCCCTTGGTCACCCATCGGTTTCCTCTGGAGAAAGCTCTGGAGGCCTTTGAAACATCCAAAAAGGGTTTGGGGTTGAAAGTCATGATCAAATGTGACCCCAACGACCAGAATCCATGATGTGACTTGAGCTCTGTCATCGTCCCCACTCTCAGCATGTTGGGGTTCAATGGTTGACTGGGAATGGTGGAAGTTTCTTTTGAGTAGTTAGAATAATTAAAATAATTCATTGTAAGCAGAGAGCCTTATGCTGGGGAGTTGTGCCTTAAAAACACAAGTAAGGAGAATTTGGGGGAACTTGTAGTCAGGATGACCTGTTTATGCTGATCAAAGTTCAAGTAGAGCAGAGCTTGGCAGGCAAGTGCTGGGAACTCCCCTTCTTCCTGGAGTGCCTGGAAGTTGAATAAGGAAAGAAATCTGCCTATTGAGTTCCTGCTTTTAGTGTGACTGTGGCCAGATGGAAAATGGTAACTCAGGTAAGAAGAGACCATTTACAACTTCAAGACTTAAGTGACCCAGAACCTGATTTTCACAAAAATCTGCAGCTCCGGGTTGAGGGTAAAAGGTTGTGAACAATTTTACTTTAGAACACAGTGCCTCTCCCTTGAAATAAGGGCTATTTGGTTTGATGACAAAAGGAGAATAAGGGACTCACTTTCCTGGATCTAGGACATATAAAAATCAAACAAATAAAACTGCAATCTCATGTGAAATAAAAAAAAAAAAAAAAGAGTTGAACCATAAAGAAGGCTGAGCACTGAAGAATTGATGCTTTTGAACTGTGGTGTTGGAGAAGACTCTTGAGAGTCCCTTGGACTGCAAGGAGATCAAACCAGTTAATCCTAAAGCAAATCAGTCCTGAATATTCATTGAAAGGACTGATGCTGAAGCTGAAACTCCAATATTTTGGCCACCTGATGGGAAGAACCAACTCATCAGAAAAGACCCTGATGCTGGGAAAGAGTTAAGGCAGGAGAAGGGGACGACAGAGGATGAGATGGTTGGATGGCATCACCAACTCAATGGACTTGAGTTTGAGCAAGCTCCAGGAGATGGTGAAGGACAGGGAAGCCTGGTGTGCTGCAGTCCATGGGGTCACAAAGAGGTTGGACACGACTGAGCGACTGAACAACAGCAAGGTGTAGGGGCTAATTACACAAGCAAGATGTCTGCCTCCAAGTGTTCCAGTAGATGAAAACCCCAATATTTCTACTTTTTTTAATAAATTTATTTATTTTAATTGGAGGCTAATTACTTTGCAATATTGTAATGGTTTTGCCATACATTGACATGAATCAGCCACGGGTGTACATGTGTTCTCCATCCTGAACCCCCCTCCCACCTCCCTCCCCATCCCATCCCTCTGGGTCATCCAACTGCAACAGCCCTGAGCTCCCTGTCTCATGCATCAAACCTGGACTGGCGATCCATTTCATATATGATAATATACATGATTCAATGCCATTCTCCCAAATCATCCCACCCTTGCCCCCTCCCACAGAGTTCAAAAGACTGTTTTACACATGAAAAGATGCTCAACATCACTCATTATCAGAGAAATGCAAATCAAAACCACAATGAGGTACCATTACACGCCAGTCAGGATGGCTGCCATCCAAAAGTCTACAAGCAATAAATGCTGGAGAGGGTGTGGAGAAAAGGGAACCCTCTTACACTGTTGGTGGGAATGCAAACTAGTACAGCCACTATGGAAAACAGTGTGGAGATTTCTTAAAAAACTGGAAATAGAACTGCCATATGACCCAGCAATCCCACTTCTGGGCATACACACTGAGGAATCCAGATCTGAAAGAGACACATGCACCCCAATGTTCATCGCAGCACTGTTTATAATAGCCAGGACATGGAAGCAGCCTAGATGCCCATCAGCAGATGAATGGATAAGGAAACTGTGGTACATATACACCATGGAATATTACTCAGCCGTTAAAAAGAATTCATTTGAATCAGTTCTAATGAGATGGATGAAACTGGAGCCCATTATACAGAGTGAAGTAAGCCAGAAAGATAAAGAACATTACAGTATACTAACACATATATATGGAATTTAGAAAGATGGTAATGATAACCCTATACGCAAAACAGAAAAAGAGACACAGAAGTACAGAACAGACTTCTGAACTCCGTGGGAGAAGGTGAGGGTGGGATGTTTTGAAAGAACAGCATGAGTCAAGTGCTCGGGCCTGGTGGGCTGGGAAGACCCAGAGGAATCGGGTGGAGAGGGAGGTGGGAGGGGGGATTGGGATGGGGAATACGTGTAATTCTATGGCTGATTCATATCAATGTATGACAAAACCCACTGAAAAATTAAAAAAATTAAATTAAATTAAATTAAAAAAAAAAAAGACTGTTTTATACATCTGTGTCTCTTTTGCTGTCTGGCATACAGGGTTATTGTTACCATCTTTCTAAATTCTATATATATATGTGTTAATATACTGTATTGGTGTTTTCTTTTCTGGCTTACTTCACTCTGTATAATAGGCTCCAGTTTCATCCACCTCATTAGAATTGATTCAAATGTATTCTTTTAATGGTTGAGTAATATTCCATTGTGTACATGTACCACGGCTTTCTTAATCATTCGTCTGCTGATGGACATCCAGGTTACTTCCATGACCTGACTATTATAAAGAGTGCTGTGATGAACTTTGGGGTACACGTGTCTTTTTCAATTCTGGTTTCCTCGGTGTATATGCCCAGCAGTGAGATTGCTGGATCATATGGCAGTTCTATTTTCAGTTTTTGTTGTTGTTGTTGTTGTTTTTTAAGGAATCTCCACACTGTTCTCCATAATGGCTATACTACTTTGCATTCCCACCAACAGTGTAAGAGGGTTCCCTTTTCTCCACACCCTCTCCAGCATTTATTGTTTGTAAATTTTGGATAGCAGCCATCCTGACTGGTGTGAAATGGTACCTCATTGTGGTTTTGGTTTGCATTTCCCTGATAATGAGTGATGTTGAGCATCTTTTCGTGTGTTTGTTAGCCATCTGTATGTTTTCTTTGGATAAATGTCTGTTTAGTTCTTTGGCCCATTTTTTGATTGGGTCACTTATTTTTCTGGAATTGAGTTGCAGGAGTTGCTTGTATATTTTTGAGATTAATCCTTTGTCACTTGCTTCATTTGCTCTTATTTTCTCCCATTCTGAAGGCTGTCTTTTCACCTTGCTTATAGTTTCCTTCATTGTGTAAAAGCTTTTAAGTTTAATTAGGTCCCATTGGCTTATTTTTGCTTTTATTTCCATTACTCTGGGAGGTGAGTCATAGAGGATCCTGCTGTGTTATGTCAGAGAGTGTTTTGCCTATGTTGTCCTCTAGGAGTTTTATAGCTTCTGGTCTTACATTTAGATCTTTAATCCATTTTGAGTTTATTTTTGTGTATGGTGTTAGAAAGTGTTCTCGTTTCATTCTGGCAGTTGACCAGTTTTCCCAGCGCCACTTGTTAAAGAGACTGTCTTTTCTCCAATGTATATTCTTGCCTCCTTTGTCAAAGATAAGGTATCCATAGGTGCATGAATTTATCTCTGGGCTTTCTGTTTTGTTCCGTTGATATATATTTCTGTCTTTGTGCCAGTACCATACTGTCTTGATGACTGTAGTTTTGTAGTATAGCCTGAAGTCAGGCAGCATGATTCCTCCAGTTCCATTCTTCTTTCTCAAGATTGCTTTGGCTATTCAAGGTTTTTTTTTTTATTTCCATACAAATTGTGAAATTATTTGTTCTATTTCTCTGAAAAAAAATACTGTTGGTAGCTTGATAGGGATGCATTGAATCTATAGATTGCTTTGGGTCGTATACTTATTTTCACTATATTGATTCCTTCGATCCAAGAACATGGTATATTTCTCCAACTATTTGTGTCATCTTTGATTTCTTTCATCAGTGTTTTATAGTTTTCTATATATAGGTCTTTTGTTTCTTTGGGTAGATATATTCCTAAGTCTTTTATCTTTTTCTTTGCAATCATGAATGGAATTGTTTCCTTAATTTCTCCTTCTGTTTTCTCATTGTTAGTGTATAGGAATGCAAGGGGGTTTTGTGTGTTAATTTTATATCCTGCAACTTTACTATATTCATTGATTAGCTCTAGTAATTTTCTGGTAGAGTCTTTAGGGTTTTCTGTGTAGAGGATCATGTCATCTGCAAACAGTGAGAGTTTTACTTCTTCTTTTCCAATCTGGATTCCTTTTATTTCTTTTTCTTCTCTGATTGCTGTGGCCAAAACTTCCAAAGCTATGTTGAATAGTAGTTGTGAGAGTGGGCACCCTTCCTTGTTCCTGACTTTAGGGGAAGTGCTTTCAATTTTTCACCATTGAAGATAATGTTTGCTATGGTGAAAACACCAATATTTCTGACACCAGCTTTTTGACCCCAGCGAGATCCACAGCCACCCCTACTTCCCCAGGAGACTCTCTAAGACCAACAGGTAGATATGGCCCAGGTTCTTATGAAGTCACTGATTTTGCCATGGGTCTTGTTGCACACAAGACCTTGAGTATGCCCTGCAAGAGTGAAATCTGTCTTTCCCAGTTTGGTGGAGCTCTGGCAATGAAGCCCCACTGATCCTCAAAGCCAAATACTCTGGGGGCTCCTCCTCCTGATACCAGACACCCAGGCTGGGGAAACTGACATGGGTCTTAGAACTCTAGCTTCTGCAGTATATCAATAATTATTTTCTAGTTTGTGGTTTGACCACTCAGGGGTATTGGATTTGATTATATCACAAGTGTATCCCTCCTACCAACTAGTCAGGTTTCTTCTTTATGTCTCTGAACATAGAATATCTTTCTTGGTAGGTTCTAGTCCTTTTTTAAATTGGTTTTTCAGCTGTTAGTTGTGATTTTGGTGTTCTTGTAAAAGGAGGTAAGCTCAAGGCCCTTCTACTCCACCATTTTTTCTCCTCCCATAAACCTAATATCTTAATACTACCTTTTGATTTGTCCTGTCTGTTTTTTGTATCTTTAATTCTCCTTCTCTGACTTCTTTCGGATTTGTTATTAATAATATTTTACTGTTCCATTTTATATCCTTTATTAGATTTTTATATATTGGTGTATTGTTGCTTTTGTCTTTACCCTGAATGTTACAATATGCATTCTTGCCTTGTTATAGTCCACCTTAACTTAGAAGTTTAATCACTTCTCAAAGAATGAAAGAATTAAACCATCTAACTTCATTTCCTTTGTGCACTTAAATTTTTAAATATTTTAATTGTACCTACTATAAATCTTATAGCAAGCAATAATATTGTAAAAACAGTATTCTTTTATATTTACCCATGTGTATATTTTTTCCAAGAGAACTTCAACCATTCTAAAATTCTGTTTGTCCATCTAGGTTACTTTTACTTTAACTTAAAGAACATCCTCTAATTCTTCTTGTAGCTTGAGTTTGCTGATAAAAAATTCTGTCAGTACATATTTAAAAAGTCATAATTTTACCTTCATTTTTTAAAAAGTAATTATGCTTATTTGGCTGCACTGAATATTAGTTGAGGTATGTGGGATCTTCTGTTGTGGTGAGTGGGCTTCTCTAGCTCTGACACATGGGCTCTAGAGCATGCAGGCTCAGTACTGCTCTTACTTAGCTCTCCTGAGGCATGTGGGATCTTCTTTCCCCAACTAGGGATTGAATCCACATCCCCTGCACTGGAAGGTAGATTCTTAACCACTGGACCACAAGGGAAGTCCCTTACCTTAATTCTTGAAGAACATTTTGACTGGGTATAGAACACAGCTTGTTATTTTTTTAAATATATAATTTCTTTTAAAAAGTCATTGCACTGCCTATGACTTTCCATAGATTTTTTTCTGAATTCATTTTTAAGATGTATTATTATTCCCTGATGATAATAATTCACTCTCAGTGATCCTGATATTTCTTCACTTCCACTGTTTTCAACAGCTTGCACATGGTGTACCTAATTCTAGTTTTCTTTATGCTTTCCCTAATTGGCATTCTCTAAGCTATAATTTATTTTATCATTATCATTTATATGTGGAATCTAAAATATGACACAAATGAACCTATCTACAAAACAAAGACAGGCTCACAGACATAGAGAACAGACTTGTGGTTGCAAAGCAGGAAGGGATGGGGCAGGGAAGGACTAGGAGTGTGAGATTAATAGGTATAAACTATTATGTATAGAATGGATAAAAAATAAGATAGGGTATAGCACAGGGAACTATATTCAATACTCTATGATAAAACGTAATGGAAAAGAATATTTAAAGAAAAAAGGAATGTATATATGTGTATGACTAAGTCACTTTGCTGTACAGTAGAGACTGGCACAATACTACAAGTCAACTATATTTCAAAAAAAATAAACAAAAATAATTTATTTCATCATTTGGCTTTCTGACACATGTTTCTAACTATTTATTATTTTCATTCTTTGTGATGTCTTTGTCTCAATTAAGATACTTTCCAATGATCTCTTTAAACTCACTAATGCTGATTTCTAAAACTAAAAAATACCATATCTGAAGTGAAATAATCATTAAATACATTTAACTGTAGACTGGACATGTAGACCTCAGGTTTATTCAAAAGATACTATGGTTCAGGGGCTGAAAAACCACTCTGGCCTAGAATAACTAGTGTTACACACTTAGAGTTTATAACACAAAAAAATCTTAACCTTAAAAAGTTTAATTTCCCAAAACTTTGTGAAATCATAGGCACACAGGTACCCATGATGCTAAAATTCAGGGGATCTTGCATTCTATACCTTACTTCCAAAGTATGCTTCTTTCAGTAACAAAGGCTATATTGCCCTAAGATCAGAACCTTATACTCTGGAACTCAAGTCTGATGGACTGAAAAGCTGTTTCCGAAAGTTTATGGATTCAGGCTTTAAAATCGAAATCTTTCTGGCCTATGGCTGCAAAGATCTCTTTCAAGGGTGCTCTGATAGAAGGGGAACAAGATTGAAGCCTAGATGGACCCAGGACTCGATGGCTCCTAAGCATTATAAGCCCAGGGCATTATACTCCTTTGGCAATATAGTCAAAAAACAAAAAATAAAACAAAGCTGTGGCCCCTTGACAGTTCAGAGTTTAAAATGATCAAAGTTTTCATATTTTTCACCCAGCCTTTGTGATACCACAGTACTCTACCTCAAAGGCTCTTTGACTCTGAGCCCTTATGAGACCTGGAGGCTTGTGGTGGAAGCTGATGATGGCTTCAGGCCCTGTGGTCCTATGTTTCAGTATTCCTAGGGTTTTGTGGCTCCATGTATATGGGGGTCTTAATTGATAAGGAACCAAGACACTAAGGTAGGCCTAGGCCTATAAGGTCAAAGGGTGATGGGATGGCAGGGAGTCCGGTCTCAGGGAACCACTGATCCAGCACTCTGCTATCTGAGTTTTCTAAATCAAAAGCTACAAAAGACCCCCAGAGTCCCTGTTACATGCTTCATCTTGGTATCACACATGGAGCCACCCACATCGAAAACAAACGCCACATTTTTACCAACAGGTAGAAGGCCTCTGGGTGCAAAGTCATGAATAAAATAGCCATTGTAAATCTGAGGAAAACAGAAGTAAAATCAACAAAAACTGTGAAAGCATCTAAATCAAATCCTCTCTTATTTTGCTACATAAAACTCTACTCTTTTCCTTTCTAGACCTTATCACTGTTGCCATTAAACAGGCATTTGTGGGATTGCTTGCTCAATGTCCGTCTCCTCCAGCAGAACTATGTATCTCTGCTGGTCAGATTGCCAGCCCAGGGCCTGCCCCTGAGTGCAGAAAGAATGACTGGCTTGAGGCCAAAGGCTCCAAGGATCAGGATCTCTATAATATGTGAGTTCCTGTCTGTGAGAGCTGGGCTTGTACAGTCTTGAGGGCCCCGAGGGACTATTTGCCTGGGCTCCAGGAACTGTAAATACTGTTTTAACCTCTCTCTATAGAGTGAGTCTGAGGCCCAGCTCCACTGCTGCCAGGAGCTGGGAGTTTGCAGGGCCTCCCTCTCCTCCTTCAGCCTCCTTTCTGCTGTTGCTGGGCAGAGCAGGGAGGGGAGGAGGGAGCAGAGGCTGAGTGAGCAGTTTGTTCAGAAGGGATTGGTTAGACCAGGTGCAGATGTCTTGGGCTATCAGGTATGTGATTGGCTGCTGACCCCCTTCCCCCACTCCATCTCTCTTTCTGCAGAGCCTGGGGCCTAGGACAGTTGAGGGAAAGGGAGAGGGAAGTTGGGAGGGCCCCCAGGACCAGTGGCAGCTCAGCCTAAGGAACTATAGGCTTGCAGAGGGTCTGTGCTGTCCAGAAGCCTGAAGCAGGCTCTGCCTCAGGATAACCAGCTTATGCTCGCAGATATTCAGGCATTCTCTGATCACAAAGCTAGACACACTATCTCCTCCCCTCTTGGAGGGCAGGACTGGGAGTGGAGAGAAGGAAGGAAGATGGGAGGACATTCTGCTCTTCCCCTCCATGCCAGAATTTTAATTAATTCACGAGCACAAGTTTAGGCTCTGTCTGCACTTTTCCCTTGCACAATACAGCAGTCCCCCAAGGCCTGAGTCGAACATCCTGCAACTGCCCAAGCAACAGGCAGAGTCCAGTTGTCTTTCCATGTTCTTCCCTGCGTAGGTGAGAGCTTCTGGGAAAATCACATCCCATCTCTCTATGCACCCAGGTTCACTGCTGGTGCCACACCTCACATCTTATAAACCAGCAGCATTACCTCTCACACTCCCTTCAGCTATCATGCCACACTGTTCTCAGGAACTGTATCCCTTCCCTCCACAGGAGAACACTAAGGGCACCAGGCCACGTCCCTTGGACTGCACGCTCCACTCTTGCACAAGGTCCACATGCCTTTATGCCTCATCCCTCTACTGAAAGACAAAACAATCCTCCCCTGACCCCGGTGTATGCGCAGCCTCCAGGTTCCTAACAGGAACCTGACTCCTACTGTCACACCACACCCATGCACCTGACTGGGTCTTCTTTAGAATTTAAAAATGTTGCTGTCTTTTCCACCCACTAAGACAACCTCCACTCATCCTGATCCCACCCAAACTTCAGACCAGCTCCTTCCTTCCTGGTAGCGTGTCGAGGTAACGAACTCACAGTTGTAATGGTCTTCTCATCTCCAGTTTACTCCACTGCCTACTGGAGCCTGGGTCCCACCCTCACCACTGATCCTTCTCTCACCAAAGGCAGCAATGACTAGTTGGTTTGAAAACTCACTGGATGTACTTCAGTTCTCCTCAGACTGCACCTCCCTGATGTAGTTCACAATTGACAATCACTTCTGGTCCTTAGGAGAATCTTGTCCCCTGGGATTCAGAGATGACAAAAGCTCCTTATTCTCCTCCAGGCTCTCAGGCCCAAGGGATTCAGTCTCTTTCTTCAGCTCCATGTTCTTCCTGTGTTCCATAAGTAGTGTTGCCTCATATTTGTCAGCCGTGGCATGCAAAGAAAATGATTACATTTGTGTAGCAGAGTGGGGGAAGTGGTGGGCATTTAGAACCCTGAACAGCCCGATGTCAGTTGGTGGGGCTGGATATCCCAAGGGTTGTGGAGATCAATAGCTGCTTGACTGGGAAGCTCTGCTTTAGCAACTGCCATCCTAGATCTGCTCTTATGGCTCTAGACATTCTGCCTGGGTCACCTCCCTAGCTCTTTTGGATTCAGCCCATGAATCTCCATTGCTGACCCCACAAGTCCTTCTCCAGTCCAAATCTCTTCACTCATCTCCCTCCACAAATTCATACCCACTCACCACTGGACCCATTCCCTTGGATGGCTGAAGCCTCCGGTGTACGCTGCCCAAACAAATTCATTACCTTCCTCCCATCCCGTCCTTGTGTGTGTGTGTCACTTAGAGGCACCATCGTGCGCATGTTCAGTCCACATAGAAACCTGAGTGTCACCCTGAATCCTCCTGTGTCCCTCACTCTTCACATCTATTCAGCCACAAGTTCATGCTGGTTTGATCTGCTGGATATGTCTCAGGTCCACCCTTCCTCATTGTCCCAAACTAATAAAGCCCCAAGTTAGGACTTCTTTCCCTCTGGTTTCCCTGCTTCTATTGAGGTCCCTTCCCTCCACACATCTTTGTAGCAGCTGCATGGTCTGGTGATTCTAAACACAAACCTCATAGCACCACTCCCTCCCATGGCTCACTCCCTGGGCATGTTCAACATATATTTTATATTCCTTATCAAGCCCCTGCACCACTCATGGCCTTCAGGCTCACCTCTGAACATATCATGAGCCTCAAATCAACGCTTCAGGAGCTCCAATTCTCTTGTAGTTCCCTTCACATCCCTGGGTTTTCCCAACCTCCATTCTTTGTATCATGCAGCCCTCAGTTTACTAGTCTGCTTTGCCTCTGAGAGCATCCTTCCCAACCCGGCACATGCCTTTGAATTCTTTAAGATCACAGTATGTCTTTACTTCCTCCAGGGAGCACTCTCTGACCTCCTCACCCCTCACAATGGCTTCCATCATACTTAAGATTCATTGACAAAGCACTTCTCATCTTGTGTCATTCTTGCATGCCTCTGTTTCACCTGGAGACAGTAAATAAGATCAGTGTGATTCAATTCAGGTTTCCCAACCCAGGCAATAGTGGGCATAACAGATTAGGTGTTCATGGAGTGAGGGTGTTGGGCTTTGAAAGGCAGGCATACTCAAATAAAATGGTAGGTAGGTGGATCGAAGGGTTCTTGTGTGAGGGATGCAGGAATCAGAGCACACACTGGATGGGAGTATCAGTTCAATTCAGTCGCTCAGTCATGTCTGACTCTTTGCAACCCCATGGACTGCGATATGCCAGGCTTACCTCTCCAACACCAACTCCTAGAGCTTGCTCAAACTGGCCAGTGGTGCCATTTGACCATCTCATCCTCTGTCGTCCCCTTCTCCTCCTGTCTTCAATCTTTCCCAGCATCAGGGTATTTTCCAATGAGTCAGTTCTTCACATCAGGTGGCCAAAGTATTGGAACTTCAGCTTCAGCACCAATATTATTCAGGACTGATTTCCTGTATGATTGACTGATTTGATGTCCTTGCAGTCAAAGGGACTCTCAAGAATCTTCTTCAACAACACAGTTCAAAAGCATCAATTCTTCAGCGCTCAGCTTTCTTTATGGTCCAACTCGCACATCTATACATGACTACTGGAAAAACCAGAGCTTTGACTAGACGTACCTTTGTTGGCAAAGTAATATCTCTGCTTTTTAATATGCCATTTAGGTTGGTGATAGCTTTTCATCCAAGGAGCAAGCGTCTTTTAATTTCATGGCTGCAGTCACCATCTGACGTGATTTTGGAGCCCAAGAAAATAAAGTCTTTCAGGGTTTTCATTGTTTCCCCATCTCTTTGCCATTAAACGATGGGACTGGATTCCATGATCTTAATTTTGTGAATGTTGAGTTTTAAGCCAGCTTTTTCACTCTCTTCCTTCACTTTCATCAAGAGGCTCTTTAGTTCTTCTTTGCTTTCTGCCATAAGGGTGGTGCCATCTGCGTATCTGAGGTTATTGATATTTCTCCCGGCAATCTTGATTCCAGCTTGTGTTTCATCCAGCCTGACATTTCACATGATGTACTCTGTATATATGTTAAATAAAGAGGGTGACAATGCACAGCCTTGGCATACTCCTTTCCCCATTTGGAACTAGTCCGTTGCTCCATGTCTAGTTCTAACTGTTGCTTCTTGAGCTGCGTACAGATTTCTCAGGAGGCAGCTAAGGTGGTCTGGTATTCCCATCTCTTTAAGGATTTTCCACACTTTGTTGTGATCCACACAGTCAAAGGTTTTGGAGTAGTCAATAAAGCAAAAGTAGATGTTTTTCTGGAGGTCTCTTGCTTTTTCTATCATCCAGGGGATGTTGGCAATTTGATCTCTGGTTCTTCTGCCTTTTCTAAAGGCAGCTTTACATCTGGAAGTTTGAACACCTTTTCCAGCTTGAACATCTGGAAGTTCTCAGTTCACATGCTGTTGAAGCCTCGCTTGCAGAATTTTGAGCATTACATTGCTAGCGTGTGAGATGAGTGCAATTGTGCAGTAGTTTGAGCATTCTTTGGCATTGCCTTTCTTTCGGAATGGAATGAAAACTGATCTTTGCCAGTCCTGTGGCCACTGTTGCGTTTTCCAAGTTTGCTGGCATATTGAGTGCAGCACTTTCACAGCATCATCTTTTAGGATTTGAAATAGCTCAATTGCAATTCCATCACCTCCACTAGCTTTGTTTGTAGTGATGCTTCCTAAGGCCCACTTGACTTCACATTCCAGGATGTCTGGCTCTAGGTGAGTGATCATACCATCGTGATTATCTGGGTCGTGAAGGTCTTTCTTTTATAGTTCTGTGTATTGTTGCCATCTCTTCTTAATATCATCTCCTTCTGTTAGGTCCATACTGTTTTTGTCCTTTATTGAGCCCATCTTTGCATGAAATGTTCCCTTGGTTTCTCTAATTTTCTTGAAGAGATCTCTAGTCTTTCCCATTCCATTGGTTCTGCTATTTCTTTGCATTGATCACTGAGGAAGGCTTTCTTATATCTCCTTGCTCATCTTTGGAACATTGCATTCAGATGGGCATAGGTTTCCTTTTCTACTTTGCCTTTAGCTTCTCTTCTTTTCTCAGCTATTTTCAAGGTTTCCTCAGACAACCGTTTTGCCTTTTTGCATTTCTTTTCCTTGGGGATGGCCTTGATCACTGCCTCTTGTAAAATGCCATGAACCTCTGTCCATAGTTCTTCAGGCACTTTGTCTATCAGATCTAATCCCTTGAAATCTGTTTGTCACTTCCACTGTATAATCGTAAGGGATTTGATTTAGGCCATACATGAATGGTCTAGTGGTTTTCCCTACTTTTATCAATATATATCTGAATTATGCAATAAGGAGTTCATGATCTGAGCCATAGTCAACTTGTGGGCCTCTCTTTGCTGACTCTATAAGGAGTATCAGTTGTACTATAATGCCTGGTTGCATCTGTCCTATCCACAACTTTACTTGAGGCAATGCTGGGAGGAGTAAAGAATGAAAAAGCAGACAAACACCTCAATGTACATGCATATGCATGTCCACACACACACACACACACACAGACACACACACACACACTCACAGTCCAGAATACCATGTTACGGCTCTGGTGCTTTCTACTAGCATGACACCCTCAGTTCCTATTCTGAGAGGGCGAATTCCCTTTTTTCCCCTATATAACAGGGTTCTGTCACACTTCTATGCCTCTGCACATGCTATTCCCCTCTCTCCCCATGTCATTCCCTTCACCCTGTCAGCCCAGGCCAAGGTAAACTCTGGTTAGCTTTCCTATGCTGACCTAAACACCAGCTTCATCAGGAAGACCTGTGAAATCCTCCTCAGCAGTATCCATACATAACCCATCACAGGTTTATACACAGCACTTAGCACCTTTTATGATGGCTCCAACTCTATGTATCTGGCTACCTCAGGATGGGACATTCCAAAGAGCGACTAGGAGCTGCATCCAATTTGCCCTGATTTCCAGGAGTCAGTGCAGGCAGGATGCGGCTAGAGGTGGTTTCCTGCTTGGTGGAGGTGAGTCCACATATGAATGAATGAATAAGCAACTGTATGAAGAAAGGTGTGACCAAAGCACTATATTAGCCCAGAATAGAGAGAGGAATTGTAAGTGAGGTGGGGTCACCATGGAAGTGGCCCTGAAGCACGATCTTCAAGGATGAGGAGGACACTCACCAGTGGAGACGGGAAGGAGAAGACATTCCCAAGGTGGCAGATAGTTGGAGCACATACTCAGGCACAGATGTTTGGCAGGTTCAGGTGCTTTGGGACAATGGTGTGTGGTGTGTCATGGTGTGGGGCAGCTGCAGGATGGTTTGTGTGCTGGAGGCAGTGAGAGGTGCTGTGGAACAAGCAGGCTGGGACCAGACATCTCAGGCTGCCACACAATTGCTGTCAAGACAAGGGTCCCGGATCAGCCTCTACTCCTCTGGAAGAGGATGGGACCTCGGCAATTTTTTTTGTGAGTGCATGAGCTCAGAATTTAAGGGCTCCCAGTTTAGGCAAACGGCTCAGGTGAAGCTAAAAGGCTTTTTAAAATGTAGAGACATCCAGAAAGCCCAAGAGAACACGAGAGTATCAGAGCTGCAGAAAGTATGAGAGACTAATCACTGGCCAATATTTCCCTTCCTAAAAGGACTGGTTAGGAGTGGGCTATGGCTTGCTTCACTTAGGAGTGTGTTTACCTGGAGTTCAGTTCAGTTTATTGAATTCAAGTTCCTGGTCTCTAAGCCTTTGGGGCACATATGCCTCCCCGCTGTGAAGTCCTGTGTTGCTACACACCATCTTGTCTGTGTGCACTAGTCCTCACTGATCCCCAGGGAGAAACAAACAAGTAGCTCGTGGAGGCCAGCGCCTTGTTTCCCAGGACTGCCTGACTCCTGAGCCCACTTTCCATTCTGCTGGCCCTCTCACGTGCACGTCTCCTATGATATCCTCCAATGCTACATCATACTGGACCACAGCGTTGGCTATGATCCCTGAGCTGGAGAAGGCAGACTTGTCTTGCAGTGTTGGACAGAAGGTAATTCGGACACAGGTCTCTCCCCTCTCAATCCTGGTGGATGGGAGAGAGTCAGCCTCACCGGCATGGGTGATGGTATGAAGAGTTCATCAGGCAGAAAGCCAAGTAAAGGGACATCAAAAGGGGCAATATCTAGGGAGGGTGAGAAGTGAGCTCTGCACCACCTGCTGCTCCTTTTGCCTGCAACGCTCCCACCCCACCTGCCCAAATACCACATGCTTCTCCCAAACCTATAATCAGCTCCCTCTACTCTGCCTCTTCCAAGCAAGTCCAGCCTGACAGACCCAGCCCCCACTCAGCTCCCAGGCTCTGGCAGTCTGGCTATCACTCACAACTTCAGCCTGGCTCATTTGCCATCCATCCTGGAGCCCAGGCTCTGGAGGAGTCTCATGTCCTCATGAGCCTGGATCTCCTCCCGGAGAAACCCTGGGGTGTGTGTTGCACAGAGAGACAGATACACAGACAGGGCCTCTGTCTCCCCCAACACCCCTTACTGCTGTGGGAACTTACAGTCTAGCAAGGTTCTCTTCTAGATAGAATTTCATGTGTTTTTCCCCCCTCTGCCTTTTGACTCTCACAGAATCACGTGTGTGAAGAAGCCTTTGAGCACCTCGTGAAATCACAGATGAATTTATGGTCCCGGATGTTTGCTGAGCGGGCCACAAGATCAACTCTTCTGGAATTTCAGTCCAAGACAAATGTCCGTTTAGATATGCCTCTGTGCCTACTTTCCCGCCCCGCCCCCCGCCCCCCCCCTCCCCGAACATGGAAACTAGGGAATTCTGCTCCCCACCCCCTTTCTTGCTACAGCTGTCAGGAAGCTTAGGGGCAAACTGAGCCCCCATACTCTCTGAGGCGCCTGCTTACATACATTCCCTTGACTTCCTTCCTTTCAGAGGTCTTTGTTCTGTTTGATCTCCACAGGATTGGCTCTCCCCTCTGTTTTAACCCTTAAGGAGAAGGGGTGGAGGAGGCAGCTTCCATTTATGGCTTAGGGTTTAAAAAGAGTGCAAGGACTCAGTTGCTGCCTGTGGGCCCCTGGACAAGTTATTCACACTCTCTACACCTCAGTCTCCTCATCTGTAGCATGGGAAGGATAATAGCTCCTCTTTCATAGATAAAGTTGGTGCAAATTCAGTGAGATCATTTATGTAAAGCATTTGGAACCATACTTGGATCTTAGTAAGTGCTTGATAATGCTAAGGATTACAATTATCATTAGTTCTTCATTACTGGGTACCAGTGATTTGCGGGGAGGAATTTTCTCAAATCCTCACAGTAGTCCTGGGCCATAGATTGTGCATGCTCATTGTGCAGATGGCACAAGTGAAGGAGGGCCAGTGAGCGATTTGCCTGCTGCCTCACCTTCACAGAAGGTCAAAGCTGAGATTTGAACCCTGGTCTATGTCTGTGTATCCCCGCTCCGCATTCCATGCTGTCTGTCTGGGTGAGCAGGGTCAAATTAGGTAGGACCTTCGAAGCAAAACAGTTTAGTGAGAGTGGCCACATAACATGGATGATTTCTCTGTGCCTGTCCACTCGTCCCTCAGAGGAGGCCTCTAGCCCAGATCACTGGTTCTCCAATATGATTGGACATCAAGCTCACTCACAAATCTGTTATAAACATAGATTCCTGGGCCCTTTCACAACCTGCTCATGCAGACTCCAGGAGGGTGAGGCCCAGGAATCCATATTTGGACAGCTCATATAGCGATTCTGCTGTAGCCAGCGAGGCCTTCAAATGCCTCAAGATGAAGTTTGAAGCAAGGCTGGCAGCCTCAGTGTTTCTCCGGTCTATAGGGCCTGAGATATCCTCTGGGGCAGCCTGTCTTTCACACTGTCATCCCATTGCTTCCCATTCTCAGTCATAATTCCAGAGGAAATTAAGTGTGGCCTCTGCATCTCTTAGCAGAATATATAGGAAAAGGTTACTGATAACTCACTCAGTGATTCATTCATTCACACTTATTTACTGAATCATTCATGCAATTACTCACATTACAATCATCCACTCTTTACTCACACATTCACCCATTCCCCTCGTCTCTCACATTTACTCTGTTCATCAATCAGAATGCTATTAAAAAACAGATGGCTCACATAGTGGGTAAACTGAAGGCAAATTACTGAAAACATTAAGTCTCCTGGGACACAAAGTACTCTGGGTGCTCCCTGTCCACTATCTAACGTGACACTCACAGAGACCAGGCCGGGTGACTTAATGCTGTTCTCATGTTACAGGCAGAAGATATGAAGCCAGGATGGGCCCAGGACATGCCCCAGGCCACATAGGGACCCTGCAAGAGAGCCGGAGTAGATTAAATCCCGTCACTTGTCTCCCAATCAGGACTCCTTCCACCAGAGCACACTGACTGCTGATTCATAATCCATAATTAGAATGTGTGGACACAATGCCTATATTTGTACATAAAAATGTGTGCCTGTATCTGTACATTTGTGCAGATGTTCCTCATGCTTCACTTGTGATTAAAAACATGCCTATCCGCAGAAGAGTGAATCAGTTGCTCATCTGCACTCCTAAAAACCTAAGTGGTTCCTTTTGGTGCTGTCACTGTTTCCCTCACTGGACGGGCTGTGTCTTGAGAACACGCCACCCCAGTACCCAGCATAGGCCGTGAACACTGTAGTTACCAGTAGATGTTTGTTAAATAAACAAGTCAATGTCTGAGTGAGTTGAGTGAGTGTCTGTGACAGATTGGGATGCTGTATGAGACCTGTGACAAGCCCCAAGCAGAGAATTAAAGCACAAGTCTCTATAGTTTTGGAACATAAGCCATGCTTTTTGTTGAATAATTACCCTCCTTTTGAGAAACAGCTCCTGGCCCCTGATGATTGAGCTCATAAAGTTAAATCACAGGCCCTGGTAGAGGCTTATTTGAACGAATAACCATGGGACCCCAAGTGACCATGCAAACTGAGCTGCCTATCCTAGGCTTGGTGCCATCTGACCTATCAGCCCCTAACATTGGACAGATAGTAACAGCACTCCACCACCAAAGAGCAGTGTTATATTCAAAGTCACTCTGGAGCAGGTCCTGAAAGCAAAAGCGAGTTAGAGAGGGCACAACCTCACAGCTACTCCTGTCACATTGCTTCCTCTCCCTCAGCTCACTTCTAGGCCCTTGTGGTAAGTCTCAAAAACCAGTTTACTGAAGAAGAAAACACCCAGGAGCATGATTTGCAGATGATACTGTCTGATAAGTAGGAACTAACTGAAAGTTAACAGCCCTACTGAAATGTTACCCTGATGGGAGGTAAAGAAGGGAGGAGACATAAGTTGGAGCTGTGCATCTGGTTGAGCTCTTAATTCAGAAAGTGTCCTACCCGGGGCTCTGATCAATGCCAATTAACTTGTCAGATGTTCAGATGCTGGGAAGGAACAAGATCGGAGAACTGGTAGCAATAACAAGGAAGCAGCAAAATACGTGGAAAGCACTTATTATAAGGCACAGTCAAATTACTTTGCCTACATATATATGAGGAGTAAGTGAATGGATCTTTTGGAATGGGCTGAGTGTGAGAATATTTGTGTTGCATGAGAATGCTTATTACTGGGAGCATGATGACCCAGCCTGTGGAGATCCATCAACCTCTTTCTCTAGACATCCCAGTGCTTGTTAGATGAGTCAATGAACAAAACTACCATTGCAGAAGGGATGGATGTTATTCAGGGGTTTGACATGGATTTACCTTCACATAGGTTGACTTGGCTACTAACACTGTTGAGTGCCCAATTTTTCAACAGTAGAAACCCCAATATGTTACCATTTCCTAGGAGACCAACAAGTCCTTGGATGACAGAGGGATTACAATGGACCTTTTCCATCAGGGACTGGGCATCAATTTGTCCTTATGGAAATAACCACATATTCTGGAATGGATTTGCCTCCCCTGGTGCTTTTACCAGAACCATCATCCTTGGGTTTTCTAATTACTTTATACACCTTGTACATCTTTGAAACATCCTATAAAATATTTCTTCTGGTCAAGAAACACATTTCACAGTGAAAGAGGTAAGACAAATGGTCTAACGACAAGGGCTTTACCTGTTCTTATCACATACACCATCACCCATAAGCAACTGCCTTTGCAGAAGAGTGGGATGGCCTATGAAACACTTCAATCTAGTGACAGTTAGGAAACAACATTTTGTGAAGTTTGAAGGCCATTATGCAGAATTCAGCATATTCTGTGAATCAGCAACCAATATATGATGCTCTTTCTCCCATGAAAGGAATACATAAGTCTAGAAACTAAAGGATGGAAGAGGGAACGCCACTTCTCATCACTTCACTTAGTTAAAACAATTTCGATTCACAGCAAGTTGAGACTTCTACCTGGCCATTTGGAGTTCCTCATGACATTGAACCAATAGGCAAGAAAGGGGTGTCAGTTCACTATGTGACTGGGATGAGTGATTCCAACGACCAAGGGGAAATAGGGAGTCTATCTGCCTCACGGTGGGGTAGGGAAGAGCCTATCTAGAGCCTAGGAGATTCACAGCATGACCCTAGCACTACCATGTCCAGTGGTAAAAGGTCAGTGTAGATTATGGCAAGCCAATACAGGACTTCTGAGAGCTCAGATTTCACACAGTCATTGTGGAAGCAACCTCTAGGGTCTCACACAAGTTAATTCTACAAAGCATGCTCAGGATTGCTGGACCCACTGGAGTGGGCTTAATGTACCTTATATATGAGTCCCAGGAAATTCCTTTGGTACCTTCATCCACATCATACTCAGTGATGATCCAAAGATTATCCAAATGATACAACAGCCATACACACACAGGACATGGTGGTTCAATGTACAACCTAGTTCAAAGCCTGCAGCATATCTAGAATAGGTTGCAAGGTAGGTAGAAAAAAGGGTATCACCCAAAATTCATGGACTCGAGGCTGGAGATAGTAGGTGAAAAGATTTGGGTTGATCTCCATTTGGGAAATGGGTGAATGGCAATTATACATGAATTAATAGCATTATGTTGGAGCAAGGCATTTTTGTAAGTGTAAGTTTGGAGAAATAAAAGTGTTATCCCCTTCACTTTGTTTTCACAAATGGTTGGTCTCTGGTAGTTATTTCTTGTTCTTTTCCTCCCTCCTTTCCTTTCCCTCCCTCCCTCTCCTCACCCCCCCCCCCCCCCCGCAACTTAGCACTCATTCTGTCTTGTTTATTCAATTCAGGTGAAATGTTACTGTAGGTCTTGTATTAATGCAGGGGGAAAGGGCAGATGGAGTTGTGGGTAATCAACCATAAGGAAGTGAAAATTTGTCCTTGTGGGGGACAAAAATTCCCAGAAAACTTTCACCATAGTTTGTGTCCCCCTAAAGCTCAACCTTACTTGAAGAATCTTACTCTTTAGTATATAATTTCTGTTATTGGGTTTTCTTGAGTTTCACAAGAGCAACAATGAGGAAGACACACAAAATGTATGCAAAATCAGTACTATAAAACCATGGCGAATAGATCGCTGTGATTGGAAGATTTCCTCAGTGTCTCAAAGTGTTGTCTGGGCTTTGAGAATTAAAAATAGTTTTTATTTAATTCTACAAAAGTTATTCAATTGATCTTTCAGTCAAGCACTGAAGAGAGCTTATTATATGACCTGAATGGATACCCAGCAGCTAGTTAAAATTTTTCTTATATCATGCAATATTTGAAAGTTAATTACACTAAAAATCATTTTTAAGAAATTAATTTAAAATTTCATGTTTTACTTTTGCTGAAAATAAGTTTTGAATAGTATTTTAAAATATTGGTTATACTGCTATTATCACATAGCTATATAAATTGCTGATTCACATATGTAGTTTGATATATTACAATGTAAATGTTACATTTAAAGCTAATCAGCAAATAGTTATAAAGTTGTTCATAGTATCTTAAATTGTTAGACTTTTAAATATTTTAGTCATTATAAAACCTATATTGAGTAAAAACCTTTTTCTGTATAAAGTACAAATATACATTATACATTAAATAGGTGCACAGTATATTTGTGGTATTCCAATTTTATGGGGGGTAGCAACTGGGACAAAAATGTCTAAAAAAATCTTGGGGGTGATAATAAAAAAACAGATGGAGAAATTGCTTTTGGAGCTCTTCCCACTCCTAGCCAAATGGGAAATATTAATACATTATATATTCTAGAATTATTTGGAATTTAATGATAAGACTGTAGGAGTTCATTTATTACAGTAGTGGCCTCCTAGCTAATAAAGGAGATGAAAACATGAACCATAGTCTGTTCCCATTTCCCCTGGCACTCCCTCTTTTTAGTTCTGGCCACTCCCCATTTGCCTTGAACCAGATTTGATCTCTTCCTCCCCACCTCACATGCCTTCCATCCTTACACCTGAGGTAGTGAGAAAAAACCCATCTTTGTCCAGTCAAAATCTAAGCCTTGTAGGAAAGAAGAGGTGAGGAGCCCTGCAAACCCAGTGGTCTGTGGAGGGAAGGTAAGTGGGAAGGTCAGAGTTCTTCATGACTATGATTCACCCTTATCTCTTATCAAGCACTTTAAACTCACTTTTTATTAGAATCACAGTTCCCAAGTTCCTTGCCACCCCTCACCATTACCCCCTCACATTACCCCCCATTTTCAGATGGACATCACCTGGGAGTCTGAGGGTGCCCTGCACATGGTACCCACCCACTATAGAATCCTTCCTAGGTCTAAGCTGCCTCTGACATTGTCTGCCTCTCCCAGGTACTATCCAACCCCTGAGGTGACCACAGCCTATGGAATCAATGCTTCCAGTGAAGAACAGCTCAACACAGCAGCAAGAGCAGGTCTCGATTCATGACCACAGGCAAGGAACTTCCTTGCTCCTGGTGCAGTTTTTTCTTTTTTAGATCCTGTTCCCTAAGCAATAAACCTTGTTTCTTTACTGCTTATTGTCTTAAGAGGGGAAAGGCAGCTATTACGAGAGTCTCATTGTCTGTAAGACTCTGTCCCAGTTTAGGGGTCTGGTAATGTGGGGATTAGATACTGAGAGCTTCCTGGGAAGGAAGGTCCAGGGAAATACTCCCCAAAACAGGGCAACGGTGGATCTCTGCCTGAGGGCCCCATGACTTAGTGGGTAGTAGAGCTGGGAGGACACCTTCAACTACATAAGGGGACTCTGGCACTTGGCTCACAGTGCTCCTCTCTACCCCAACTTCTGCCTCCATTCTGGGTGATTCCACTGTCCAAATGGATAACCCAACCAGGCCACTGACCCTGCTTCATCTCTAGGAACCATCATCTTCTTCCCTTTTAACCAGCTATTCCATGGATCTTCCCACTGCCCAGAGCTCTTTCTGCTGTCTTCTTTATCATTCTACTGTCTGACCATCGAACTAGTACCTCAGTTCATCCTTCTGGCTCTCTCAACATTCCGTCCCAGACAGCTATAACACCACACATAGCAGGCACTTAGTATATTTACTTACCTTTCTGTCTTGTTCATAGACTTCAGAGACTCCTGTCCACAAACCCCTGCAATGTTTCCCAATCTGTCACTCAAGCTCCATCTTCCTCACCAAGCCTGCCTGGGTTCCCTGGTCCATCTCTTTCTCCATTCTTTGAACCTACACTGTGGACACGGTAACAAAGATGCAGACTCATACACTCACTGCCCTTGGTTTTGTCCTTATTCCACCACCGAATAACAGAACCAAATCCTTGGAATAAACTAACACTCATCTTCATTCCTACAAGATTACTGAGCACTTTGCCATGGGGAAGGGGGTCTACCATAAATCATGGGCTCCCTGCTCTACTGGGGCCTCCCCACTGTCTGGAATCCTTCTACAGTCCCCTCTCCAAGTCCTTTCTGTACAGTCCCTTCCCACAGGCCCTCCCCTCCCACCTCCTCAGGGACTAGGCTGCATGAGTCAGCGTTCAACTTCTCCCAGTCTTTTGGCTCCTGCCTGCTCAAATCTCTCTCTTTTC